>NC_056435.1:65363577-65732865 GCF_018296145.1 Oncorhynchus tshawytscha
CCCCTCCTCATAGAAGATAATGTGTACCTCGCCAGACAGGGTTCTGCTCTGGTCTGGGTCAAATATCTATGTAATGTATGTCCTAAGCCTGTTTGCTTCACCTGGTCTCTTGATTACTTGTGTTTATTGTTTTTAACGTTGTTAGATGCAGACTTTGTGACTTCAGGGATTATAATAAAGGGGCTAAATAACTTCAGGAAAATGTACTAATTCTGACTCTGTGAAAGGTCAAGTTTTCCATTTGGCAGACTGTAGAGAGGCTCAACTCTAGCCTTGTTTTTAGGAAAATAGGCTTGTATTGATGTATTCTAGTTAAAACAGTGACATTTTGGCTACCATGGTCTTTTATCAGAGTGTGTCATCAATCAGGGTTTTGTTTCCCCAGGTGCCAAGTTCCCCATTAAGTGGACCGCGCCAGAGGCTGCACTCTACGGACGCTTCACCATCAAGTCAGATGTCTGGTCATTCGGGGTCCTGCTCACTGAACTGGCCACTAAAGGCAGAGTCCCATATCCAGGTACCGGTGACTTTTCTTCATGAAAACATCAAGACAAGTAGTTACACACTCTGCTCACAATAGGTATAAAACACCAATGTCTCTTCAGGTTTACATATACGGTGTACTGCAAATCAAATGTATTGGTCACATACACATGGTTAGCAGATGTTAATGTGAGTGTAGCGAAATGCTTGTGCTTCTAGTTCCAACAATGCAATAATAACCAACGAGTAATTTAACCTAACAATTCCACAACTACTGCCTTATACACACAAGTGTAAAGGGATAAAGAATATGTACATAAAGATATATGAATGAGTGATGGAACAGAACGGCATAGGCAAGATGCAGTAGATGGTATAGAGTACAGTATGTACATATGAGATGAGTAATGTAGGGTATGTAAACATAAAAGTGGCATAGTTTAAAGTGGCTAGTGATACATGTATTACATAAAGATGGCAAGATGCAGTAGATTGTATAGAGTACAGTATATACATATGAGATGAGTAATGTATACTTTGTTTACATATACAGTATACTTTGTTTACATATACAGTATACTTTGATTACATATACAGTGTACTTTAATTACATATACAGTATACTTTGATTACATATATTGTATACTTTGACTAAACAGTCATCCAAGATGAGGAGTTGCATACAATTGCACTTAGAAGGAAGTGAAGGGTTGGTCTTTTTTCTGTGTGTTTATTTCTAATATAAATTAGGGGTGTTGGATTGAATGCTATGTTATTTTCAGCTATTATTTGATTTCCTAGTGGAATCATGTGCAGTACAAAAGTTGAACAGGTTTTATAGAAAAACACTGTCGAACGTGTTTCTCTCTCTTCTCTCCCTTTATTTATTTATCTATCTATCCCCTCCATACACTGTCTTCAGGCATGGTGAACCGGGAGGTGTTGGATCAGGTGGAGCGTGGCTACCGGATGCCCTGCCCTGCTGAGTGCCCAGCCTCCATGCACGAGCTCATGCTCACCTGCTGGAGGAAGGACGCAGAGGAGCGGCCCACCTTCGAGTACCTGCAGGGCTTCCTGGAGGACTACTTCACCTCCACTGAGCCCCAGTACCAGCCTGGGGAGAACCTATAAGGCTCAGGGACATCACCCCCCCCCCTTATGGATGGACTTTCCCACCCCCTACCCAATGCCCACCCATGTCGCTGCCCACCCCTCACTGCACCCTGATCATGGGTCAGGTTTGTGTTATTTCCCCACTGTAATGGATTATGGTTAAGGTTGGTTTAGGAGTGGGAAGAAAAGAGGAGCTGATCCTAGACCTGTTGTTATGGGTGACGTCTAACCTGGAGCTACAGGTTTTGTGGAGACTGTCATAGTGGTTGAGGGTTGGGACTGATGCGAAAGGTGCTGATCCTAGATCTGTGGAGGAAAGATGGTAAGTGTCCTAAGGTGGAGTAGGGTGCAGTTGCCCCTGGATGCTGATCTTGGGTCAGTTTAGCATTTTCTCCACTAATGGTTAAGATCAGGGGAGGGGAAGCTGATCCTAGATCTGTAGCTAGGAGAAACTTCAACCCGAAGTATCCTAAGGAAGGACGGAGGATAGTGAGATGGAACATGGCCACTGTTTTGACCCTCCCTCTCTGTCCTCGTCCCTTTCTCATCAAAGGCTTTGCCTGGAATCCGTTCAAAGTTTTCCCAACGTGTGCACTTGTGCACTACCTGTCAAGCATTGGATTAGTGTAAGCATTGGCTGTACTAGAGGAAGTCTCCCTCATTGTTGAAATCCTCAAGGTTGGCTGTGCAAGTGCACACTTGCAAGTTTGGAGAAATTAGAAGCAGCCATAGCATCTGACCTCTCCACCTCCTCTCCTCTTGCAGAGCGCTGCCAACGTGGCACCGGTGCCGAAGGAACGTCCGTCTGTTTTTCCTCTCTCTTGTGCATACCAAATGGCTCGCTATTACCTACATACATGTAGTGCACTACTTTTGACCAGAGCCCTATGGGAATAGGGTCAGAAATAGGACCCTAGGGCTCAGGTCAAAAGTTGTGCACTATGTAGAGAATAGGAAGCCATTAGGGATGTAACTTCTGTCTTTCTCTCTCCCTTTCTTTGTCTATTTCCTCCTCTCTCCCCCTTTCTTTGTCTATTTCCTCCTCTCTCTCTCTCCCTTTCTTTGTCTATTTCCTCCTCTCTCTCTCTCCCTTTCTTTGTCTATTTCCTCCTCTCTCTCTCTCTCCTTTTCTTTGTCTATTTCCTCCTCTCTCTCTCCCTTTCTTTGTCTATTTTCCTCTCTCTCTCCCCTTTCTTTGTCTATTTCCACCTCTCTCTCCCTTTCTTTGTCTATTTCCTCCTCTCTCTCTCTCCCTTTCTTTGTCTATTTCCTCCTCTCTCTCTCCCTTTCTTTGTCTATTTCCTCCTCTCTCTCCCTTTCTTTGTCTATTTCCTCCTCTCTCTCTCTCCTTTCTTTGTCTATTTCCTCCTCTCTCTCTCCCTTTCTTTGTCTATTTCCTCCTCTCTCTCTCTCTCCCTTTCTTTGTCTATTTTCCTCCCCTCTCTCTCTCTCTCTCTCCCTTTCTTTGTCTATTTCCTCCTCTCTCTCTCTCTCCCTTTCTTTGTCTATTTCCTCCTCTCTCTCTCTCCCTTTCTTTGTCTATTTCCTCCTCTCTCTCTCCCTTTCTTTGTCTATTTCCTCCTCTCTCTCTCCCTTTCTTTGTCTATTTCCTCTCTCCCTTTCTCTCTCTCTCTCCCTTTCTTTGTCTATTTCCTCCCTCTCTCTCTCCCTTTCTTTGTCTATTTCCTCCTCCTCTCTCTCCCTTTCTTTGTCTATTTCCTCTCTCTCTCTCTCCCTTTCTTTGTCTATTTCCTCCTCTCTCTCCTTTCTTTGTCTCTCTCTCTCTCTCTCTCTCCCTTTCTTTGTCTATTTCCTCCTCTCTCTCTCCCTTTCTTTGTCTATTTCCTCCTCTCTCTCTCCCTTTCTTTGTCTATTTCCTCCTCTCTCTCTCTCCCTTTCTTTGTCTATTTCCTCCTCTCTCTCTCCCTTTCTTTGTCTATTTTCCTCCTCTCTCTCTCTCCCTTTGTCTATTTCCTCCTCTCTCTCTCTCCCTTTCTTTGTCTATTTCCTCCTCTCTCTCTCCCTTTCTTTGTCTATTTCCTCCTCTCTCTCTCTCTCTTCTTTGTCTATTTCCTCCTCTCTCTCTCTCCCTTTCTTTGTCTATTTCCTCCTCTCTCTCTCCTTTCTTTGTCTATTTCCTCTCTCCTCTCTCTCTCTCTCCCTTTGTCTATTTCCTCCTCTCTCTCTCTCCCTTTCTTTGTCTATTTCCTCCTCTCTCTCTCCCTTTCTTTGTCTATTTCCTCCTCTCTCTCTCCCTTTCTTTGTCTATTTCCTCCTCTCTCTCTCCCTTTGTCTATTTCCTCCTCTCTCTCTCCTTTTCTGTCTATTTCCCCCTCTCTCTCTCCTTTTCTTTGTCTATTTCCTCCTCTCTCTCTCCCTTTCTTTGTCTATTTCCTCCTCTCTCTCTCCCTTTCTTTGTCTATTTCCTCCTCTCTCTCCCTTTCTTTGTCTATTTCCTCCTCTCTCTCCCTTTCTTTGTCTATTTCCTCCTCTCTCTCCCTTTCTTTGTCTATTTCCTCTCTCTCTCTCTCTCCTTTCTTTGTCTATTTCTCTTTCTTTGTCTATTTCCTCTCTCTCTCTCTCCCTTTCTTTGTCTATTTCCTCCTCTCTCTCTCCCTTTCTTTGTCTATTTCCTCCTCTCTCTCTCCTTTCTTTGTCTATTTCCTCCTCTCTCTCTCTCCCTTTTTGTCTATTTCCTCCTCTCTCTCTCTCCCTTTCTTTGTCTATTTTCCTCCTCTCTCCCTCCTTTCTTTGTCTATTTCCTCCTCTCTCTCTCTCCCTTTCTTTGTCTATTTCCTCCTCTCTCTCTCTCTCTCTCTCTCCTTTCTTTGTCTATTTCCTCCCTCTCTCTCCCTTTCTTTGTCTATTTCTATTCCTCCTCTCTCTCTCTCTCTCTCCCTTTCTTTGTCTATTTTCCTCCTCTCTCTCCCTTTCTTTGTCTATTTCCTCCTCTCTCTCTCCTTTTCTTTGTCTATTTCCTCCTCTCTCTCTCTCCCTTTCTTTGTCTATTTCCTCCTCCTCCCCTTTCTCTCTCTCTCTCCCTTTCTTTGTCTATTTCCTCCTCTCTCTCTCTCCCTTTCTTTGTCTATTTCCTCCTCTCTCTCTCCCTTTCTTTGTCTATTTTCCTCTCTCTCTCTCCCTTTCTTTGTCTATTTCCTCCTCCCTCTCTCTCTTGCTCTCTCCTTTCTTTGTCTATTTCCCTCTCTCTCTCTCCCTTTCTTTGTCTATTTCCTCCTCCTCTCTCTCTCTCTCTCTCCCTTTCTTTGTCTATTTCCTCCTCTCTCTCTCCCTTTCTTTGTCTATTTCCTCCTCCCTCTCTCTCTCTCTCTCTCCCTTTCTTTGTCTATTTCCTCCTCTCTCTCTCTCCCTTTCTTTGTCTATTCCTCCTCCTCTCTCTCTCTCTCTCCCTTTCTTTGTCTATTTCCTCCTCTCTCTCTCCTTTCTTTGTCTATTTTTCCTCCTCTCTCTCCTCTCTCTCTCCCTTTCTTTGTCTATTTCCTCTCTCTCTCTCCCTTTCTTTGTCTATTTCCTCCCTCTCTCTCTCCCTTTCTTTGTCTATTTCCTCTCTCTCTCTCTCCCTTTCTTTGTCTATTTCCTCCTCTCTCTCTCCCTTTCTTTGTCTATTTCCTCTCTCTCTCTCCCTTTCTTTGTCTATTTTCCTCCTCTCTCTCCTCTCTCTCTCTCCCTTTCTTTGTCTATTTCCTCCTCCTCTCTCTCCCTTTCTTTGTCTATTTTCCTCCCTCTCTCTCTCTCTCTCCCTTTCTTTGTCTATTTCCTCCTCTCTCTCTCCCTTTCTTTGTCTATTTCCTCCTCTCTCTCTCTCCCTTTCTTTGTCTATTTTTCCTCCTCCTCTCTCTCTCCTTTCTTTGTCTATTTCCTCCTCTCTCTCTCTCTCCTTTCTTTGTTCTATTTCCTCCTCTCTCTCTCCCTTTCTTTGTCTATTTCCTCCTCTCTCTCTCCCTTTCTTTGTCTATTTCCTCCTCTCTCTCTCTCTCCCTTTCTTTGTCTATTTCCTCCTCTCTCTCTCTCCCTTTCTTTGTCTATTTTTCCTCCTCTCTCTCTCTCTCCCTTTGTCTATTTCCTCTCTCTCTCTCCCTTTCTTTGTCTATTTCCTCCTCTCTCTCTCTCCCTTTCTTTGTCTATTTCCTCCTCTCTCTTCCTTTGTCTATTTCCTCCTCTCTCTCTCCCTTTCTTTGTCTATTTTCCCTCTCTCTCCCTTTGTCTATTTCCTCCCTCTCTCTCCCTTTCTTTGTCTATTTCCTCCTCTCCCCCTTTCTTTCTCTCTTCCTCTCTCTCTCCTTTCTTTGTTTATTTCCTCCCTCTCTCTCTCTCTCTCTCCCTTTCTTTGTCTATTTCCTCCTCTCTCCCTTTCTCTATTTCTTGCTCTCTCTCCCTTTCTTTGTCTATTTCCTCTCTCCTTTTCTTTGTCTATTTCCTCCTCTCTCTCTCTCTTGCTCTCTCTCCTTTTCTTTGTCTATTTCCTCTCTCCTTTTCTTTGTCTATTTCCTCTCTCCTTTTCTTTGTCTATTTCCTCTCTCTCTCTCTCTTCCTCTCTCTCCCTTTCTTTGTTTATTTCTCTCTCTCTCTCTCTCTCTCTCCTTTTCTTTGTCTATTTCCTCCTCCCTTTCTTTGTCTCTTGCTCTCTCTCCCTTTCTTTGTCTATTTCCTCCTCTCTCCTTTTCTTTGTCTATTTCCTCCTCTCTCTCTCTCCCTTTTCTTTGTCTATTTCCTCCTCTCTTTCTCTCTCTCTCTCTCCCCTTTCTTTGTCTATTTCCTCCTTTCTCTCTCCTTTCTTTGTCTATTTCCTCCTCTTCTCTCCCTTTCTTTGTCTATTTCCTCCTCTCTCTCTCCTTTTCTTCTATTTCCTCCTTCTCTCTCCCTTTCTTTGTCTATTTCCTCCTTTCTCTCTCCTTTTCTTCTTCTATTTCCTCCCTTCTCTCTCTCCTTTTCTTCTGTCTATTTCCTCCTCTCTCTCTCCCTTTCTTTGTCTATTTCCTCCTCTCTCTCTCCTTTTCTTCTATTTCCTCCCTTCTCTCTCCTTTTCTTTGTCTATTTCCTCCTTCTCTCTCCTTTTCTTCTTCTATTTCCTCCTTTCTCTCTCCTTTTCTTCTTCTATTTCCTCCTTCTCTCTCCCTTTCTTTGTCTATTTCCTCCTCTCTCTCTCTCTCTCTCCCCTTTCTTTGTCTATTTCCTCCTCTCTCTCTCTCCTTTCTTTGTCTATTTCCTCCTCTCTCTCTCCCTTTCTTTGTCTATTTCCTCCTCTCTCCCCCTTTCTTTGTCTATTTCCTCTCTCTCTCTCCCTTTCTTTGTCTATTTCCTCCTCTCTCTCCCCCTTTCTTTGTCTATTTCCTCCTCTCTCTCTCCCCTTTCTTTGTCTATTTCCTCCTTTCTCTCTCCCTTTCTTTGTCTATTTCCTCCTCTCTCTCCCTTTCTTTGTCTATTTCCTTCTCTCTCTCTCCTTTTCTTCTTCTATTTCCTCCCTCCTCTCTCTCCAGTATTCTCTAGTGCTGCTTCCTCCAGGTCTCCAACTGTCACATTGAATTTTTTGAAAGTTTTTATTTGTTTTGTTGTCTAAACATGCTGCTTCTTTCTTTCTTCCTCTGTCAATAAAACTGAAACGTTGTAAAGCTCCCAGACAGTTTCACATGAAATGTATCGGATGACAGCATTGTATACTCATAGAAGTGATGTCAAGCGTACTTTGTGCTAATAGACTCCCTGCTAGTACAATTGCACTTGGGTCGTGTTCGCGATTTAAAAACATTTTGCAACAGAAAATGAAAATGTAGGGTTTGTTATTAGATAAGCCCACTTTGTTCATGCCTTTTCCCGTCCGTTGAGTTCCGTCGGGTGCCTATTGAACACAGCTCTGTTTGTTGTTGTTGTTGTGTGCAATCACCCTGAGATTATTGTGACTTAGTTGTACAATCATTAGAACGGCTTATTGAGGACCCCAAAACTTTCATTCTTAAATGCATTCCTATTAATGTGGTTTGTGAAATAAGCAGGGTACTGAGAGCCAGTCAAATATGAAGGATTGCAAACATGCACAATGAGTTAAATGCTTTGTGAATTCCTGTGTGTGGGTCAATTCAATCCCTAAATCTTTGCTAATCAAATCTGGCACTAGAAGCTATGCATCTTTAAATAATAACCCCTTTCATCCCTTATTGGGATTTAGGTGGCTTTTTTATCCCCAATGATCAGTACTTATGTAATGAACCACAACTAAATATGTTTTGCTAATTAAGTATTAATATGTTTGATTAGAAAGCCCCTTGGACTTGTGAAATCCCTTATAAATCGTAACATTGCCACAATCCTTCACAGGCAGAAAGACAGATGGGGAACTATACACAATTCTTACACTATTGTGCTCACCCAAACTGTACTGTCACGAACCATACCACTATGGTGGATGTGAAACCAGGCCAGTACAGCTCGGCTAAGCTCAGTAGTGGGAAAAGGGTTTGAGTGATTTGGTGTTCTGAACTGACAATGAGAGGGACCTGCAGGGGGCGGTGCTGTCATTTTGGGTTCTAGGGCAGATATCACTGATCTAACACGGTAAGATTGGTGAAAGCAATGGAGTGGAAACCATGTCTTCACCAATCCACTCACTTACAGATCAGTGATTACCTCAAGTAAGGGAGGAAGGTAGGAAGGATGCATTTTATAGATATCCGAACAGGGCCTAGGACTATTTCAATGGATCTGGAGGACATTAGGTGTATGTATGATGTATATACAGTCAATGCTGCCATCTAACCTCAGCCAGTAGAATGCATGTATTAGTGATATATTGTAACTAATACATCTCCCAGCAACACAACATTAAGGGCTAGTTTCCCAGACCTAGATTAAAGCTGGAATCCAGTTGAAACGGCCACGGCCGTTTGTGATATTACAACAAAGAAGTTACTGCAAACAACAAACTCATTCCCCCCTTGGACATCATTGCACATGTGATAGAACAGCAGTAATATGCACGTTTTGTATGTTTGTTTTCACCACTGTTATTGGTTTTGTTTTGTTGACGAAGCGGAGCGATGCTCCCCAGCTCTGCATCGGCAACAAAACAAAAACCAGAACAACGGCTGGAGGGGCAGGCAGACGGCGCTGTTTCCCTTGCAGCAAATTTCACCTTCAAGCCTAGTCCTGGACCAAAAGGGCATGTTAAAAAAAAAAAGTGTTTCTTAGTGAGAAACTAGGCTTAATCTGTGTCTGGTGAAACCAGCCCTAAGTGAGTGTCTCCAAATTTTCTTCTGCTCCCTTTTGAAACTGCAGTACCAGTTCATTTCTGCCTTGCGATGCCTTGTGTTTTCACAAGGTGAAACATCTGGGCTGCAGAGAGTAGCTTTCTGTGTTTTTGCTTGAACTCCTTACCTTGTGTTTTCACAAGGTGAAACATCTGGGCTGCAGAGAGTAGCTTTCTGTGTTTTTGCTTGAACTCCTTACCTTGGGTTTTCACGAGGTGAAAAACATCTGGGCTGCAGAGAGTAGCTTTCTGTGTTTTTGCTTGAACCCTTACCTTGGGTTTTCACGAGGTGAAAAACATCTGGGCTGCAGAGAGTAGCTTTCTGTGTTTTTGCTTGAACCCCTTACCTTGGGTTTTCACGAGGTGAAAAACATCTGGGCTGCAGAGAGTAGCTTTCTGTGTTTTTGCTTGAACCCCTTACCTTGGGTTTTCACGAGGTGAAAAACATCTGGGCTGCAGAGAGTAGCTTTCTGTGTTTTTGCTTGAACCCCTTACCTTGGGTTTTCACGAGGTGAAAAACATCTGGGCTGCAGAGAGTAGCTTTCTGTGTTTTTGCTTGAACCCCTTACCTTGGGTTTTCACGAGGTGAAAAACATCTGGGCTGCAGAGAGTAGCTTTCGGTGTTTTCCAACCGGTACATTTTGATCAACCTTGATTTAACTGGAATGTAGCATGATCTGAGAGTGACACATGACAAATATATTTCTTGAGAGACGCTGCAAAGGGTTACGTCTCAAAGGAGAAAGACACGGGAACTTAAAACTAGGTTTGTACAATTCCAGTAACTTTCCCTAAATTCCCAGGTTTTCCAGAAATCCTAGTTGGAGGATTACGGATTTTCTTACTCCCTCTGAATTTTTTGGAATATTTCTGGAATTTTGCAATCCTAAACCTCTACTGCTAAAGACAACCAAAAGACCTCGAAAGAAGAAACCGAATTGGTCCGCACTTGGTCTTATGTGAAATGGCTACTGATTTGCATTGTTCAGTTCAACTGATTGCACTGGCCCTGGAAGCCTACTGCATTTTGTGCCAATGAAAGCCATATATATATATATTTGTACTGCTGTCCATGTACATAGTGTACTTTTGTTACGCCTGAACTCACTGTAGTTCAGTGGGCAACCAATCAACCTGATGTACTAGTCTATAACTACCAGTGGTACAGACTATGTTAACGGTTCATTGGCATTAACGGTTCGGCCTACAATTTTTCAACTGACTATCTTCCAACCCGACACAGTATGCTACTAAGACGACGAAACCTGTATAGCGAGGATTTTAATCATTTAAACTCTAGCTAATTCTAGAGCTATTTAGCATGCTGTTGTATTTAGTCAAATAAGGATGATCTTGATCATTGGCTAGTCTGTATTTGTACTGTACCTTGAGAATGCGTGTTTACTTTTGGATTAGGGACGGGGAGGTGACTCTGGGGGAGAATAATCTTCCAAATGTTTGTGCCATCAACTGATACTGCTCTTTTGTATTGATTCGCCAATGTCAGATGGTCTTTTTCAACCGCAGGTGTCACATACGGTATATTTACCCCCAGTAGGAGGCATTTTGTATCGTCCCTTTTCAAGAAGCCAATCTGCATAGTGCATTCATTGCTGTTTGTTTGTGTAGGAGTAGTTTGGTCCCAGGGTAGAAGCAGTAGTACCATTTTGAAGCTAAGATGAACTGCCTACTTGATCATGCATTAGATTTCTCTGGTCTAGATGGGTCATATGAGTGCACTGAGGTGAGACCCTGGCCCTTGTTTTTAAATACTTCAGAAATTAATATCTCCTTCCTGCCTCCTTTTGAAGTAATCACAGATCAGAATTGGTGGGATTGTTGAAAGTGGTAATCTTGCTTACACCTATCCAGTCTGACCTGTGCTTAACTGGAGGAAACAAGGAAGGATGCATTTCTACAGAATTTGAACAGGGCCCTAGCCCCTACTCCATAGCAGTGATGGAAAAAGTACCCAAAAGTAAAGAGTAAAAGTGAAAGTCTAAAAGTATTTGGTTTTAAATATATATACCTAAGTATCAAAAGTAAATGTAATTGCTCAAATATACTTAAGTATCAAAAGTAAAAGTACAAATTATTCCAAATTCCTTATATTAAGCAAACCAGACGGCACAACATGTTTTATTTATTTTACAGATAGCCAGGGGCACACTCCAACACTCAGACATCATTTACAAACAAAGCCCTTGTGTTTAGTGAGTCCGCCAGATCAGAGGCAGTAGAGATGACCAGGGATGGTCTCTTGATAAGTGTGTGATTTGGACCATTTTCCTGTACTGCTAATCATTCAAAATCTAACGAGTACTTTTGGGTGTAAAGGAAAATGTATGGAGTAAAGAGTACATTATTTTCTTTAGGAATGTAGAGAAGTCAAAGTTGTCAAATATAAACTAGTAAAATACAGATACCCCCAACAACTTTAGTACTTTACACCACTCTTCCATGGGCACTCCTGTAGATCTAAAAGAATCAGATAAGGGTTACAATATGGCAATGGCTTCACCATGTGGTCTGTATTTTCGCCATATTGTTTATAGTTATACGGATCTTATTTCAGATCTGCATAAAGTGTAATTCAGTGTAAAGACACAGAGACGTGGCAGTCCGGCGTCCATTGTGACATAGCTTCGTGGCTCTGAGACCAGCGCCAGTGGGGGACGCTCAGCCCGGACCACCCCAAGTCCTCTATTCATTTGAATGTGTTGACAGTTGGAGAAATAGCTTGAGCCGCGCTGAGAATTTGAAAAAGTATGAAAGCCAACGTTCTAGAATATTATTCCAATATTCCAATATTCTAGAACACTGCTGTGCGTACAAGCACACGTTTTGGACTCTGATAGGCGCTTAAGTGCCTAGGGGTTGTGAAGGGCATCACTGGTATGTTGATGCCCTTCACCCACCAGGAATAAGAGTACAGAAGAGTTAATTGAGTATTCAGGCGAACTGCTGTAGACTTTAGATTACAGTTAAAGTTATTGAAGACCTTACACAAACAAGATGACTTGTGACATAGCAATAAGAAAGTAGTGCTGTCCATGGTTTGCTTTGAAATCAAGAACTTCCTCACTGAGAAGCAAACAGTGTTCAACAATCTTGATCAATATGATGATGACATGTATACTTAAAAATGAGTCCCAGTATCTAATAATAGAAGTACGAAATGTGTAGTAGTGATGTAGGTGTAAATATTTCTAAAATTAACGACTGACGATCCTGTTATTTGATTGTTTATTTTCCCTAAATCTGCCATTTTCTTTCACCCAACATGATGCAATGACACAGATGAACTTTCGGGGGAAATGCCAGGTGGGCCAGTCAATTGTTTTGCCCAGTGGGCCTATCTAACTTTGGTTTCTTGCGCAAAATGATCATCTGGCCAATAATGGGGGCATTGAGGAACAAAATGTGCCAGTATCGTGGCCTCAAGTTTAAAAAAAATAATAATAAAAAATGTAGAAATGCCAGGGCTGATTTGTGGCCCCTTGATACTGTAAATAGGGTACATTTACACCCCCCCTCCTCCCACTGACTTATTTTGGGGGGTTGAATAATCTGTATGTAGCTTTTTGTCCTTTTGAGTGAGGGGTAGACAAACGTCAAAACATGGCAAAATTATGTATAGGCTTTTTTGTACTTTCAATTGAATATTTGAACCTGTCGGTACATTGACAAGGACAACTTGAGGCCATTGTACTGCAGGTAAAGCATTGGAATGTATTCTAATATATTTTGAAAAATGGACCACAACGTTTCTTTCAAATCTGTTGGACAAAATAGGGGACACATTTTTCAAATAATTTCAAGCCAAGGACTAGATTCTTGATTCCCTGTCCAACATGTTTTATAAACCTATGCAGTTTCTGGTTTACCATTCCTAAAATATTTATCATTTGAAATGGACAATATCAGAAGATTGAGGATTTTGTAAACAGTATTATTTTCTCTTTTTTTATGTGTATCAGGATTGGATTGAAATGGGTATTGTGCCACTTTATGTTATCTTTAAATGTGCAATAAATTATATTTCAAGAGCGTTTTCTTACAGTGTTTTCATATCTCAGTGTGTGTGTCCTTTTAATGGACTTTATTGCTTTTCTGTGAAAGTCTTGGTATGTGTATGTTGAATGCACTGACTAAGTTGCTCTGGATAAATAACCAACATTATAATTTAAAATGCAAGTTATTCTGATTGTTGTATTATCCTAAAAGAGTAATATCATGGGATGATTTATCCTATATTGTTGACACTTTAAATTTCCCTTCCATGCATATCGCGCAGTGAGAAGTTAGAAGTTTGCTCTCCAGATCTCAATTTGTCTTTCTGCAAGTCCTTGTATCCTCAACCATTTTGGAAGACAAGGTCCAGGGTCATTCCTCTGACCTTATTCTCCTACAGATTTGCAGGAGGTGGCAAAGGAGTGAGGATGTGAGGGATCAAGGAAAGAGGAATTCAGAAAAAGCCCTGGAGTGAAGTATTTTGATTCAAGCGAGGAGGGTATTGGATGACAAGATCTGAGTAGAATATTTTCTCCAATGCCCTTTTTGCTTCCCTCTGCTGTTGTGAGGAGGAGGAGGAGGAGACTATTCAGATACAACGCATACAGGAAGTTACTGACGCAGCAGTTACACAGAGTGGTGATGTCCCAAATGCACTATATTCCCTTTAATTGGTGCACAATATAGAGAATAGGGTGCATTATTTTTAACTAGAGCCCTATGGGTTCTGGTAAAAGCAGCGCACTATATAGGGAATAGGGTGCCATTTGAGACGCCCCACAGAACTCTCAAGATGTTATTTTTAGTCAACCACAAGGAGGCAGCATTTGACTGTAGCATGGCCATTAACTGTTGTAGTATGGCCACTAGCTGTAAAGCGACGCCCTCATTAGCCTGCATAAATGATCCTAATCAAACAAGATTACAGTCCAGTAAAGATCTAATCTACTTTCCTTATGTTTCTTTGTTATATTTACTTATTTACAAACAAGAATGCAAAACTCAAAGGCATGGACGTATGACATGTTGTAGGCCTACTAATAACGCATTGATCACTGGTAGTTTTTAAATGAAATAATCTCTCATCTAACCTTTTACCGAACCTATCCATGAACACTAACATTTCATTAGTAGATTGTAGATACTGGCTGTGTCTTTCACTGCGGAGTTCATACCCTAACAAACATGTATTTACTGAGCTGTTAATTGACAACAGATGGGCTCTCTCCGCAAGAATCGGTCCATATTGAATCAATCTAGTGCTGAAACTACACGACTAACGAGTGTCTAAATTGTTCTGCGGTCTACTGTTGTTCTGTAATTAGGAAGGAAAAATATATCCGAGGAGATGTAGGCAACAGGTTTTTTATTTCATGCCATCTGTTGCAGAATACTAGTGTCTCTCTGATTCTTTTGTTGTGAGTAATGAGTGCACCTGAACTGTGACCTATTGTTTATTGGAGTTTTCCAATGTGTGTGTGTATGTGTGCACTCATGTTTAAGCATGCATGTGTGTGGCACGTAGGTACTCATGCTGTGTGTGTGTGTGTGTGTGTGTGCGTGCGCAGCTGTTGTTTCCCCCCCATCTGCTGTTCTCGGGTGCTAGTCATTTATCTCAGTTACCCTGACAGTGTCAGAACTCCATCTGTGAAAACAGTAAACACACTGACTCACTCCCTGCACCACTCTTAGTAACTGCTATCGATACCAGGCATGGGAGCTTAGTGCAAGACCTGGACCCCAGCCGCACACACACTGAAGGCACATTCATGTTCCAGAGAATCGTAGCTTTCAGGAATGGGGTCATAATAGCAAAACGGTTCAAATGCTAGAGTCAAACTCAGAGGAAGAAAATAAATTCAACATTGGCTTCAGAAACCACCAGCAGCTTCTGTTTACCACAAAGAGCATTTGATTCTATCTGTTCTCCTCTACTTTTCCTGGCTTGCAAAGTACCAGGATGTTGTTTTTGGTTTTGAATCTGAATTTAGAGAACTGAATCTGAATGCATCTGAGAAGTTATATATTAGAAACTTTAATAAAGTTGAAATTATAGTTTGTAAACTCGATACCAACAATGAATGCAATATTTACTTTATTGAAACGGAATATATAAATATTCAATTGGAATATTCAATTAAATGAATGTAAAAGTGAATTAAATATTCATTAAAAAATACAATGATTCTATTTCTATTAATTATATTTGTGCATTACAAATAAAAAAATATTAAATTCAAATTCAATATCCAAATACAATTTCTGTTAGCAATGAAAACGCTCCATACATGCAGTCTGGTCTCAATTGTGATTTATGGCTAATAAATGGTGGGGAGGGGAAGGAGAAGAATGAGGGGAGAGGGAGAGGGATGCCAGAGCCAAAACGAATGACTGGATGACTGGGAATCAAGGAGGAAGAAAAAGATGGAGGATGGGGGCAAAAAAGTACAGAGGGAAGCAGGCACTCGTTCCCATCTGGACTGTAACAGTGGAGAGCGGATACCAAGACTAACTAGCAGGGTATGTTTTTATGAGTCTGTAACCCTACCCTCTCTCTTCACCCAAAACCTACCTCTTCCTCCCTCCACCGTCTCCCCCTACCTCACCCTGGGGTTGCGACATCATAAGATCTTCAAATTGATGCTACGTAAAAAGTTAGCCGAGTGCCCATTGTGATTGAGAGTATTATGGACAAAAATGTCTGTTTTGTTAAGCTTGTTTTTACCAGGCCCGTAGTACATATTGCAGTCGCATCGTAAGTTGGAAGTCAATTAAGGATATGTTAATCAGCTTCTCTGTCTTTCTCGAAACATCAACCACAGTTTCCAATGCCTGTTCATCATCATGCCCACTGAGTTAAATAATCACATTTATTTCAAATCCAATGTTATTTTACCTTGAAAAGCTCTGACGAAGGTCGTGAGGCCGATACGTAAACTTATTAAAGATCAGTGATATTATCAAGAGCAGTGTGCGGTTTCTTTTTTCCCTCGCCTTGAAATGCTTACTTACAAAATAAATCAAATTTATTTCAAATCAAATGCAGTTCAAGAATAGAATTAAGAAAATATTTACTAAATAAACTAAAGTACTTTTTTTTAAAGTAACAATAATGAGGCTAAAAACATGGAGGGGGTACAGGTTAGTCGAGGTAATTTGTACATGTAGGTAGGGTGTAAAGTGACCATGCATAGATAATAAACAGTGAGTAACAACAGTGTAAAAACAGAGGTGGGGTTGTCAACGTAAATAGTCCGGATGGCCATTTGATTCATTAGTCAGCAGTCTTACGGGGTAGACGCTATTAAGTAGCCTTTTGGACCTAGACTTGGCGCTTCAGTACAGCTTGCCGTGCGGTAGCAGAGAGAATAGTCTATGACTTGGGTGACTGGAGTCTTTGACAATTTTTGGGCCTTCCTCTGATAGCGCCTAGTATATAGGTCCTAGATAGGTCCTGGATGACAGGAAGCTTGGCCCCAGTGATGTACTGGGCCGTACGCACTACCCTCTGTAGCGCCTTACGGTCGGATGTCGAGCAATTGTCATATCAGACGGTGATGCAACCAGTCAGGATGCTCTTGGTGGTGCAGCTGCAGAACTTTTTGAGGGTCTGGGGAGCCATGCCAAATATTTTCAAATCAAATCAAATTTTATTTGGCACATACACATGGTTAGCAGATGTTAATGCGAGTGTAGCGAAATGCTTGTGCTTCTAGTTCCGACAATGCAGTAATAACCAACGAGTAATCTAGCTAACAATTCCAAAACTACTACCTTATACACATAAGTGTAAAGGGATAAAGAATATGTACATAAAGATATATGAATGAGTGATGGTACAGAGCGGCATAGGCAAGATGCAGTAGTGATACATACAGTATTACATATGAGATGCAGTATGTAAACATGTGGCATAGTTTAAAGTGGCTAGTATACATGTATTACATAAAGATGCAGTAGATGAATGATGTACAGTATATAAACATTATATAGGGTATGTAAACATTATATTAGGTAGCATTGTTTAAAGTGGCTAGTGATATATTTTACATCATTTCCCATCAATTCCAATTATTTAAAGTGGCTGGAGTTGAGTCAGTGTCAGTGTGTTGGCAGCAGCCACTCAATGTTAGTGGTGGCTGTTTAACAGTCTGATGGCCTTGAGATAGAAGCTGTTTTTCAGTCTCTCGGCCCCAGCTTTGATGCACCTGTACTGACCTCGCCTTCTGGGCGATAGCGGGGTGAACAGGCAGTGGCTCGGGTGGTTGTTGTCCTTGATGATCTTTATGGCCTTCCTGTGACATCGGGTGGTGTAGGTGTCCGTGAGGGCAGGTAGTTTGCCCCCGGTGATGCGTTGTGCAGACCTCACTACCCTCTGGAGAGCCTTAAGGTTGTGGGCGGAGCAGTTGCCGTACCAGGTGGTGATACAGCCCGACAGGATGCTCTCGATTGTGCATCTGTAGAAGTTTGTGAGTGCTTTTGGTGACAAGCCGAATTTCTTCAGCCTCCTGAGGTTGAAGAGGCGCTGCTGCGCCTTCTTCACGATGCTGTCTGTGTGGGTGGAACAATTCAGTTTGTCTGTGATGTGTACACCGAGGAACTTAAAACTTACTACCCTCTCCACTACTGTTCCATCGATGCGGATGGGGGGGTGTTTCCTCTGCTGTTTCCTGAAGTCCACAATCATCTCCTTAGTTTTGTTGACATTGAGTGTGAGGTTATTTTCCTGACACCGCACTCCGAGGACCCTCACCTCCTCCCTGTAGGCCGTCTCGTCATTGTTGGTAATCAAGCCTACCACTGTTGTGTCGTCCGCAAACTTGACATGATCTGTGGACCTATTTGGACGGTAAGCAAATTGGAGTGGGTCTAGGGTGTCAGGTAGGGTGGAGGTGATATGGTCCTTGACTAGTCTCTCAAAGCACTTCATGATGACGGAAGTGAGTGCTACAGGGCGGTAGTCGTTTAGCTCAGTTACCATAGCTTTCTTGGGAACAGGAACAATGGTGGCCCTCTTGAAGCATGTGGGAACAGCAGATAGGGATTGATTGAATATGTCCGTAAACACACCAGCCAGCTGGTCTGCACATGCTCTGAGGGTGCGGCTGGGGATGCTGTCTGGGCCTGCAGCCTTGCGAGGGTTAACATGTTTAAATGTTTTCCTCACCTCAGCTGCAGTGAAGGAGAATCCGCATGTTTTAGTTGCGGGCCGTGTCAGTGGCACTGTATTGTCCTCAAAGCGGGCAAAAAAGTTATTTAGTCTGCCTGGGAGCAAGGCATCCTGGTCCGTGACTGGGCTGGTTTTCTTTTTGTAATCCGTGATTGACTGTAGACCCTGCCACATACCTCTTGTGTCTGAGCTGTTGAATTGCGATTCTACTTTGTCTCTATACTGACGCTTAGCTTGTTTGATTGCCTTGTGGAGGGAATAGCTACACGGTTTGTATTCGGTCATGTTTCCGGTCACCTTGCCCTGATTAAAAGCAGTGGTTCGAGCTTTCAGTTTCACGCGAATGCTGCCATCAAACCACGGTTTCTGGTTTGGGAATGTTTTAATCGTTGCCATGGGAACAACATCTTCAACGCACGTTCTAATGAACTCGCTCACCGAATCAGCGTATTCATCAATGTTGTTGTTTGGCGCAATACGAAACATATCCCAGTCCACGTGATGGAAGCAGTCTTGGAGCGTGGAGTCAGATTGGTCGGACCAGCGTTGAACAGACCTCAGCGTGGGAGCTTCTTGTTTTAGCTTTTGTCTGTAGGCAGGGAGCAACCAAATGGAGTCGTGGTCAGCTTTTCTGAAAGGAGGGCGGGGCAGGGCCTTATATGCATCGCGGAAGTTAGAATAGCAATGATCCAAGGTTTTACCAGCCCTGGTTGAGCAATCGATATTCTGATACAATGTAGGGAGTCTTGTTTTCAGATTAGCCTTGTTAAAATCCCCAGCTACAATGAATGCAGCCTCAGGATATGTGGATTCCAGTTTGCAAAGAGTCAAATTCCCTTGGTAGATAATGCGGTCGACATTTGATTGTGAGGAATTCTAAATCAGGTGAACAGAAGGACTTGAGTTCCTGTATGTTGTTGTGACCACACCACGTCTCATTAACCATAAAGCATACGCCCCGCCCCTCATCTTACCAGAAAGATGTTTGTTTCTGTCGGCGCGATGCGTGGAGAAACCAGCTGGCTGCACCGACTCCGATAGGGGAAAAGGGGGAAAAGGCGTTGTTGTGCCCTCTTCACAGGTGTCTTGGTGTGTTTGGACCATGATAGTTTGTCGTGAAGTGGAAACCAAGGAACTTAACTCTACGACCCGCTCCACAATAGCCCCGTCGATCTGAATGGGGGTGTTTGGCCCTCCTTTTCCTGTCGTCCATGATCAGCTTATTTGCTCACATTGCTCACATTGAGGGAGAGGTTGTTGTCCTGGCTCTACACTGCCAGGTCTCTGACCTCCTTATAGGCTGTCTCATCTTTGTCGGTGATCAGGCCAACCTTAATGATGGTGTTGGAGTCGTGCTTGGCCACCAGTCGTGGGTGAACAAGGAGTACAGGAGGGGACTGAGCACACCCGTGAAGAGCCCCTGTGTTGAGGATCAGCGTGGCAGATGTGTTGTTGCCTACCCTTACTACCTGAGGGCGGCTCATCAGGAAGTCCAGGGAGGTGTTTAGTCCCAGGGTCCTTAGCTTAGTGATGATTTTTGTGGGCACTATGGTGTTCAATGCTGAGCTGTAGTCAATGAACAGCATTCTCACATAGGTGTTCTTTTTGTCCAGGTGGGAAAGGGCAGTGTGGAGTGTGATTGAGATTGCATCATCTGTGGATCTGTTGGGGTGGTATGTGAATTGGAGTGGGTCTAGGGTTTCTGGGATGATGGTGTTGATGAGAGCCATTACCAGCCTTTCAAAGCACTTATGCAGGTTACCTTTGCTTTCTTGGTCCGTGCATGCTTTGAGTACACGTCCTGATAATTCGTCTGGCCCTGCAGGCCTTGTGAATGTTGACCTATTTAAAGGTCTTTCTCATATCGG
This sequence comes from Oncorhynchus tshawytscha, assembly GCF_018296145.1. Lineage (NCBI taxonomy): Eukaryota > Metazoa > Chordata > Actinopteri > Salmoniformes > Salmonidae > Oncorhynchus > Oncorhynchus tshawytscha. The sequence continues at coordinate 65,383,484 of NC_056435.1, forward strand.
CTGTGGAAAGCGTGATCACACAGTCATCCAGAATAACTGGTTCTCTTATGCATGCTTCAGTGTTGCTTGCCTCAAAGCGAGCGTAAAAGGCATTTAGCCCATCTCGCGGCACCGGGCAGCTCATGGCTGGGTTTCCCTTTGTTGTTCCTAAGAGTTTGCAAGCCCTGCCACATCCGACGAGCGTCAGAGCCGGTGTAGTAGGATTCAATCTTAGTCCTGTATTCATTGATGCTTTGCCTGTTTGATGGTTTGTCTGAGGGTAAAGCGTCCAGATTAGTGTCCCGCTCCTCGAAAGCGGCCGCTCTAGCCTTTAGCTCGTTGTGGATGTTCCCTGTAATCCATGGCTTCTGGTTGGTCTATGTACGTACGGTCACTGTGGGGATGACATCGTCGATGCACTAATTGATGAAGCCGGTGACTGAGGTAGTATACTCCTCAATGCCATTGGATGAATCCTGGAACATATTCCAGTCTGTGCTTGCAAAACAGTCCTGTACCGTAGCATCCGCGTCATCTGAACATTTCCGTATTGAGTGAGTGGTACTTCCTGCTTTAATTTTTGCTTGTAAGCAGGAATCAGGAGGATAGAATTATGGTAAGATTTGCCAAATGGAGTGTGAGGGAGAGCTGTATGCATCTCTGTGTGTAGAGTAAAGGTGGTCTAAAGTTTTTTTCCTCTGGTTGCACATGTGACATGCTGGTAGAAATGAGGTAACACGGATTTAAGTTTCCATGCATGAAAGTCCCCGGCCACTAGGAGCGGCGCTTCTGGAAAAGCATTTTCTTGTTTACTTATGGCCTTATACTGCTCGTTGAGTACGGTCTTAGTGCCATCATCGGTTTGTGGTGGTAAATAGACGACTATGAAAAATATAGATAAAAACTTGGTAGATAGTGTGGTCTACAACTTATCATGAGGTACCTCAGGTGAGCTCGAGACTTAACCTCAGGTGAGCGATAATGCAACATTTCCTATTCATGAAAATCACAAATGAAATGAAATAAATATATTCAAACACAACTTAGCCTTTTGTTAACAACAATGCCATCTCAGATTTTCAAAATAGCAGCCAATGCTAGACAAGCATTTGTGTAAGTTTAGCATGGCATAATGCTATCCTGGGAGGCAAAAATAAGAAAAGCAACCAAATTAAATCATTTACCTTTGAAGAACTTCAGAGCAGGAGACTCAAGCAAATGTTCCTTTTTTCCAAAATAATATTTTTTAGGCGAAAACGTCACGTTTGTTCATCCTGCTTGGCTGAGAAATCGACAGAAAAATACTTAAACTATAACGCATTTCTTTTTCTATTCATGAAAATCGCAAATGAAATGAAATAAATATATTGAAACACAAGCTTAGCCTTTTGTTAACAACACTGTCATCTCAGATTTTCAAAATATGCTTTTCAACCAAAGCTACACAAGCATTTGTGTAAGAGTATTGATAGCCTAGCATAGCATTAAGCCTAGCATTCAGCAGGCAACATTTTCACAAAAACAAGAAAAGCATTCAAATAAAATAATTTAGCTTTGAAGAAATTCGGATGTTTTCAATGAGGAGACTCTCAGTTAGATAGCAAATGTTCAGATGTTCAAATGTTCAGATGCAAATGTTCAAATGTTTTTTTTTCCAAAAAGATTATTTGTGTAGGACAAATCGCTCCGTTTTGTTCATCACTTTTGGCTAAGAAAAAAAACGAAAATTCATTCACTACAACGCCAAACTTTTTTCCAAATTAACTCCATAATATCGACAGAAACATGGCAAACGTTGTTTAGAATCATCCTCAAGGTGTTTTTCACATATCTATTCGATGATAAATCCTTCGTGGCAGTTGGGTTTCTCCTCAGTAGCAAACGGAAAAGTACTTGCAGCTGGAGATTACGCAATAATTGCAACGGAGGACACCAAGCGACCACCTGGTAAATGTAGTCTCTTAGGGTCAATCTTCCAGTGATATGCCTACAAATACGTCACAATGCTGCAGACACCTTGGGGAAAACGTGGAAAAGGTAAGCTGACTCCTAGCTCCTCCACAGCCATTTAAGGAGTCATTGCCATGAGGCGGTTTCAAAAAATGCGGCACTTCCTGATTGTATTTTTATCTGGGTTTTTTCTGTAACATCAGTTCTGTGGCACTCACAGACAATATCTTTGCAGTTTTGGAAACGTCAGAGTGTTTTCTTTCCAAAGCTGTCAATTATATGCATAGTCGAGCATCTTTTCGTGACAAAATATCTTGTTTAAAACGGGAACGTTTTTCATCCAAAAATTAAAAGAGCACCCCCTATATCGAAGAAGTTAATATTAGACATTGTGTAACGATCGTTGTTGGAATGAGGTGAGGACCAAAGCGCAGCGTGTTGAGTGTTCATCAGGTATTTATTAAACTGAGAACACTAAACAAAATAACAAAGGAGAAACGAAACGAAACAGTTCTGAAAGGTGACATACACATAACAGAAAATAAACACCCACGAAACACAGGTGGAAAAAGGCTACCTAAGTATGATTCTCAATCAGAGACAACTAGAGACACCTGCCTCTGATTGAGAACCATACCAGGCCAAACTCAAAAACCAACATAGAAAAACAAACATAGACTGCCCAACCCAACTCATGCCCTGACCATACTAAAACAAAGACAAAACAAAGGAACTAAGGTCAGAATGTGACACATTGCACACCAGCTGTTATTGACAAATAGACACATACCACCACCCCTCGTCTTACAGGACATAGCTGTTCTATCCAGCCGATGCACGGAAAACCCAGCCAACTGTATATTATCTGTGTCATCGTTCAGCCACGACACGGTGAAACATAAGATATTACAGTTTTTAATATTACGTAGCTCATCCAGTTTATTCTCCAGTGATTGCATGTTGGCCAATAGAACAGATTGTAGAGGCGGGTTACCCACGATCTAAGCCCCCTGTACCTCTGTCTTTTCTTCATGCAAATGATGGGGATTTGGGCCTGGTCTCGGAGAAACAGTATGTCCTTCCAGTCGGACCTAATGGCCTGAAAAAGCTGTATTACTCAATCACTCTATAAAACATTTACCCTACAGTTTCAAAGACAATTTTTTAAAATGTTTTTAACTTCGTCTATATAAATTACTATTCAACATTCAATCTTAATTAAAGGGATAGTTCACTCAAATTACATATTGGTTTCCTCACTCTGTAAGCAGTCTATAGACAAGGTAAGATGACAATCATGCTGTAGTTTTCTTTACCTTGCTGTCTTACTATGTCCACAGACTGTTTAACATTTGTCAACTGTCCCTTTAACCCATTTCAGTTATTTGGTTGAATTGAATTTAAATCTGGCATTTTTAAATATTCCCCGTATATACTATGCTTACTTTCTTACTTTACTGTGCATTTCAGATTTCCTATTCTTATTTTTCATGTTTTTTTCTAGTTTGAGTTTGCAAGAAAGGCATTTCACTGTACTGCATGTGACATTAAAACTCAACTTCAAAGTCATCATGAGAAGATAGGAGAATTTCCACCCTTTATCTTTTGATTGAGCAGGTGTGTTACAAACTAAAACTGTAATCATATGCTCATTGTAGAGAGGCACGCACTGTGATTGTTGACAGATGGATTCCGTCGTTGTTTTTACCTGCCTGTCTCAAAGGTTTCCTGCTTGGCTTGTGGCGTGTGAGCTCATTGTGACATTGCTCTGCTCTGTGCCCGCTGGCTATTGTGTATATCAAAGCACACTGGCAAGAGTATTAAACCAGAAGAAGTCCTGACTTGTCAGTGTGCATGTCTCAAGATTATTATGATACACATGAAAAAGCATGCAAGAGACCTGGAAATATGTACCATGTTCTTAGCCCAACTTTGATGTTGTTCCAGCATGGATACGATGTTTCACCTTTGTCTAGGTCAGGTTTTCAAGGAACGTTGTGAATTGATCTCTCTCTCTCTCTCTCTCTCTCTCTCTCTCTCTATCTCACTTTAGCAGGCCATTTTGCTTGGGGTTTTGAATAATACAACAATCGTATGCCTATTCATCAGTGGAGACTGCTGAGGGGAGGACGGCTCATAATAATGGCTGGAATGGAGTGAATGGAATGGTACCAAACAAGTGGTTTCCATGTGGTTGATCCCATTCCATTAGCTCCATTCCAGACATTATTATGAGCTGTCCTCCCCTCAGCAGCCTCCACTGCTATTCATATATTGTCTCTGGTCTTCATCTACAAATACGAAATGTCACAGTTTTATATTTTATTCAATAAACTGTGTTCGAATGCAATGCATTGTGAATAGGCCTACCATTGAGATCCTATTAAATGAGTATTCTAATTTCTAATTCTATGGAGCCTACTGAAACCTTCTCAGTGCTCAGTGCTACGTCTAATTTTGTCTATTGTATTTACAGTAAATGCAGTTTATTCAGTGTGGGCGGTACTCTGACTTGAGATTCACACACAACTCTCCCATTGACCCCAATGAACAATTTGCGTTAAAGGGGAATTTCACCCGGGCTCTGCCACAGCCTTTAGTCATATTAACAACATTACGCTTTCATCATAAACATCAGAATGATCCATTCCACAAGCTAGAACTAGCACATTTTCATTTCAATGGCAGAAATCGTGAAGTTTGGACTCCCTATGTATTTGTCTGCTCACAGTGAACCACAAAGTCTGGCATTCATAACGAATGCAAGTTTTTTTTTAAACGTTTGTTTATCACTGTTTGTTATTGTCGTGTATTTGGCTATGCCGGATTAAGTGATATGACATGCTATTCTATAAAATAATTCCTCCGTAATTAATAATACCTGATTGAGCTAATCATGTAAATGTAATTAACTAGAGAGTCGGGGCACCACGAAATAATATTTATAGAGCTGTTATCTTCCGAATAAACTCTTAAAGACCTAGTAATATTTTACATCAATAGCAGTCAATATTAATCGTCATCTTAATTCAGACTCATCTGAAAGTTGTAAATTCTTGGTTATCTGCACGAACCCTGGATAACAAGTTGAATCACAATCCAAAATTGGGTTTAATTATTTATTTACTAAATACCTAACTAATCACACAGAATTACACATACACATAATTAATCAATTAATAAAGGAAAACGTCCCTAGCGGGCGGAACAGATATGACAGCTGGTTACACAAAAGAAAAGGGGCTAGGTTTGAGTGAAAGAGCGGGAAGACGGAGGAACAAAAGGCGAAGCTGTGCTTGTGAAAATACAGTATCTTATGCATTCTAAATTACCGCCCATTTGGAAAAGGATAATGCCATAAATATTTACTCTGAGCTGCGCTTCGGTAGGTTGGTGGTAGATGGAAGGCTGTGTTTCCAAACCGAGTCCTTTGTCCTTTGAAGAATGTCTCTGGGGGTCAATTGGATACGTTGTAGTAACATCGTTGTGTGATAGACGGGATACTCTGTCTGTTCCTTCCTAACCCTCGTTTGCATCTGCTGTTGCTAACTCAACGGCTAGGAGGTATCACTTCTGTAGTGAATAAGAGTTCAAAGTTCATACCATTCGCAACCAAAGCTCACGCTGATGTTGGCCTCGTTCTGTAGTTATTATCTGAACCATTCTGACATTGGACCGTCGTCCTCACATCCTCGGAACAGGAGGTTACATTGTCGTCAAGGCTTTATATAGGTAGGGAGAGGAGGCGTGTTTGAAACGTTTTATAGCCCATGTCCCTTCACAGGGGCGGGCCACTGATTGAGCAGAGCCCTACCTTATGAAAACCCAAATCTCACATTTTAGAAGCTAAAATCACATTTCATCCCATCATGAATAAATTCATATTCAAACATTTAAATTGAACAACAATTCCATGGGAATCCGATAACTCTGATGTGTAGACTTTCCACTGTAGAGTTTATGTCATCTTATCATTGATGAGAATGTCTCAGATCACAACCGAACTGACATCATATTCATTAAGTACCACCGCATATGTTCAATTGTTCGGATTATCTTTCACCATTCTACCTACTAGAGATTCACCCCGATTCTGCCAGTGGCTTGCGGCTGTCAATAATGATGCGGTGACCAAAGATTATCAGAGGAATTTTCAGGCTACACTGATGGGGAATCCATTTCAAGGACAGCTGAGAAGTGATGCAATACCATTAACTTTTTTCCTTCACAACAAAACTGAAGAGTCTCAATTAGAGGTAACAATGTTAGCTATCTTGCTTGCCTAAGTGGGTAAGTTACGTTACAGTCCTTTATTGAACTCTGAAAACCGTCGGCTAAATCATATAGCTATCTTTTTTTCAATCAATTTTGTCTATGCCATGGTACTCAATGCTAGACTTTCAGCAGAGTAAACCTGTTTGTTTGTTTGTTCTTTCTCTCTATCTTTGACTGACGTTGTCTAACGTAAGCTAGCTAATGTTATCAAATTAGAGTTTCTCAATTTGCTAGCCATCTATTCAATCCTTGATTGGAAAACACTCCGTTACTAAAAATATAATTGTTGATATAACTACCTAAATCTAAAGCAATGATGAATGTGTATAAATTATCTATGGTTCTTTCTCAGCCAGTCTCTGTTGGCTAGCAATCTTGCTGCTAATTTAGTGACGCTAGTTAGCTAACAGCAAGCTGACAATATTAACATGTCCAGGTTAGCGATGCTTAGTTAGCCAGTCTAATAGAGATCAATACAATTAGTGTGGTGGTTAAATTGTGTAATTGTTGTATATTTTGTTGTAGGTGGTACAGAATCTGATTCCACCAACATGCGTTTCCAACCCCTAGATCTGCACAAGGTGAAGGTAAATAGCTCAATTTTACAGTAAGCATGGTATAAACATGAATTGGGTAGTGTTGGTATGGTTTGGTGTTATGGGGTTACAGGTGGTTAAAGGTAGCCCGAGGAACACAGAATACCTTCCAGACCATGTAATCAATTTAGTCTACTCCACTTCTCTTTTGTCTTTTATTTTTGTAAATCTCTGGTTATCTGCAGTCATTCCACAGCGCCCTGCTGAAAAATACCCCAAAGCGGGGCATTCTGGGTACACAAGCATGAGGGAGCGACCACACCTTGTGGTTATGGAGCACAACAACATTGTGGGATAGAAACCGGCAAGGGACTCTGAAAGGTATGAATCAAGACTACAACGGTAATGACACAACCACCTCATTCTTCTCTCTGCAGATTCTCAAAACACAATACAAAGACACCTCTAAAAAATTCCCTGCAAAGGGCTACTATTGACAAGAATGATCTGTCAAAGTCAATGGGGTGGGGGAGGTTTACATACCGTACTTTGAGATGAGGAAGGTGTTTTTGGTTGTGCAGGGTTGTGCTTAAACTGTAAATTAATTGTGTTGTATGAGAGCGATTGAGGTGCCAATTGTCTTCAATTTCCCACACACAACAGTTCATACTGTGCAAGAACTGCCATTTTAAGACTTTTCACACCTTCTTTGGCCCCCCGGCCCATTCCCTTTGTTGACTGATCATTCCTCTCAAAAGCAGCTCCCAATGTCCCCTCATTGTTCCTAAACAATACGCTAGCCAGTCCAGTTCTGTTGAAACCTTTACCAACAAAGGTGTGTTGCCCTACGTCCCTTCCACAAAAAGTGTCAAATGCTAACACTATAACCATGTCTTTCCAAGAGACGTGCAGTACCAGCAAATGTTCTGCAACAGGACCAAACAGTTGATGGTTAAGAAGCCCTACACCACTATCAGCAGAGTCTTATCCAGCTGGCCATTCACTGCAGTCAGGACAAGACCATTCGCTATGAGCACAAATAGTCTCAGCCCACTATGCCAAACACCATTGCCATTGTACCATTCCCGGATAAAGGACTATGCCTGCATTTACAGAGGCAGCCCAATTCTGATATTTTTTTCACTAATTGGTCTTTTGACCAATCAGATCAGTTCTGAAAAAGATCTGATGTGATTAAGACCAATTAGTGGAAAAAGATCAGAATTGGGCCGCCTGAGAAAACACAGACACTGTGGCTCAGCATAAGACCGTGTAGAACAGGGGTCTCCAACCCTGTTCCTGGAGAGCTTCCCACCCGTACACTGAAAAAACGGGACAAGGTGGACTGTCAGATTTACGAAAACATATTATGTGTGATTTACTCAAACATGTTTTGTTTCTCAACGTGATTTCATTGCTTGCAATCAATGCAACATGAAGCAAAATGGGATCTACTAGTTTGAAGCATGTAGGGGGAGTGTGAACCAATAAAGTTAATTCATGACGAGTAATCAGGAATCAAGCCGCGCAAGAGAAGAATCTTCCAGAAAGAACGCTGGCATGTTAGCAGAGAAGACATTACCTAGAATCTCGGTCAAGGTAAGCATGGTGATTGATTCTATTCAACGTTTGTCTGTGTACTCAGGATTGTAAGTAGTAATGTCATTAATGATTGCTCCATATCCTCATTTTGTGCTCTTGAGTCTGAAACATATTGGCATGGCAGCTAAAGGTAAAAGACGATGTTGCTATCTAGCTTCTATGAACAGTAAAAACAGGACTAGGTCAAGATTAACATTTTGCACGAAGGTAAAGTTAGTTGGCAAAACACCATGATAGTTACCTATTTTTCAAGAACTTTGAATTTACCAAGCCAATAACTAATTAAGGTTTTCTAAGGAGTGCACACCGCTTGAGCTAACTAACATGCTAGCTAACTTGCTTGATAACTAATGCATTGGTGCTTGTACACGACATCATCTGCAATCGAATTGCAAAAATCGCTGAAGTTGGAGACTTTTATCTCCCTCACCAACTTCAAACATCAGCTATCTGAGCAGCTAACCGATCGCTGCAGCTGTACATAGTCTATTGGTAAATAGCCCACCCATTTTCACCTACCTCATCCCCATACTGTTTTTATTTATTTACTTTTCTGCTCTTTTGCACACCAATATCTCTACCTGTACATGACCATCTGATCATTTATCACTCCAGTGTTAATCTGCAAAATTGTAACTATTCGTCTACCTCCTCATGCCTTTTGCACACATTGTATATAGACTCCCCCTTTGTTTTCTACTGTGTTATTGACTTGTTAATTGTTTATTCCATGTGTAACTCTGTGTTGTCTGCTCACACTGCTATGCTTTATCTTGGCCAGGTCGCAGTTGTAAATGAGAACTTGTTCTCAACTAGCCTACCTGGTTAAATAAAGGTGAAATAAAAAAAATTAAAAAATAAATAAAAATAAAATCACTTTGCAGAAGCATTTAGTGCAGCAATATTTTTTTCTTGTTTGAGGTAACAGTTAAAAATTATTTAAAAAATGATTTTTTAAATGTAAATTGTTTTTCATTACATATTTAAGATCAAACGATTATACACCTACTCCTATGAGATTGGTGCTTTAATGCAATTTAACAGTTTGCCCATGGCTACCTTCATGTTGTAAAACTGTCTGCCTCCATGGTGCAAAGGTGACATACAGATTTATGGAAACGGGATGTGGAGTTCATTTTTGCAGTTGAACAGTATTACTTTATATTATGGGTGTCCATTTATCAATACATTTAAAATTATTTGACAATAATACAAACAATTCAACATATGTGCATATGAGTGGATGCATGCATAAATCAATATATAATTGAATCAAACATTTCATAATGAAAAAATATATATTTCATGAACAAAATGTATATTTACAGGTCCATGATGTTTGCCTACTACATTTGTGCTGCTTTGTCTACCAATTCAAATGCTATATAGTGTTGGTGAGTACTGTTATCAGAGGTTGTTTTAATAACCTCCCCCCAAAATGATGCTTCTGTTCTTTTTTTAGTGTTGTGGAAATGTAAGGGGTGTTCAGAATTGGTGTCAAGTAGGTCCAAACTTAAAGCACCCACATTATGGCCATAATATCCTTTACCCATGTACATACACATGCTGTTCCCACATGCTTCAAGAAAAAAATACTTATTTTCCACCATAATTTGCAAATAAATTCATTAAAAATCCTACAATGTGATTTTCTGGATTTTCTATTCTCATTTCGTCTGTCATAGTTGAAGTGTACCTATGATGAATATTACAGGCCTCTCTCAACTTTTTAAGTGGGAGAACTTGCACAATTGGTGGCTGACTAAATACTTTTTTGCCCCACTGTATGTGAGAATGCTGTTCATCGACTACAGCTCAACATTTAACACCATAGTACCCTTCAAACTCGTCATCAAGCTCGAGACCGTGGGTCTCAACCCCGCCCTGTGCAACTGGGTACTGGAATTCCTGACGGGCCTCCCCAGGTGGTGAGGGTAAGTAACAACATCTCCACCCCGCTGATCCTCAACACTGGGGCTCCACAAGGGTGCTTTCTCAGTCCTCTCCTGTACTCCCTGTTCACCCACGACTGCGTGGCCATGCACGCCTCCAACTCAATCATCAAGTTTGCGGCCGACACTACAGTGGTAGGCTTGATTACCAACAGCGACGAGACGGCCTACAGGGAGGAGTGTGGTGTCAGGAAAATAACCTCACACTCAACGTCAACAAAACAAAGGAGATGATTGTGGACTTCAGGAAACAGCAGAGGGAGCACCCCCCTTTCCACATTGACGGGACAGTAATGGAGAGGGTAGTAAGTTTTAAGTTCCTCGGCATACACATCATGGACAAACTGAATTGGTCCACACACACATGGACAGCGTTGTGAAGAAGGCGCAGCAGCACCTCTTCAACCTCTGGAGGCTGAAGAAATTCGGCTTGTCACCAAAAGCACTCACAAACTTCTACAGATGCACAATCGAGAGCATCCTGTCGGGCTGTATCACCGCCTGGTACGGCAACTGCTCCGCCCACAACCGTAAGGCTCTCCAGAGGGTAGTGAGGTCTGCACAACGCATCACCGGGGGCAAACTACCTGCCCTCCAGGACACCTACACCGCCCGATGTCACAGGAAGGCCATAAAGATCATCAAGGACAACAACCACCCGAGCCACTGCCTGTTCACCCCACTATCATCCAGAAGGCGAGGTCAGTACAGGTGCATCAAAGCAGGGACCGAGAGACTGAAAAACAGCTACTATCTCAAGGCCATCAGACTGTTAAACAGCCACCACTAACATTGAGTGGCTGCTGCCAACATACTCAACTCCAGCCACTTTAATTATGGAAATTGATGTAAAAATGTATCACTAGCCACTTTAAACAATGCTACTTAATATAGTATAATGTTTACATACCCTACATTACTCATCTCATATGTATATACTGTACTCTATACCATCTACTCCATCTTGCCTATGCCGTTCTGTACCATCACTCATTCATATATCTTTATGTACATATTATTTATCCCTTTACACGTGTGTGTATAAGGCAGTAGTTGTGGAATTGTTAGGTTAGATTACTCGTTGGTTATTACTGCATTGTCGGAACTAGAAGCACAAGCATTTCGCTACACTCGCATTAACATCTGCTAAATACATGATGAAAACAAGCCCGGGTTCCCCCAGAGTGAAATTCCCCTTTAAGGGGAAAGTAATCAGATTACGTTACTGGGTTTGTTTAATTTTGGACAGGTAACAGTAATGGATTATATACAACTGAGAACCACTGATTGACTTCCTGTTGGCTGTCTGACCACCTAGGACAAGAGGACAATAAAGTCTGGGATTGGCTCACAAAGTTTAGATAGGTATACATCGAGATAAGATGTAATACCATCCCATGATGTCTCGAGGGTAATTCAGATTAACTGTACATTTGTAGTCGCCTTACTGTACGTAGGCTGTGATACCCGGAACTCGACCAGCCGTATACCATTCTATTCAGCGGAATCTCTGTACTCAGTGGGAAAGACATGTACATTTCTAGCATTTACAGTTCCGAATTTATTCATATGAATATAAACATTTTACATCACACACATGCATGCATGCACACAACACACCCACACAGATTCTAAAGTGTCCCTCTCTCCACACCCTACTGTGATTACAACCCTGCTCAACCCCATCCTCCTCTATGGTCTTTGTCCTCTCTCCTCCCTGCTCTTTGTCCTCTCTCCTCCCTTCACTTGCTCTCTCTCAACACACCATCTCCCTCTCTCTCGCGCTCTTTTCACAACTTTGCGCTACATTCACTTTTCGGGCCTCACCTTGACCTCCACTTCCACAAATCCCACCCGTGGCATTCTATTGGCCCATTAATCATGGAGCAAGAAAGGGCTCTGTAGACAAGGCTACAGGGGCTAGCAAACATCCCCAGGAATTTAGTGTTGGAGTCAGATTCCTAATGCTTTGCAGCAGTGTACAGTATGTTTCTAAGGGGGAAGAAGACGCCCTGAAGTATGACAGAGCACAATGTGATGAAAACCTGATAGTTCTTCCACTGAGAAGGAGTCATTTACAAAATGGCCACCTCATGCTCAACAGAAATGCAAGCAATGGAAGTTTCAGTTGACTTTGATTGGGTTTCAATGATGCTGACCAGCTTCAGGCATTTTGATATCCTACCATGTTGAAACAATCTATTTTGATATCCTACCATGATGTTATGATTCTATTGGAGGAAGAAGGGATATTTTGTTTGCACAGAAAAATGTATTTCATTTGGGGTCAACAAGAGGTTGAGTTTTAAAATAACTGTCCACTGACATCGTAGGCTGAGAAAAGGAGAACCCGGTCTTGGACTTAGGAGCCGACTGACTATGACAGATACTGCAGACAAAAGATAAATGATAACAGACACACCCCCCAAATATTTGCTAGTGGTTAATGATTACAAACATACACACTGGGTGATTGTATGATATAAACGATTAGTCAGAACTTGTTCTGCATGCTAGTAGTTAGTGAATACCAATCTCCTCTCATGGTTGTGGTTGTGTCTCGAGAGAAAATAAAGCTGGACTTGAGCAGTAGCTCCTACAGTGCAGAGGTGAAAGCCTAACAGACTGTACAACAAAAGACGGTACAACCAAAGTCCAGGCCCCCGTGTAGAGGCAGTACAACGCTGTGTTATGGTTCTATATCTATGTCTGTACAGTGGCCATCAAACCTGGTCCCTGAGAGTTACAGGGTGGTGGCCATCAAACCTGGTCCTGGAGAGTTACAGGGTGGTGACCATCAAACCTGGTCCCTGAGAGTTACAGGGTGGTGACCATCAAACCTGGTCCCTGAGAGTTACAGGGTGGTGACCATCAAACCTGGTCCCTGAGAGTTACAGGGTGGTGGCCATCAAACCTGGTCCCTGAGAGTTACAGGGTGGTGGCCATCAAACCTGGTCCCTGAGAGTTACAGGGTGGTGGCCATCAAACCTGGTCCCTGAGAGTTACAGGGTGGTGGCCATCAAACCTGGTCCCTGAGAGTTACAGGGTGGTGGCCATCAAACCTGGTCCCTGAGAGTTACAGGGTGGTGGCCATCAAACCTGGTCCCTGAGAGTTACAGGGTGGTGGCCATCAAACCTGGTCCCTGAGAGTTACAGTGTGTGGCCATCAAACCTGGACCTGGAGAGTTACAGGGTGTGGCCATCAAACCTGGTCCCTGAGAGTTACAGGGTGTGGCCATCAAACCTGGTCCCGGAGGGTTACAGGGTGGTGACCATCAAACCTGGTCCCGGAGAGTTACAGGGTGGTGGCCATCAAACCTGGTCCCTGAGAGTTACAGGGTGTGGCCATCAAACCTGGTCCCGGAGAGTTACAGGGTGTGGCCATCAAAGCTGGTCCCGGAGAGTTACAGGGTGGTGACCATCAAACCTGGTCCCGGAGAGTTACAGGGTGGTGACCATCAAACCTGGTCCCGGAGAGTTACAGGGTGGTGACCATCAAACCTGGTCCCGGAGAGTTACAGGGTGGTGACCATCAAACCTGGTCCCGGAGAGTTACAGGGTGGTGACCATCAAACCTGGTCCTGGAGAGTTACAGGGTGGTGACCATCAAACCTGGTCCTGGAGAGTTACAGGGTGTGGTCATTCTAACTAGGCCTTACCATCCCATGTTAGTGGGCATGATTGAAATCCAAAAACAACCCTGAATTATCCAAGGATCTATATTGTTACGTGCATTATCTAATTTGAAAGGAATTAATGCATTCATGGAATTTATTTTCTAAAATAATTTTACAAATGCCTACCGGTGCTAAATGGTGCATACCGGTGCTAACCTGTGTTTGTGCTGTATGTGGCATTTTGAGCTCTTTTCAAGGGAAGTGTTCCAATTTCTTATAGGATCCATGTGAAGATAAAAAAATGCTACCCAAGGGAAGTGGTAGCACCATTGGAGGTCATTTAGTTTATTTTGAATAGCCTTTCGCTTGGGCTTGGTAATGTCTTAAAGTACAGTATGAACAAAACAATATATAAAGACTGTGTTGAAAAACAACACAGCCAACGGAACAAATAAAAGTACAATTGTAGCTGCATGCAGTGTTGCCAGGATGCAGGTATTGTTCACTGTTGGTAAATGTTAAATTGAGTTGAGCAGTTGTTATAAGATGACAAAAGTGTTCGTACTACCTGAAGAGGTGCGTTAGGACTATTGATAGTGTTTCACAGTGAAACATTTCACATACGTAAATGCACATATTCCAATCTTGTTTAGGATTATTTGGTTGAAATATGGCACGAGTCCGTTTGCATCAGTTTCTGTGAGGGACTTTTATTTTGAAAGTAATCCGTAAAATCAACTATTGTGGCTACCACTGTAAATGTTAGGCGTGAAACTGTACACTAGTTTCTAAACCTAACTTTAATTTGATTAGTGCCCTATGGCTAGATGAAGTTTAGTGGTCTGTTGCAAATACACTTAAAAACAGACTAGGCCTAAGCAACGTGAAGTAGCATTATGCAGCTAACGTTACTACACATGTCTAAACGTAGCTAGCTAGCCAGCTAAGATTACGTTAGCTAGCTACCACCTAACCAATTGAGCTCAACTTGTGGCACTGTCAAAGTCTCAAACACTAGTAGCAAACAAATAACTTAGATAAAACCACTTGCAAAAACGGCAAACAATTTAGCTAACTTGTTGTAGACTCAGTGATGTGACGATGATGCAGTATGTAAACTGCCAAATGGGTCAATTTCCGCAACTCAGAGTTTAGAGCAGGCCTGGGCAACTCCAGTCCTCGGGGGCCTGATTAGTGTCACACTTTTCCCCCAGCCCCAGCTAACACACCTGACTCCAATAATCAACTAATCATTATCTTCAGTTGAAAATGCAATTAGTTTAAATCAGGTGTGTTTGCTGGGGATGGGGGAAAAGTCTGACATCAATCAGGCCCCCGAGGACTGGAGTTGCCCAAGCCTGGTTTAGAAGCATCAGGCTCAACTTCTCCACTGTAGTGGTCCTGTATCTCTCACATTGTAACTGTGTGAAGGGATTTGTGCACATGCGCAGATACTGTGTGTGACTGTGTGAGCGCTAGGTCTTGCTTCGCTCTTATCGCAATATCTGTTGTGCTGCTCGTGCAACGTCACATCGCTGAGTATAGTTGCACCCTCACTTAGCTAGCTATACTGAACAAAAATATAACCTGAACATGTAAAGTGTTGGTCCCATGTTTCATGATTGTGACTGTGTGGTGAAGCTGTTGGTGCATTGTTGGTTCCATAGCACCACCATCATGACAAATTGCACCCATTCCCGTAGGATGAAATACTTTGTAATTTATACGGTGTTTGCCAAATCGAACAGATCATACCAAATGCCTGTTTTGGACATTTTCCAATGATTTCAATTACTTTAAAAGTCGTCTTCTCAAGAATCGCTGGACTGATCAATACTCCATTTGGTATATAGCATCTATCCACAGTTGTCTTTAAACACAGGAATTTACAAGACTCTATCTCAAACATGGCCGCTACAAGCCAATGAGCATTGGGTGAAATGCTTTTCCTGTAAATAACACCACCATGTACCGAACTAAACCATACTTTACAACTTAGCTAGACTCTTATCCCTGAGCATGTGCAACAACTTTCATCAATCTGAGTCAAACAGATCAAGAGAAAAACACCTGCCTGTTATAGCGCCACCATGTGGTCAATCTAAATTTACTTTGATATTTTGAGTCTTGACCGTGTTTGGAACACAATATCAAGATCCTTGTCTGATTTGTAGGCATTTCATTTCACCCACATCAATGTTCATTGGTCAATAGCTGCTAATATGAAAGTAAATATAGGACTAGAGAAAGGCTTGACAGTTTGGAGATTTAATAATTCACTTCTACATGACAATGAATTTAAGAGTAGATTCAGGGCAACACTGAAACAATAGCTGTAAATAAATGATGATGGAGAGGTCTCCCCCATAATGGTATGGGAATGGGACAAAGCAGTGCTTCGAGGAGAGATAATATCATATGCTTGTTAAAGAGAAAGCAACATTTGATCTACAAAATAGCTTGAACAGGTTACAAAGTCAAAATAAAAACCAATATTAAACTAAATTAAAAAAATAACTCTGAAAATATAGAAAAGCGTTGAAACAGCAATATTACGTTAGTGGGCTTTTGGCCCAGAAATGACTTACTTTTGCGTTGTTTTCTCAGTCTAAATGCGAGTCTAGATCACTTTCGCAGTCAAAAGCAAGCTGAGATCTACTGAAAAAATGTAACATTAATCTAATAAAAACAGTTATGTAGGAATGAGGTTTGTGCAGTAGGCCTAATACATGATCACAGCATAATGGCTATGTGCCTGGCATGCCAATATTGCTGGAAAACCAGCTTAAACAGGACCTACAAAGATGGACAAGAGTTCCTTTAACAATAACAGAAACATTTAAAACTATAAAAGTGAATGTCCTCCAAAGACTTGGATTTCTGTTTCTGAATCTACCAATAACTATTACGCCAAATACTTTAAAACAGTGGGACAAGCTCCAAAGTACATTTATCTGGGGAGGAAAAAGTCCAACTTAAAACAATCAAACAACGTAAACAACAGGGGGACTAGCATTACCAAAAACATAATGAATTGTTATATAGCCACCCAAATAAAATACATTTTTGTATCAACAAGTAAATGGAGAAAGATGTAAATCCAACAAATGGAAACACCAATAGGTACAACTATATTTATGAAGACAATCAATACACACTCTAGGAAAATAGAAAATACTTGTATAAATAGCACCATAAAGGTCTGGACAAAGATAACAACAAGCATCCAAACAAACCTGATCTACCTGCAAGAAATTGTAATGGATGGTGACTTTAAACCAAGTATGATTGGTGATACATTTCAATTATGGGATGAAAGAGGACTGACTAGGTATCACCAGGGGATAAAGACATTTGAGAATCTATCAAAAAAAGTATCTCCAGAACTGTCAGTTTTAGATTTATTTACAAGTAAGAAGTTACACTACATGACCAAAGGTATGTGGACACCTGCTCGTTGAAAATCTAATTCCAAAATCATGGGATTTAATATGGAATTGGTCCCCACTTTGCTGCTGTAACAGCCTCCACTCTTCGGTGAAGGCTTTCCACTAGATTTTGGAACATTGACTTGTGTCCATTCAGCCTCGAGCATTAGTGAGCTCATGTTAGGCGATTAGGCCTGGCTCACAGTCAGCGTTCCGATTCATCCCAAAGGTGTTCGACGGGGTTGAGGTCAAGGCTCTGTGCAGGCCAGTCAAGTTCTTCCACACCAATATCAACAAACCATTTGTGTATGGACCTCGCTTTCTGCATGGGGGCATTGTCATGATGAAACAGGAAAGGGCCTTCGCCAAACTGTTGCCACAAAGTTGGAAGCACAGAATCGTCTAGAATCATCATTGTATGCTGTAGCGTTAACGTTTTCCTTCACTGGAACTAAGGGGCCTAGCCAGAACTATGAAAAACAGCCCCAGACCATTGTTCCTCCTTCACCAAACATTACAGTTGGTACTACACATTCGGGCAGGTAGCTTTCTCCTGGCATCCGCCAAACTAAGATGCTACCTTGGCATGAACAAATGGAGATCCTTAATAAACCCAAGCAAGAGGAGCTGCCCATCCTGGCAGGAACTAATGGGGATTGGCTGCTCTTTCCCGCTCGGTAAAGCGAAACCTTTCGCCGCTCACTAGAGGTGCAGTCCAAGAGGATTGAACATGTTTATCATGAAAAGAATGCAATGCTGATATGTTTCAGACACATTAAGAGGTATCCCAGTTACTGGGACACTCTCTCCACCCCATTTGCAGCATGGTTGCACCCTGGGGTGTGCATGACAGAGGCTGGGGTATTCCAGCCTCTAGAGCGCCCACTTCTCGAGTCTATCCAGACTGACACCCAGACTGTTAGTGACAACCCTGTGAGGGTTTTTGGAGACTCCATCCCCAAGTGGTGAAAACGCACCATTAGGGGCAAGGTTGACACTTTTTCCTCCTCTATGCCTTATACTCTCCACTTTTGTAACCAAGGGAACAAGGCTTATCTCTTACCTTAGAGCCCCTCCATGACCAGGGAAGCTGGGAGCTATCGTTACACAGGAATCTTTTGACCCAAGCCAAAGAGGACATTTTGGGCCTGGCAGTGAGATGATGGATTTGAATGTGATAGGCTTGCAACTCTAGGTCATTGAGTATCCAGAGTGCCAGAGCCCCTTCTACATGCACAGTGTACGGAAACAAGTGGTGTGTTTTTGAGAAATGGTGCGACCTAAGGCAGAGAATTCCCTTACCAATGCTTTGTATGTGAGGTTCTATGCTTTTTGTAGGACCTTCTTTGGACAGAGGGAAGATTCTCTGCTGTTAAGTTCTATTTAGCCACTATCTCGGCCTGTCATATAGGCCTCAACAATAACACGCCGATTCTCCAAGCCTTCAGCTCCATCTTGGGACCCGTCTATTGTTCACCCCGCTATCATCCAAGAGGCAAGGTCAGTACAGGTGCATCAAAGCTGGGACCGAGAGACTGAAAAACAGCTTCTATCTCAAGGCCCATCAGACTGTTAAACAGCCATCAATAGCACATTAGAGGCTGCTGCCTATAGGCATAGACTAGGAACCACTGGCCACTTTAAGGAATGGAACACTAGTCACTTTAATGTTTACATACCTGGCATTACTCCTCTCATGTGTATATACTGTATTCTGTACTATTCTACAGTATCTCAGTCACATAATGTTTACATATCTGGCATTACTCATCTCATGTGTACATGTATATACTGTATTCTATACTATTATACGGTATCTCATCCACTTAATGATGCTTACATGTCTTTCATTACTCCTCTCATATCTACAGTATATACTGTTTTATCTATACTATTCTACTGTATCTTAGTCCTTTCCGCTCTGACATCATTCGTCCAGATGTATATAGTCTTAATTCATTCCCACTTAGATTTGTGTGTACTGGGTTTATGTTGTGTAATTTGTTAGATATCACTGCGCTGTCTGAGCTAGGAACACAAGCATTTCGCTACACCCGCAATAACATCTGCTAATCACGTGTCTGTGACCAATAGAATTTGATTTGATTTGTGCTTGAGACTATTTCGTCAGCAGCCCTTTGAGCCGCTGGAAAGCGTGGAGATGAAATATCTCTCCTTTTAAAACATCTTTGCTGATTGCCCTTAGGAGTGAGCACTATCAGTCCTCCATTGGTGCCTGAGGTTTGCACCTTGCTTATGGTCTCTGATAATTATAATTGTCTCGCCACCCTTTACTTCTACGGAAGAAGAGAGAATCTCCAATTTTTACGTCCAGTATGCGCTTTGCGAATTTACTTGGATAGAACAAGAGTATAAAGTAAGAATTACTTCTCTTAATTTCTTGGCCCCTCTCTCGCGAACTGCTATCCCATTGGATAGTGGAGGCTACTCATATTGGCTTATAATAGCAAGGGTTTACAGCCCCTGGAGGGCCTGAGGACTCGTTCCACTGTTTGGACACCAAAGGCATCTCTTTACAGGAGATTTGGGATGTGGCATGTTGGGCCATTCCTCATACATTGATGAGGTGTTAACCGACTGGATATCACTTCACCTTCGTTGGCACCTTCTGGCTTCAGAGAGTCTGAAGCGTGATACTGTTGGTTCTAACCTGGCTTCAGAGAGCATGTCTGAAGGGTGTTACTGTTGGTTCTACCCTGGCTTCAGAGAGCATGTCTGAAGGGGGTTACTGTTGGTTCTACCCTGGCTTCAGAGAGCATGTCTGAAGGCTGTTACTGTTGGTTCTACCCTGGCTTCAGAGAGCATGTCTGAAGGCTGTTACTGTTGGTTCTACCCTGGCTTCAGAGAGCATGTCTGAAGGCTGTTACTGTTGGTTCTACCCTGGCTTCAGAGAGCATGTCTGAAGGCTGTTACTGTTGGTTCTACCCTGGCTTCAGAGAGCATGTCTGCGAGACAGGAGTTTACCATATTTTTATTTTTATTTCACCTTTATTTAACAAGGTAGGCCAGTTGAGAACAAGTTATTATTTACAACTGCGACCTGGTCAAGATAATAGTATAGCGTGTAGTGATACATCGAAAACAAATATTTGAAAGAGAACTCAAGGTTACTTTCGTTGCGTTTCCCTGCTCACAAGGGTACTAGGAAGAGAAGCATGCTAGAGCATAACCAGAACGTGTGCAAGTGGTGCATTATAAAGAAGAAGGGGCTCACCTCATTCGCCACTCGACCTGTCTGTCTCCGACAGATGTTGTGTGATTGGTTCTTCCTAGAAGTGATTCACCTGGGATCTTGTTTTTGTACAGTTACTGTGGAACCTGCAGAACGTTACGTCCGTTTATCTTTTTTGATGTATCATAGTGATGCATCTCACTCAGCGAACCGGGGTTACAAAAGTAACCTTAAGTTTCTATTGGACAAATTTGGGGAGGGATGCCAATCAGCATACAGAACACAAACTACCTGAATTATAATATGTGTTTTAGCACATGTAAGCAGCATAGAGTTTTATATTTCCTATTTGGTTGATTGGTCAGTCTGTATCTCTGAGGTTCTACTTTACTCAAATACCCACCTTAATTACCCAGGTAACAATTTAAATTGGAATTTGACAACTAAACTATATTTAAGCTGAAGCCATTGAAAATCCTCACTTCGACTGGTACATCTCGTCCTCTGCTTCACATATTAAAGGTTCTGTAAATAAAGAGGATACACTATATGCAATGCTCACTTCGGTGGATTCTAATTGTAAGTGCCTGTGTAATTTTATTGCATTGAATTGACGTTTACTTGTTTGAGAACAAATGTTTTTATTTGAAATTGCACTAATCTTTACTCTCCCGGCCTCTCCCACCCCACATCCCAAGCTAGCCATGGAAGCCCCACGCCATCCCCGACCTCAGTCTGAATATACTACACTTAAGTTTTGAGAATATTTCAAATATATAATCGTCTAACTGTATAATTGTAATTTGGTCTAATAAGATGGCAATTTAGTGTTCATGTTCTTTTGCTATTCTAGTCTCTTATTGACTGTTTAGCACAACAAAAGTACTTTAGCTCTCTAATGGATATTCGTCTCTTGGTGACAATGCAAATATTTTTCACTTCTTCCTCCTCACATACCTCCATTAGTAGGAGGTTTTGGTCTGATAGAAGTTGTCAAAGAGTAACAAAGTCTAACCAGTTCAGCAAGTTCAGAAGAAGCTAAAGAGAAGCCATAAAATACATTTGATCATAGATTAAAAAACAAACATTAGATTGGGCATTTCCAGGTCAGATACAATAATGACTATACAGTCAGGTATACACAGTAAATGGTATGTCAATTTTTTATTTAACTAGGCAAGTCAGTTAAGAACAAATTCTTATTTTCAATGATGGCCTAGAAACAGTGGGTTAACTGCCTGTTCAGAGGCAGAACAACAGATTTGTACCTTGTCAGGTCGGGGACTTGAACTTGCAACCTTTCGGTTACTAGTCCAACACTCTAACCACTAGGCTACCCTGCCTTGTCAATACTGGACAGTTGCAGAATAACAAGCATCACTGTTCTCCTTCGATAGCTCAGATTGGATGATTGCGATGGAATGTCCATTCCTATATGCCCAGCCATACATCACACGACCACACTTCCACTGGTGGTACGAGGGGGGCAGAGTGGCACAGCTGAAAGGTGATGCCCATGCTAATGAGGGGGTGCCAACCACCCGCAGTACCCCAACTGTGTGTGTGTAGGTGGGTTTGTGTATGTGTAGGTGGGTTTGTGTATGTGTAGGTGTAGGTGGGTTTGTGTGTGTGTGTTGTCTGAAGGGTTACTTGTTTACACACACATGTGGTGCTCCCACATTCCTTCCACCCCAATCATAAATCACATAACCCCCCATCGCAGTCCCACATTCCTTCCACCACACTCATAAATCACACAACCCCCATCGCAGTCCCACATTCCTTCCACCACACTCATAAATCACACAACCCCCATCGCAGTCCCACATTCCTTCCACCCCACACATCCCACCCATCGCAGTCCCACATTCCTTCCACCACAATCATAAATCACACAACCCCCATCGCAGTCCCACATTCCTTCCACCACAATCATAAATCACACAACCCCCCATCACAGTCCCACATTCCTTCCACCACAATCATAAATCACACAACCCCCCATCGCAGTCCCACATTCCTTCCACCCCACACAACCCCCCATCACAGTCCCACATTTCTTCCACCACACTCATAAATCACACAACCCCCCATCACAGTCCCACATTCCTTCCACCACAATCATAAATCACACAACCCCCCCATCGCAGTCCCACATTCCTTCCAGTCAGCTGGGGTCCTTAGAGGGGGACGGTGGACACACACACACACACACACACACACACACAGATGGATGGACGGTTAGTCTAACATTGCAGTTTTCCCTTCATCTGTTTATTTGGGCATATGTTGTCTGGTGAGATGTAAAGCATTCTTTACGTGTGACTTACTTAGGAGATTTGCCATATCAGTAAGATTTCTGGTTTCCCACCTGTGTGGTACTTTGTGGTAATCGTACATGGTAGCCCTGTAGGGTTTTCCTTACTATTACTATACATTATCCTCAATGGATTGCTCAAACAAAATGTTAGGTTTGTTCATTTGAAGTCATTGACAGACCCAACGTTGTGTCAAAAACCAAGGACATCTGTGAATATTGCATTATGGATACATGCAGTTTTTTGCTCCCCTCCCCTCAGCCCTTGAGCAACCTTTCAAACAACCCATAAAGCTATCCACAGTGGTGCGATATTATCCTTTATAAAAACATATTCATGGCTGTGGAAAATCAATCCCACGGAGCGTTGTGGGCTAGGAAAGCCTGTCCCTGACACGCACCGTATACCCGTCTAGTGACACTTACCATAGAGGGGTTACATAACATGCCAGGGAAGCGATGTGAAATTCCACATCGCTCAGCTACCTGGCCTGGCCTCAAATGCCACTGACAAAGAGCAAGGGAAGCCTGATTAGCAAGGTGCTAGAGACGGGCCGGAATCTCCACGGCTAATACACAGTGAAAGACACCACCACAGAGGACGAGTCAATGACAGTGTAAAGTGTAGTTCAACCTAGCTAGATAGTTGTTTTGCAGTGTGTGTGTGTGTGCTGTGCATGCATGCTTGCATCTGTCTTCCTGCCTGTCTGCCTGCCTGTCTGCCTGTCTGCCTTCCTGTCTGCCTGTCTGCCTGCCTGTCTGCCTTCCTGTCTGCCTGTCTCTGTTTGTTTATTAGTACAAGCTTGGGTGTGTGAGAGTATGTGTACATTATGTGAGACACACACTGAGCAAGGGAAGGCAAGTGGCCAATTTCCATAGCTAATTCCAAATGGCACCCTACTCCCTACATAGTGCACTCCTTTTGACCAGGGCCAAATGGCACCCTACTCTCTACATTGGGCTCTGGTCAAAGGTAATGCACTATATAGAGAATAGGGTGCAATTTGGGACACAGACAGAGACTGAGGGTGAGGATGAGGGTGATAAATAATGGAGTATTCCCACCATCCATCCCTGCAGGAGAATTCATCATCCCATCAATGCAGCAGAACTCATCATCCATCCCTGCAGCAGAACTCATCATCCATCAATGCAGCAGAACTCATCATCCATCCCTGCAGCAGAACTCATCATCCATCAATGCAGCAGAACTCATCATCCATCAATGCAGCAGAACTCATCATCCATCCCTGCAGCAGAACTCATCATCCATCCCTGCAGCAGAACAAAAGGCTTGAATACTGTGCAGGCAGGCACACTGGACTTGGCCAGTACACAACACAAAAACGATTGAATCTGGCCCTGAACCTAGTCATAAACCCTGTTTATACCTGGTTCTAGCATGTATCCTTTGTCCTGATCTTGTCCATATTCTGATTATGCCCACATTTTCAGAAAGGTGTAGACTATTAAAAGATACATTATGATCTGATAGTGATCGGATATTGCAAGTGTAAACGGACAAGATCAGGACAATATCAGGACAAAGGAACCATGTATAAACAGGGATTTTAAATAAGAATCATGTTCAATGGAGATTCACCATTGAAAGTGGTTCTTAGTCCAAAAGACTAGATTTAACCTGTGTCTGCGAATCCGTCTCGTACAGTTTAGGATTAAACTTTTTTCGTTTTTTCAACAACATTGAAAACATTTCATTAAAACATTAGTTGGACGTGAAAGCCCTATTATTAACGTACATATGAGAGAATTTACATTGAGCCAGACAATCCTTTGCCAAAAAAAACATTAAATCATCTCCCTACGATTGTTTGTTGACCAGAGTCTTATCAGCTTTTCAACTCCGTGATCTTTCACAAAGCCTACTTCTATACTCCCCTCTCTTTGGCTAAGTCCCAACTAGCACCCTATTCCCTTTATTGTGCACAATGTTTTACCCTGGCCCATAGTGCTCTGGTCAAGAGTAGTGCACTACTGATAAAGGATCTTGATCACCCTGTTGCAGGAGAACGTTCCTACAATGCAGGAAATTAAAAACTCCCACAACCCCATTGCTCTTTAAATCGACGGTTATCTTACAATGAAGACAGTACAAGGGAATCCCATAGCCCCCCCCCCCACACTCAGCTTGCACAACGGATGTACGTGCTTCTACACCTGCATTGCTTGCTGTTTGGAATTTTAGGCTGGGTTTCTGTACAGCCCTTTGTGACATCAGCTGATGTAAGAAGGGATTTATAAATACATTTGATTGATTGATGTACAACACATTTGACACAACTGTTTTGAAACAACAGAGAATTTGTATGCACAAAATTGTAAACAACGGTTGTCGAGACACCACAGATGGTTGTGTAATCCTTCTTTTGAAGACAAACTCTCCATTACATCGCAAAATATCTGTTGTATAACAACTGTTGTGTCAAATGGGTTGTACATCAGTTGTACAAGCTGAGTATGCACGGGGCCATAGGGTGGATACTTATTTTTTGGGGAGTGATGTAGGGGAGAGTGGGGTAAGTCGTGCCAAATGGTTAGTCAAGCAACCCCATTTCTAGGAAACCATATACAAAATGAATCATGTGACCAGATGTTTAGGAAGAGTTCATCATTTCATGGAGTAGTTGAAAGAATTAACCACATGGAAAAAGTGGTAAGCAAGTTTGGCCTATAATACAAATTAAGATTACATCATTTGACCTCAAGATATTGCATTTTTATTGTTACAGAGCAGACATCATCATGTCCCGTGTATACAAATGTAAAACAAGCAGGGGTCTACCCCCCCCCCCGAAGTTATTGAGAGAGCAACCAAGGAAGCGAGAGAAGGGAAGTAAGTCCACTTGAGCAGCAGCAAGGGATGAAAAAAATTAACCAAATGACACTGAAGAGTTGTAGTGACAAAAAAACAACACAAACATGTACCTGTGCAAAAGAGGGGCTTTGCTGGAGGAACACGCTCTTCTGTGACTCGTTTCAGGAAACTAGGTGTATGTCACAGGAGCGGAATTTGAACGTAAACATTTTTTTTTCAAATCAAAATGCTTTTATTTTGGCAGAAATGCCTTCTGGAACATGTGGACTTCAATGTGTCTTAGTAGCAAACTTGTATTCCATCCATAAACACGGATAAAATTGTTAAATTACGAGCCTAGTTGGTTTAGCCACGGAAAAAGGCAGGAACCTTCCCGCTAGCCATGATTGGCTGAGATAATGGGCGGGCTGGACATGTCGGGAGATGAGTTTGGATTAGTCTGCCATGTAACATGCTTCCGTCTATAACGTGAGCTGTTCAGTATGTGTTGACAGTCATTTCTACTGCACAGTTTTTGAAAGATATAATGTTAGCCATCGAGAAACTACAAAAGTTTTGCTACTGAGTTTAGCATCTGCGATTGACAGATCAGTTGAAAAAAGTGATGGGCTACTTTCTGCACACGCCACGGTCAATGTGAACTAGAGTGACTTGACACAATTCTGGCCAAACAAGATGTAGCTACAAACAAAACGGAGCAAATGGTTCCAGTCTGCTGTGAAGCGTTAATCGATGTATATGGGTAAAAGTCTAGCTACATTTTCAGATATACGTTTCTTATTTTGTCAGAAAGTTTTTTTTTTTAAAGCGTACTACGTCGACCTGAGACGCAGACGTCCCATCTAGGCATCTGGAAATGCAAATGCGCTACGCCAAATGCTAATAGCACTCGTTAAAACTCAAACGTTCATCAAAACACACATGCAGGGCATTGAATTAAAGCTACACTCGTTGTGAATCTAGCCAACAAGTCAGATTATTAAAATGCTTTTCGGCGAAAGCATGAGAAGCTATTATCTGATAGCATGCAACACCCCGAAATACCTGAAGGCGACGTAAACAAAATAATTAGCGTAGCCGGCGCTACACAAATAGCAGAAATAAAATATACAACTTTCATTACCTTGGACGAGCTTCTTTGTTGGCACTCCTATATGTCCCATAAACATCACTATTGGGTCTTTTTTTTTATTAAATCGGTCCATATATACCCAAAATATCCATCTATGGAAACTGTGTGATTCAGAAAAAAAGACCGTTTCAAAACGCTACGTCATTTTTTAAAATTAAAAAAGTCGACGATAAACTTTCACAAAACACTTCTAAATACTTTTGTAATCCAACTTTAGGTATTAGTAAACGTTAATAATCTATCAAATTGATCACGAGGCGATGTGTATTCAATAGCTCCACGTCTTCAAATCATCTTCCAAAATCTCTCTTCCATAACGTCCTGTCGGAGACCGGATGGAAAGTGGTCTCTCTAACTCGTTTGACCAAGAAACAACGAGAAGGCAATTGACAAGAGTGGTGACATCGTGTGGAAGCTGTAGGACTTGCAATCTCGGCCCTATTTAATTTCGTGCCCCTTGAACAATACATGCAAGTGGCGCATGGATATTTTTTTTCAGTTTTCAGTGATCAGTTTTTCTTGCGCTTTTCGATGAAACAGACGCTCTGTTATAGTCACAGCGGTGATTTAACCAGTTTTAGAAACGTGAGAGTGTTTTCTATCCACACAGACTAATCATATGCATATACTATATTCCTGGCATGAGTAGCAGGACGCCGAAATGTTGCGCGATTTTTAACAGAATGTTCGAAAAAGTAGGGGGTAGGATCAACAGGTTAGATAGCTATCAAACGTTAGCTTGCTGGCTCGATAGCTAGCATTACGTTTTTGATCTGTGATTTAATATTATTTGAATCAGAAATAAAAAATGTTGCTAGTTATAGCCTAATGTTAGCTAGCTAACATTAAACCTAGTTTGTTAGCTTTAGCTACCTGCAGATTCATACTACAGCTATGACAATGTTTGTATTGGTAGTAGTAGAGATTATGAGTTGAGATTATGGCGGTTCATTGTTTCTCTAGCTAGCTACATGTCTAAACAAAAGACAAAAGACTTCGGCTGGATTATTACATGACCCATCAATTTAGCAGGTGGTTCTGGGGGTGATTATGGCCATCTATCGTGTACATGTCTAGCTAGACACTAGTGACCCATCCACTTCACTAGATGTGGGTCATAGCATTTCTATCACATGATCCATCAATTTAGACAAGTGTGTCTGGTAAGCGTCATCTAATAATAATTAAATATTTATTAAATATTTTTATCTGGACACTTTCTGTTTTTGATATTGCTCCTATGCAAGTACACAAGTACTATAACTATACTGTTTACACCTTCTGTATCCTGTGCATGTGACAAATAAACATAGATTTGATTTGATATAGCGTGTGTTTACCACATGGCCGCACATTTGAATCCATAATGAGATGAATGAGACTAAGGCTTATGAGGGTGTGAACGGTGCTGAATGGATGGAGACAAAGAAGAGCTCTCCAGTAGGTGTACCAAAACATTCAAGGGCTATTTTCTCAAAAGTGGGGTTTCAAAGCAGAATGACTTTCCCCATTATTCCTCAACTGCAGTGTATGGTATACCATTTTCTAGCTCTTACACTTTGGACTCAGTGTCACCTTATTGATGAAAGCAGATGGAAGTCATGAGGAAGTGTTCTTCCCTAGGATGTCCATATTAGGATTGCCTTAGTCCCAGCAGGAATTGAAAGAATAGACTGAAGCTGTCCTAATATAGACAATGTACATCCAGGATTTGTAGCATTACAGATAAAGTGATTCTGTCTGAAGCCAACGAATGGAAATCATTAAGTGTGATTAGGAAGTTTGGCTCGGGTCGTCTCGTCTGCACCAAGCCTTATAAATGTCTGACATAACTATCTATTGAGTTTGATGAGACTCTTGGACAAGGCACTTGGCATCAGAAACACAAGCATATGACTTTTGCATTATTACATTGTCAGACATTGCATGTGTTTCTGAATGGGTCTGTCGGTCTGTCAGAGAGCGAGAGCGAGAACAATTGCCATGAGTTTTTGATAATGGGCTAAATATGTCGGCCAGGCTTACTTTACTCTGTTGTTAATATTGTGTCTGGCCTTTTCATTCTACCCCTCCCCTCCCCTCATATTTCCCCTCTCCTCCCTCACCCTAATCTCTGACCTCCCTCTTTCCCTCTCTCTTCATGCCGTCGCCCCTCTCTTTAATCTTCCTCTCTTTACGCCCCTCTCTTTAATCTTCCTCTCTTTAATCTTACTCTCTGTCTTGGCAAGCCTGTACTGGTTAAACTAAATTAGATGTTACTGCTGAGGGGTGTGTGTGTGTGCGTGTGTGTCAGAGGGGGATGGGTGGGATCCAGGGGGCAGAGGTCAAGCTGAATGTGATGGTCCCTAAGATGGATGAGCACATCACAGCTGCCGTTTACAAAGCCACTGAGAATACTGTAAAACCACCCCTGGCTGTGAATACTGTACAGCCACGCCCGGTTGTGAATACTGTACAGCCACGCTCGGTTGTGAATACTGTACAGCCACTGTGAATATACTCAGTGGTGGAAAAAGTACACAATTGTCATACTTGAGTAAAAGTAAAGATACCTTAACAGAAAATGACTCAAGTAAAACTGAAAGTCACCCAGTAAAATACAACTCGACAAAAAGTATTGGGTTTAAATATACTTAACTATCAAATGTAAATGTCAAAATATACTTACATGTAAGTATCGAAAGTGTAAATAATAAAAAAAATCCTTATATTAGGCAAAACAGATGGCACCATTTTCTTGTTTTTAACATTTATGGATACCCAGAGGCGCACTCCAAACATAATTTACAAATAATGCATTTGTGTTTAGTGAGTCCACCAGATCAGAGGCAGTAGGGATGACCACATGTTCTCTTGATAAGTGTGTGAATTGGACCATTTTCCTGTCCTGCTAAACATTCAAAATTGAATAAGTATTTCTGGGTGTCAGGAAAAAATGTATGGAGTGAAAAGTGAATTATTTTCTTTAGGAATGTAGTGAAGTAAATGTAAAAGTTATCAAAAATATAAATAGTAAATTAAGGTACAGAATGACTTAAGTAATACTTTAAAGTATTTTTACTTAAGTACTTTACACCACTGTGAATACTGTACAGACATCCCGGGCATCTGGAGCCGACTCCCTCCCCATTTCCCTTCACACCGGAGCTCCTCACTAAAACAGTTGAACAGGCTAGTAAAGGCTGTGGAAAGCCCATCTATAAATGTCATATTATCTCTCCCAAGCCATGGCAAGATTGAATTCACTTGAACGCTACGTTAACACTAATTTATGGGGGAGCTACATGGGAAAACCTGAGCGTGAAATGAAATCCCTATTGTTGTCACTTGAGAATGTACTGTACTTTGCGAATTGAACAACATTATTGTTGAATGATGTGGTCATTTAGGGGAGACACTTTTATGCCAAATGATTTATTGAACTTTTAAACATATCTAGTGACTCAGAGCTTGTGTTCCTCCAGTCCTCTTAGCCGTCCTCGTGTTCCTCTGACCCCCTGAGACGTCCCCGTGTCTTCCGACCCTCTGAGCCGTCCTCGTGTTCCTCTGACCCCCTGAGACGTCCCCGTGTCTTCCGACCCTCTGAACCGTCCTCGTGTCCTCCAACCCTCTGAGCCATCCTCTTGTTCCTCCAACCCTCTGAGCCGTCCTCTTGTTCCTCTGACCCTCTGAGCCGTCCTCGTGTCCTCCAACCCTCTGAGCCGTCCTCTTGTTCCTCCGACCCTCTGAGCCGTCCTCGTGTCCTCCAACCCTCTGAGCCATCCTCTTGTTCCTCCGACCCTCTGAGCCGTGTCCTCCAACCCTCCTCCGTGTCCTCCAACCCTCTGAGCCATCCTCTTGTTCCTCCGACCCTCTGAGTCCCGTGTTCCTCCGACCCTCTGAGCCGTCCTCTTGTTCCTCCAACCCTCTGAGCCGTCCTCGTGTCCTCCAACCCTCTGAGCCGTCCTCGTGTTCCTCCGACCCTCTGAGCCATCCTCTTGTTCCTCCGACCCTCTGAGCCGTCCTCTTGTTCCTCTGACCCTCTGAGCCGTCCTCGTGTCCTCCAACCCTCTGAGCCGTCCTCGTGTCCTCCGACCCTCTGTTCCTCCGACCCTCTGAGCCGTCCACTTGTTCCTCTGACCCCATCCTCGTGTCCTCCAACCCTCTGAGCCGTCCTCTTGTTCCTCCGAGCCGTCCTCGTGTCCTCCAACCCTCTGAGCCGTCCTCGTGTCATCCAACCCTCTGAGCCGTCCTCGTGTTCCTCCGACCCTCTGAACCGTCCTCGTGTTCCTCCGACCCTCTGAGCCGTCCTCTTGTTCCTCCAACCCTCTGAGCCGTCCTCGTGTCCTCCAACCCTCTGAGCCGTCCTCGTGTCCTCCAACCCTCTGAGCCATCCTCTTGTTCCTCCGACCCTCTGAGCCGTCCTCTTGTTTCCTCTGACCCTCTGAGCCGTCCTCGTGTCCTCCAACCCTCTGAGCCATCCTCTTGTTCCTCCGACCCTCTGAGCCGTCCTCGTGTCCTCCGACCCTCTGAGCCATCCTCGTGTTCCTCCGACCCTCTGAGCCGTCCACTTGTTCCTCTGACCCTCTGAGCCGTCCTCGTGTCCTCCAACCCTCTGAGCCATCCTCTTGTTCCTCCGACCCTCTGAGCCGTCCTCGTGTCCTCCAACCCTCTGAGCCATCCTCTTGTTCCTCTGACCCTCTGAGCCGTCCACTTGTTCCTCTGACCCTCTGAGCCGTCCTCGTGTCCTCCAACCCTCTGAGCTGTCCTCGTGTTCCTCTGACCCTCTGAACCGTCCCCGTGTTCCTCCAACACTCAATATCAATTATGTATCCATACGGCAACACTAACACTCCACCGCTCACCCAACAAAGACCCGTCAATTACACAAACCATAACCCTGGCATGATAACCCCGATATTACTAATTAAATGTAAAACATGTTGGTCACATACACATATTTAGCAGATGTTATTGGTCACATACACATATTTAGCAGATGTTATTGGTCACATACACATATTTAGCAGATGTTATTGGTCACATACACATATTTAGCAGATGTTATTGGTCACATACACATATTTAGCAGATGTTATTGGTCACATACACATATTTAGCAGATGTTATTGGTCACATACACATATTTAGCAGATGTTATTGGTCACATACACATATTTAGCAGATGTTATTGGTCACATACACATATTTAGAAGATGTTATTGCGGTTGTAGCGAGATGCTTGTGTTCCTTGCTCCAACAGTGCAGTAATGTTTCACAATACACAACAATACAAACAAATCTAAAAAGTAAAAGAATGGAATTAAGAAATATTAAGACGAGCAATTTTGGAGTACGGAGTATAATTATAAATACACATATATTTTTGAACCTTTAGTATTAAGCAAGTGAGTTAAGAACAAATTCTTATTTACAATGACGGCAATGACGCTGGGCCAATTGTGCGCCGCCCTATGGGACTCCCAATCACGGCCGGTTGTGATACAGCCTGGATTCAAACCAGGGTGTCTGTTGTGACTGTGATACAGTGCCTTAGACCGCTGCTCCACTTGGGAGCCCATATATATAATGGGAGGTATAGACATTATGGACAGTATATGGATATAATATGTAGTATATCTGTAGAATACGTAGGATAGAATAGTATATGTACATAAATAGTTAAATAGAATAGGCCTTGACTAGAATACAGTAAATACATACAGGGCATTCTGAAAGTATTCAGACCCCTTCACTTTTCCCACATTTTGTTATTATTATTATTATTATAAAATTGATGATTTAACATTTATTTAATCAATCTACACACAATACCCCATAATGACAAAATGAAGAAGAGTTTAAAAAAAACTAACATTTTTTTGCACATTTATTCAAAATTATAAAACAGAAATACCTTATTTACATAACTATTCTAATTCTTAGCTAAGCTGCATCCTGTTTCCATTGATCATCCTTTAGATGCCTCTACAACTTGATTGGAGTCCACCTGTGGTAAATTAAATTGGCTGTACATGATTTGGAAAGGGACATTTATTTATTTTATCTTTATTTAACTAGACAAGTCAGTTAAGAACAAATTCTTATTTTCAATGATGGCCTAGGAACTGTGGGTTAACTGCCTGTTCAGGAGCAGAACGACAGATTAGTACCATGTCAGCTTAGGGGTTTGAACTTGCAACCTTCCAGTTACTAGTTCAACGCTGTAACCACTAGGCTACCCTGCCGCCCCTTATATAGACATAGCTGTCTATATAAGGTCGCACAGTTGACAGTGCATGTCAGAACAAAAACCAAGCCATGAGGTCGAAGGAATTGTCCACAGAGCTCCGAGACAGGATTGTGTTGAGGCACAGATCTGGGGAAAGGTACCAAAACATTTCTGCAGCATTGAAGGTCCCCCAAGAACACAGCGGCCTCCATCATTCTTAAATGGAAGAAGTTTGGAACCACCAAGACTCTTCCTAGAGCTGGCAACCCTGCCAAAATCAGCAATCGGGGGAGAAGGGCCTTGGTCAGGGAGGTGAAGAACCCGATGGTCACTGACAGAGCTCCAGAGTTCCTCTGTGGAGATTGGAGAACCTTCCCGAAGGACAACCATCTCTGCAGCACTCTACCAATCAGGCCTTTATGGTAGAGTGGCCAGACAGAAGCCACTCAGTAAAAAGCATGTGACAGCCCGCTTGGAGTTTGCCAAAAGGCACCCAAAGGACTCTGACCATGAGAAACAAGATTCTCTGGTCTGATGAAACCAAGATTGAACTCTTTGGCCTGAATGCCAAGCATCATGTCTGGAGGAAACCAGGCACCGATCATCACTACGGTGAAGCATGGTGGTGGCAGCATCATACTGTGGGGATGTTTTTCAGTGGCAGTGACTAGGAGACTAGACAGGATCGAGGGAAAGATGAACGGAGCAAAGTACAGAGAGATCCTTGATGAAAACCTGCTCCAGAGCACTCAGGAACTCAGACTGGGGCGAAGGTTCACCTTCCAACAGGACAACGACCCTAAGCACACAGCCAAGACAACGCAAGAGTGGCTTTGGGACAAGTCTCTGAATATCCTTGAGTGGCCCAGCCAGATTCTGGATTCTTGAAACCTATCAAGCATCTCTGGAGAGACCTGGAAATAGCTGTGCAGCGATGCTCCCCATCCAACCTGACAGAGCTTGAGAGGATCTGCAGAGAAGAAACTCCCCAAATACAGGTGTGCCAAGCTTGTAGCATCATGCCCAAGAAGACTCAAGGCTGTATTCGCTGCCAATGATGCTTCCACTAAGTACTGAGTAAAGGGTCTGAATACTTGTTAATATGATGACATTTTTGTTTTTATATACATTTGTAAAAATGTCTAAAAACCTGTTTTTGCTTTGTCTTTATGGGATATTGTGTGTAGATAGATGAGAAAAAAATTCAATTTTAAAATAAGGCTGTAACGTAAAGAATTGTGGAAAAAGTGAAGGGGTCTGAATACTTTCCATATGCAATTTATGAAGTAGATAAAACAGTTTGTAAACTTTACAACCTTTTTGTAAACCAAACATTATGACTGACTATTTATTTCATCCTGTTCAAATCTCCATATAATCCAAGGCTCTACCTGCCCTGACCGTAACCTGAACCTGACCGCGCTATAACTCCCCGGAAACAAAGCATGCAAGCTACAGTAAACGAAAAAACACAGAGGGGCCTCTAGGATGTAGAGACACCGTGGGCCTTAAGCCCGGGGATCAGCCACCTGTTTGTTATCCAAGGCAGACAGTTAATACCCCCGTTCCCCTTTCCCCCCATTCTTATCCCGGCCCGCTGCCCTTCCTTTTGATATCACTTGACTGGTTTAGTTGGGGGTTCTCACGGTCAAACCGCTACAGAAACAGTCTATTACACACCCCATCACCAGTGGCAGCACTGATTAGCTTAGAATACAGGATGTTTGGATAGTGAGATCATATGCATGTGGAATCCTAACTTGAGACGAATGTGTCATTTAAAATGTTCACATTGATGGGATTTAAAAAATCGAAGTTGGACAGATGTTTACAGATCTCAAAAAGACGTCTAATGTCAAGATGAACGTTCATCACCATCTGTTGTGTAGATTCATCTGAATCCAAACATGTATGGAAAAGATAAGCACTGAATAAAATCTGGACATTACATAATGCTTTGTTTTTCCTCATGTTTTGAGGCATATCGCTGGAATCAGTGAGGCAGTGGTTAAAAAAGCAGTTCGGTGAATAAAGTATCATATTTTCAATAAATGTTTCTGTGATAGGTGGGTAAATGCTTGTGCAAAATTTTAAAAAGGTGAGTAAACAGTATTTCCAACCTCCACTACATCACTGGTTGGATCTGCACAACCATTGGCCTGAAACGTGGACTCATCACAATCTCAACAGAATACCCACTTTTGAGGTCTAAGAAATATTAAACTTTGATTATAGAGTGGACTGTCCCTTTAATGTCAATGGCAGATATGCACCAACATTTGAGTAACACACAAGCATCACAAGTTCGGATTTGGCCCACAGTGCAGATACGCATGGTGAATTCCTTGAAAACGGAAATGGTACGGGTTTTAAGTGGTACTATAAAGTAATAAGCCGAATACAGTGTACTATTCCACAATAGAGATTACCAGCCAAGGTCACTTGAGAAGATGGTGTCAGGCTTAGTGTATGTTGGTTTAAAAAATGTATTTATTATTTATTTGTTTATTTGTCAGGGACAATGTACAAAATTCCATTGCACCAGATTTAGCTAGATAGCTCATTTTCATCTGTAGTCCCTGGTCAGAAAACAATCAACATCAATACAATTTCATTAAAAATGTACAAGTCAATGTATGTAAAGACCTTCATTGAAGATTATGGCAATTTCCTATTCAGTATTTGAAATTCAATAACATAACTTCCCACAACTTTTTTGCCTTGCTCCACCAGCCAAAATGGTATCACCTATGATCACATTGCTCACTTCGCCTCACATTGCTCTTCTTTATTGAACATGAATGACCCCCAGTGGATCTTCACCTTTCATCTCTGTGTTAAAAATCCCCTGTTAAAATGTAATCAACCCCAATCCTGATATGGGAACTTTTTTTTACACCATTCTAGACATTAAAAACATCAAAAGGTCCTTTATGCAAAACACATACAGTCTATAATTTCATTTAAAAAATTAAAAGAATAAGCAAAACCACCAAATTCTTCTACAAACCGCATCACAGTAGGTGATTTTAAAGCACGTTCTCACAACCCAACAAGATGAACACTGGAGCCAACACGCCTTCTCCCCTTTTCACTTGTTCCTCCTCCGGTGCTGTTTTTAATATTATTCCTCCTTTCAAAGAGGGAAACTCCATGGCGAAAAGGGTAAACCTATCCAACAAGGGAGCCCATTCTTTGGAAGGAACACTAAATTTTGAATGTAATTTCAATCCTGCATGCCTTCTGTCCTGTATAATGGCTCTGTGTCTCCAAGGTAAAACGTCGTAGTAAATAATGTCTGGTGTCTCCACTTTACCACACTTGGCTGTATGGTAGAGAAATCATAAAGGGACTCGAGTCGTAAATATACCGTGTCGAGCGCGATAAAGAAGCCGCTGATAGGTGGTGTGGCGATGGTTGCTTAAATGTAGTATCACAAATCCATGAAATCGGACGTCTATTGTTTTCATGAAAAGGCTGAAGATATAATGGATGGAGAGGAACTAATGAGCAGTGACTTAAGCAGAGTTGACCAGAGGGTGAGTTAAGAGTCATGGGGATAGGTCTATTAAAAATACTATCACAGCAGACCATGGATCATTTGGAGATAGTCATCAATTTAGGGAGGATGTTGAAAACATCCACCTTTCATTTATCTACAGCTTGGATGTGGAAGAAAAATAGGATTTTTGAGAAATAAGAAATGATTTGCAGTGGTTTTCACATTTAGGTGAATTTCAGATCTTAATAAAAGAAAACAGATGTGAAACGTTAAAATGAGTAAAACAAACACACGTTAGCATATAATCCAGGTGCTTTGACAACAACAAGAGGTGTTCATTCAGTGAAGGAAGATGAGGCAGAATGTTTTTCACATTTTCAAGAGACTATCCACATACCCAGCCCTGGTAATCTGACACAACTACCCCCCTTCAGGAGTGAGAGCAGGAGGAGTGAAAATCTATCGTTACCAGATCAGTGGTGGGGGAGAAGAGCGAGGGAAGGAGGTATACCGTAACCTTCTTTGATCCTCTGTAAAGGTCCTTCCCCCCCCTTCATCCACACACACACAATGCCTTGCCAAGCACCTGTCCGCAGGTATGAAATGAG
This sequence comes from Oncorhynchus tshawytscha, assembly GCF_018296145.1. NCBI lineage: Eukaryota > Metazoa > Chordata > Actinopteri > Salmoniformes > Salmonidae > Oncorhynchus > Oncorhynchus tshawytscha. The sequence goes on from NC_056435.1 coordinate 65,420,622, forward strand.
AGAGATTGGACTCTTTCAACTGCCGCTGTGCCCTACCTGAGCACAAAGCTTTCCAGCCTCACCTAACCCTGCCTCACTCTTATCTCTCCATCTGTATTCCTCTCTTTTGCCCGCCCTCCGCACTCCCGTTTTCTCCTCTTCTTTCATCGTCAATATCTCTGCCCAAATTATGGGCTGCGAGTGGAACAAAATGGAGGCAATGGTGATTAGAATCGTACATGGGTGTCTGCAATTTGGATACGCTTTGAACCAACACTAAACACACTGGCTTGGGGTGGTCATAATAATGCTGGGTAAGCAATGTTCTTGGGCTCGCAGACAAACGTGGCATAGCTGTGGTTCTCTTATCTGCCTCGGAAACTGGCTCTTGCTTTGAATCCTGTTTTCTTCGTGTTGCTTTGTAAAACAGGGGAGCATCTCAATAGTCCACAATATGTTATTTATTCCCTGGTCTTCTCTTTTTACCCTAAACGATCTGAAAACATGAAATATGATGGATGCCTACTGGAAACTACAACCACCTGCCCAGGTTTACATACCAGAAAAAAGGAAAATAGACTAGGAGACAAGGAGATCACTCAAGAATATTGAGATGCTCAAGAAATACTTATTTAAAATCAAAACTGAAAATCTCATTTATTTTCATTTATTATTTGAAGGATAATTTTGAGATGTATTACATTACTTTCAAGAGTGAACTATTTTGTTGCATTTATTCTCTAAATGGTGTTAATGTTGTGATCAACGGGAGCCATGCTTTTACTCCTCAGTTTACTCAAAGCGTGATGAGGAGAGGAAAATATACTCAGGCATGAGAGTCCAGAAGAGTCCAGATTAAAGATTGCTTTTCATTTGTATCCATCCCATGCAGCCATTAAAAGAGAGACAACCGGCAGAATTGTGTCCTTCCCTTCCACCTACACCTCACTGGGGGGGTGACAGGGTAGCCTAGTGGTTAACCGAAAGGTAGCAAGTTCAAATCCCCGAGGTGACAAGGTACAAATCTGTCGTTCTGCCCCTGAACAGGCAGTTAACCCACTGTTCCTAGGCCATCATTGAAAATAAGAATTTGTTCTTAACTGACTTGTCTAGTTAAATAAAGGTAAAATAAAATAAAAAACTGGAACACAATGCAGAAAGGTACTGGTATAGAACCAGAACCAGTATGTGCGCAGTTATGGCTAGAAGGGATGCAGCTAATATCAAAGTGATGTCACACTCCCGCTGTGAACTCAGACTTCGTCGAACAATCCTACAAACCCGCTAGCGACCTAGTTTATGCTGGCTAGCTGGCAACAACAGCAGGGCGCTAGTTAAAAATATAGTTATTTCAATGGTCTTCGGGAGAAATAACATGTAATATTGGTCACCATCTGGATGTCACAAGAACACGCCAATTAGCTAAAGCTCCTACCCTCAGGCCTTACGAAGACAAGCCGGTATGAATGACCAGTGCACCAGGGTGGTATCGAGGCGTTTGCCGACATAGACAGCTGTATCAGTATGTCGCCGGGAGTAGCGGGGGTAGCTAACATGGCCATATTTTTCCTCCCAAGATTTTATTTACAAGAAATAACTTGTAAACATCTAGATGTCATCGTGCTACAGTCAGTCTACTTAGTGGGGAGAGGATGCATGGCAACCCGGCAGCGTAACACTGGGATACAGTGTCCTGCACTCCCGTTTGCCGAGCACCGCTGTCTCGCAATACAGCAGCGAAGGAAGGCCGCCAGCTACCTACTGTAGCCAATAGGGTGACAGCTAAAGCACAGTGATTTTCCCTGAAATTGTATAACTACAGCATTAACGTCTACATTTAATGAAAGAAGTCATCATTATTCGAAATGATTCTATCACTGAATGATTCTAAAGATTTTCCTAAGTTGGATTTTTCCCATCGGATAGGATTGAATGCATAGAAATAGAATGAATAAGACGGACAAATCATTGACTTGAATGGGGACCCCCATTCTATTAATTAGATTTCTATGCATTTAATCCTACCTGATAGCCGAAATCCAGAGATTTTGGAAAAACTGAGTCCAGTATGTCAGATGGAGGCGGTCGGTGGGTCTCCCTTATAGAGTTGGAAGAGGGCCCACCTCCTATATCTTTGTCAGTGGGCACTCTATCCAACTCTATGGTCTCCTCCCAAAGGGCCACCCAATGGCCATGTTGTTGCCGCTGTTGCTCCCAGCCAGCAGTTCTAATCTGCTCTGGGATCACCACTCGCTTGCCTGCCTCTCTAATCTCTGCCGTTAACACCAGGACGGGGCTCAAGTACCCCATCCAGGAATGTGATGAAGTCATGACACTACAAGGCTTTTTCAGAATATTGTTACTAAAGTAGTGACTTCGATCAGGGTTCGAACCTGGATTCCCTGTGCTTCAAAAGACTGTTTAGTTCAGAACCACTGAACTAAAGCCTCAGCATACGGTCAACCAGGGTTTGCAGCCAGGCTACCCATGATGCAAGTCAGTATTCGACATTCATCCATGTTGAGGATGTAGGGAAGTGATGTGAAAACCGGCCACTAGGGGCCACAGTGAGCTGCTGCCTTGCACCCTGCTGTCCAATACTTTGATGATGTCATGGCAGAAAGGTGGGGGGTCCTTTCTCCTTCGACAAGAAACTATGTGCATGTCAAAGTGAGAGGCAAAGGAGAACCTCGAAACCTCAAAGTGAGAGAGAGTGGGGCGTGTGTGTGTTTGCTCGTCCTAACATGCTGACCCCACCGCTTGCGTCGCGTGTGCGACCATTGCAAAATACATTTTAAACATACATGTTATTTAACTATTGCACCCACAATGCTCACGTGCGCCAATGAGCGTCTGTGGGTGATTGAAAGATGAACTGAGTTCGGTCGGTTGTCATGGTAACTATGAGAGTTAGATGCCAATCGCCATATAAAGTCCAAAGAAGAAAAAGCCTGGAAGGAGGAGAGATGACTAGAAACAATTTGGTTGACTGTTTTATTTGTGGATTAATAAATAGGGCAAATTAGCTAGCAATTGCAAGCTAGCTAGCTAAATTGCCATAAATGTTTAATGCTTTTCGACCGATCCTCAAAATCATATAATTGGTTCAGAGTTTGTTTTTCAACCTGCATGTTGTGATCGCGTTTGGTGTGGGGGGACAAAATCAATTTGCTCACGATGGAGCATGCACGAGAATGGTTTGGGTACGGTGTAATATTGATATTATTTTATTTTATTTTATTTAACTAGGCAAGTCAGTGAAGAACAAATTCTTATTTACAATGACGGCCAAACCTGGACGATGCTGGGCCAATTGTGCGCCGCCCTATGGGACCCCCAGTCACGGCCGTATGTGATGCAGCCTGGATTCGAACCAGGTACTGCAGTGACACCTCTTGCACAGATGCAGTGTCTTATATTTCTTAACTCCATTATTTTACTTTAGATTTGTGTGTATTCTTGTGAATTATCAGATATCACTGCACTGTTGGAGCTAGAAACACAAGCATTTCGCTACACCCACAATAACATCTACTAAATGTGTTTGTGACCAATACAATTTTATTTTGATTTGATTTGTGTGCACATTAACCACTCTGTAATTGCTACAAATGTGAGGCAGTAGGGACAACATTTAGCCGATACTGCGCCACTTAATTTTGCCAAGAGCTCACCCACTGGGCACAGACGTCAATTCAATGTCTATTCCACGTAATTTCTTTGAAATAAAGTGGAAAAAAAAAATATTCAACCAGTGTGCAACGGGTAGGAACTCTTTCCATACAATTTATAACACACCGACAAGCTCTCAACGTCTCAATGCATAATTAGATGTTTGTCCACATTTCTCCAAACGTCAAATTTGGAAGCTCCTGCTCTCTATTGTTCCATCTCTCTAGTTGTCAAATTTCAAAGTTAAGGGCTAAGTTTAGGCACTCATTCTGAATGGTTAAAGGTCCCAAACAGTGAAAATCATGTTTTTAATCAAATTTGATGATATTTGGATGAAACCAGTTCACTGGAGGTTGACCCAAGTATGGATCTTATCTTGAAACATGGGACCAAAAGTTTACATGTTGCGTTTATATTTTTGTTTAGTGTAGTATAAGGGAATGTAAATTGCCATAGCTACGTTCTTCATCTCTACCACAAATTCCCACAAGATCTCAGACTCCAGGGTGGGGAAATGCTTACAGATGAAGTCAGAGTCAGAGTTGTCAATTTGCATTGTTACTTGTAATGTTAAAAATGGAAGAAAAAGACGATCATGTTTCTCTAAATCAGCTAGCTAGACTACTACTCACCACCGCTAGAATAGGTATTTTTATGTTATAAAATACGCCTACATCTTTGTTTAATCTAATTAATCCAAATATGAATCTAACAATCTTGGTCATTTTATAAGAAATATTAATTATTTTTAAAAAGCTGCAATAAAGTTGACTAAAGGAGAAGCACATCTTCTGTTAGTAGGTGTTTTCACTTTGTAATGAGTAGTAAATTCCTTTCGGTTCTCTGCTGCCAATGACTGGAACGAACTGCAAAAATCACTGAAGCTGGAGACTCATGTCTCCCTCACTAGCTTTAAGCACCAGCTGTCAGAGCAGCTCACAGATCACTGCACCTGTACATAGCCCATCTGTAAACAGCCCATCCAACTACCTCATCCCCATACTGTATGTATTTATCTTGCTCCTTTGCACCCCATCATCTCTACTTGCACATTCATCTTCTGCACATCTACCATTCCAGTGTTTAATCGCTATATTGTAATTACTTCGCCACCATGGCCTATTTATTGCCTTACCTCCCTTATCTTACCTAATTTGCACTCACTGTGTAACTCTGTGTTGTTGTATGTGTTTTTTAATATTTTTACCCCTTTTTCTCCCCAATTTTGTGGTGTCCAATTGTTGTAGTAGCTACTATCTTGTCTCATCGCTACAACTCCCGTATGGGCTCGGGAGAGACAAAGGTTGAAAGTCATGCGTCCTCCGATACACAACCCAACCTAGCCGCACTGCTTCTTAACACAGCGCGCATCCAACCCGGAATCAAATCAAATCAAATTTATTTATTTAGCCCTTCGTACATCAGCTGATATCTCAAAGTGCTGTACAGAAACCCAGCCTAAAACCCCAAACAGCAAGCAATGCAGGTGTAGAAGCACGAAGCCAGCCGCACCAATGTGGCAACCTTGTGCCGTATGTGGGGAAGCTGTGAAAGCTGTCCATCCCAGGATCCCTGTCTGCACAGTATGAGAGGCCTGACGTGGACATTTATATTACATGTGACATTTGAAATCTTCTATAGATTCCCCGTTAATATGCATTGACTCCCGATTCGGCAGTCTCTAATCAATTATCTGCTTGCACCTGTTGCGCATATTACGCACATCAGGTGTTTCTTCTTAAGTACCAAGGCATAAGAGTGAAACGTATGCTCCGTTCCCTTTAACTGATGAAGGCTGAAACGCATGCTCCGTTCCCTTTAACTGATGAAGGCTGAAACGCATGCTCCGTTCCCTTTAACTGATGAAGGCATAGGGCTGAAACGTATGCTCCGTTCCCTTTAACTGATGAAGGATAGGGCTGAAACGCATGCTCCATTCCCTTTAACTGATGCATAGGGCTGAAACGTATGCTCCGTTCCCTTTAACTGATGAAGGCTGAAACGCATGCTCCGTTCCCTTTAACTGATGAAGGCTGAAACGCATGCTCCGTTCCCTTTAACTGATGAAGGCATAAGGCTGAAACACATGCTCCGTTCCCTTTAACTGATGAAGGCTGAAACGCATGCTCCGTTCCCTTTAACTGATGAAGGCTGAAACACATGCTCCGTTCCCTTTAACTGATGAAGGCTGAAACGCATGCTCCATTCCCTTTAACTGATGAAGGCTGAAACACATGCTCCGTTCCCTTTAACTGATGAAGGCATAAGGCTGAAACGCATGCTCCGTTCCCTTTAACTGATGAAGGCATAAGGCTGAAACACATGCTCCGTTCCCTTTAACTGATGAAGGCATAAGGCTGAAACACATGCTCCGTTCCCTTTAACTGATGAAGGCATAAGGCTGAAACGCATGCTCCGTTCCCTTTAACTGATGAAGGCATAGGGCTGAAACACATGCTCCGTTCCCTTTAACTGATGAAGGCATAGGCTTTCCCTTTATTTTAATATGGCACATTGCACTTTCACTTTTTGTATTCTTTCAAGCACAGATTAAATAAATAATATTATTTTTGCATCTCGGCCTTCTTGGATTATTCCTTGTCATAGTTCTGAGTGGGAGTACCTATTGGACTCACCCACCCACCGGCTGCCTTTCATTCTAGCCTGAGAGCAAACCCTCATACTGGCTTTCTATTGGCAAGGAGGAGGACATTTGGATTTGTCTCGCTCTTCAATCTTGGGGGTGAATGAAGCCAAGTGGGTTGCTTAATTGATGTGGGGTATATAGTTGGTTGCATTTCCTAAAGCCTAAGTACTCCACCTTCATATGATATCACATTTTGTATTGTTTTTCTTTCAAGCATTTGGACATTATTTCTCATTCGTGTTCATGTTGATCAATCATTGTAAATGATCAAATAAATGTCAGATCAATACATACAATTGTGAACATATTGTTATTTATAATGCTAATGAAGAGGCCAGCACACTTATTGTATGTGTTTTCATGTACATTCCCTGATGTCTACGCTTGTAAGATGACTCAGGGTTTACTAATCATTGTGAAGTGCAACAAAAACTGTTAAATCCCCTTGGATTGATGAGGAATTTAAAAATGGTATGGTTGAGAGGGATGAGGCAAAAGGTATGGCAAATAAGTCTGGCAGCCCAACTGATTGGCAAACATACTGCAAATTGAGAAATCATGTGACTAAACTAAATAAAAAGAAACTATACTATGAAACAAAAATAAATGATATAAAGAATGACAGTACAAAGCTTTGGAGCACCTTAAATGTCATTTTGGGAAAAAAGGCACTCGGCTACATCATTCACTAAATCAGATGGCTCATTCATCACAAAACCCCCTAATATTGCCAACTACTTTAATGATTTTAGGCATGACATGCCAGCAACAGACACTGACACTGCACATCCAAGTATATCTCATTAAGTTTAAAGACAAGCATTGTACTTTTGAATTCTGTAAAGTGAGTGTGCAACGCTTAACAAAGAGCTGCAGTTAGTCTCAGAATGGGTGGCAAGGAATAAGTTGGTCCTAAATATTTGAAAAACTTAACGCATTGTATTTGAGACAAATCATTTACTAAACCCTAAACTTTAACTAAATATTGTAATGAATGTGAAAATTGAGTAAGTTGAGGTGACTAAATTGCTTGTAGTAATGTTGGATTGTAAACTGTCATGGTCAAAACATATTGATACAAGGTCCTACAGGCCCTAGTTCTCGCACATGGGCTACTTTCAGTCATGTGGTCAGGTGCCACAAAAATACTATTGTCTCAGAACAGGGCAGCATGGCTGGCCCTTAAAAGTACACAGAGAGCTAACATTAATAATATGCATGGCAATCTCTCATGGCTCAAAGTGGAGGAGAGTTTGACTTCATCACTACTTGTTTTTGTAAGGAGTGTTGACATGCTGAATGCACCAAGCTCTCTGTTTAAACTACTAGCCCACAGCTCAGACACCCATGCATACCCCACAAAATTTGCAACCAGAGGTCTCTTCACAATCTCCAAGTCAAGAACAGACTATGGGAGGCGCACAGTACTACATAGAGCCATGACTACATTGAACTCTATTCCACATCAAGTAACTGATGCAAGCAGTAGAATCTGATTGGAGAAAAAAACTGGTAAAAATACACCATTTGGAACTGTGTGGACTGTGAAGAGACACTTACATATTTCCAGTGCCTTGCAAAAGTATTCATCCCCCTTGGCGTTTTCCCTATTTTGTTGCATTACAACCTGTCATTTCTTTATTTTTTAAACGGAAAGGTGGTGCATGCATATGTATTCACCCTCTTTGCTATAAAGAACCCTAAATAAGTTTTGGTGCAACCAATTACCTTCAGAAGTCACATAATTAGTTAAATAAAGTCCACCTGTGTGCAATCTAAATTTCAGATTATCTGTCACATGATCTCAGTATATACTGTACACACACACACACACACACACACACACACACACACACACACACACACACACACACACACACACACACACACACACACACACACACACACACACACACACACACACACACACACACACACACACACGTTCTGAAAGGCCCCAGAGTCTGTAACACCACCATCTCATGGAGCACCATTAAATCCATTATTTAAAAAATTGAAAGAATAAGGCACCACAACAAACCTGCCAAGACAAACCTGCCAAGAGAGGGCTGCCCACCAAAACTCACAGACCAGGCAAGGAGGGCATTAATCGGAGAGGCAACAAAGAGACCAAAGATAACCCTGAAGGAGCTGCTAAGCGCCACAGCAGAGATTGGAGTATCTGTTCATAGGACCACATTAAGCCCTATACTCCACAGAGCTAGGCTTTACGGAAGAGTGGCCAGCCATTGCTTAAAAATTTAAAAAAATAGGCAAACACATTTGATGTTCACCAAAAGGCATGTGGGAGACTCCCCAAACATTTGGAAGAAGGTACTCTGGTCAGCTGAGGCTAAAATTTAGCCTTTTGCCATCAAGAAAAACACTATGTCTGGTGCAAACCCAGCACCTCTCATCACCCTGAGAACCCCATCCCCACAGGGAAGCATGGGGGTGGTAGCATTATGCTGTGGGGATGTTTTTCATCATCAGGGACTGGGAAACTGGTTAGAATTTAAGGATTGATGGATGGTGCAAAATACAGGGAAATTCTTGAGGGAAACCTGTTTCAGTCTTCCAGAGATTTGAGACTGGGACAGAGGTTCACCTTCCAGCAGGACAATGACCCTAAGCATACTGCTAAAGCAATACCTGAGTGGTTTAAGGGGAAACATTTACATGTATTGGAATGGTGTAGTCAAAGCCCAGATATCAATCCAATTGAGAATCTGTGGTATGACTTAAAGATTACTGTACACCGGTAGAACCCATCCAACTTGAAGGAGCTGGAGCAGTTTTGCCTTGAAGAATGGGCAAAAATCCCAGTGGCTAGATGTGCCAAACTTATAGAGACTTGCAGCTGTAATTGCTGCAAACGGTGGCTCTACGAAGTATTGACTTTGGAGGGGGGGGGATAGTTATGAACGCTCAAGTTTTTTTTTTTGTCTGATTTCTTGTTTGTTTCAAAATAAAAAATATGTAGCATCTTCAAAGTGGTAGGCACATTGTGTAAATAAAATGATACGCCCCCCCCCCCAACAAAAACTATTTTAATTCCAGGTTGTAAATCAACAAAATAGGAAAAATGCCAGGTGGGGGGAATACTTTCGCAAGCCACTGTACAGACACATGCATACACACAAGCACTCTACACACACACACACGTACATTGTAATATTGTTGTATGGTGGTATTATACATTTTGTATTGAAGATATGTACTGTAGTGGTAATAATGGTATGTACTGTTTTATCTTTTGTTTTGTATGTAACGTAAGCGCCTTAATGTGTTTGGACCCTTGGCAGCAGCTAATGGGGATCCCTAATAATTTTAACAATAAGTGATCTGTATTCTGGATTTAGTTACAAAACAATCTAAATGCAATTGTGTATTGTTGCCGTTTGTCTGATATCCAACAGTCTATTATCAGCTCTTGACTATGAGAGCATTTTGCAGAGAAATGGGTTGAAGCATACAATTTAGGCTCTGAATTTACCTGGCCCATTGTTTACCTTGTTACCTCAAAGAGCTGTCATTCAAGGTGAGCTCATGAATATAAGCTCCCCGTCCACTCGGGTACAATGTCTTCAATTTTGAGCCTTTTAATAGTGTAAAATATTATGTTTCAGTCATTCAAAGGCTAAGGTTAAAACATTTTGAGTAATGGGTCCACCACTTGGATCAAACACACAACCTTCTGATCCAAAGTCTGGGGGCAAACCCAAACAGAATCTGCAGGGATTTTTCTATTTTCTGCAGAGATTTCTGCTGAAAATCTGTGCAAAGTTTTTTTTTTGCCTCTACTGTAGTAACAGTATTTAATTACACTGGGAACATGGTTTTATGTAACTGAATGCTTAATTATGTGTATAAGATGACAATGAACCTACAGTTATCCTTCTACTAAAGTTGAATAAAAATACATTTAAAAAACACAGACCCAACCTTTAAATTATAATTCTATTGGAAACGTTTCCTTATGGAAAAACATGATAGATAGATAGAGCATCGTCAACAAAGTGCAAAGGCAAATAAAATGATGATTCCATCTACTGTATAAATACAAACACCAAATAAATAAGATTAACAATTCTCTCTCTTCATTCCATTCACCATATAACTGTTCATGAACAATGATCAAATTTCTTCAAACCAAAACACGGAGAGTGGTATAGTTGGTGTGTGTGTGACTGACATGCTTTTTAGTGCTCAATGCTATTATACTTTGCAATCAACAACATTAGCATTTCTCTGTGAGGCTCCTTCTAAGCTAAGTGAACAGGCAGATAACCCACTGTTCCTAGGCCGTCATTGAAAATAAGAATTTGTTCTTAACTGACTTGCCTAGTTAAAAAAAGGTAAAATAAAATAAGATGACTAAATAACATCGGATAATGTGAGAAAAGTCTCTATACCTACACTGAGGTAATGGGGGCACACAGATGTATCGCCGCAATGTGAGCTAAGGCTGTCATCTTATCCTGACGAGCAGCCCACCAGTCCACTGCACTCACTTCCATAGCATCTGCCTTGGCGATGCCTATTTATCTGTGCCACTCTTCTGCAGACACCTGGCTCAGAGCAGGGTTGGCATGGACATAGTCCGTAATGTCCTTTCTTGCCTGGGCTGGATCTAGAACAGTTAGAACAGTTAGTGATGTGAACATGTGAAGGCAGGGGTTCTTCTCCAGAACATTCTGCAACTTGATGGAGCATGCTGCCACGGCAAAACTGTGATATTGTGGGCTGTTGACACAGAGTTGTCTTCCAGCTCTGTCAGGTTAGCCACTCCACACAATGAACACTGCCTGGGCCTTCAGCTGGGCCTTGTGTTCCCTCTGCAGCTCACAAAGGTCCTGAACACAATTCACCGTCTCTGGTAAGGTTGTAGTAAAGTCGGAGAGCACATGCATGTACTCCACAACACGAATCCAGGAGCCCCACCTGGTCTGCACAGCAGACAGGCACCACAGGAGAATGGCTATGTTCCAGGATGAATGCTCTCAGCTCCAGACGACGCTGGGTTGCCTGACAGAACCCATTCTTCACCAAACACAGACTATTCACGTCCTCAAACACCTCTGGAAAAACCTCCAGCGCCAGGCTCACAAGACGGGCAAAACAGGTGACATGTCCGGAGTTTAGGAAGAGGCACTTCAAGTCAAATTTTATTGGTCACATACACATGTTTAGCAGATGTTAACGCGAATGTAGTGAAATGCTTGTGCTTCTAATTCCGACTATGCAGTAAAATCTAACAAGTAATTTAACAAATTCACAATAACTACCTTATACACACAAATGTAAAGGGATGAATAAGAATATGTACATATAAATATATGGATGAGCGATGGCTGTGCGGCATAGGCAAGACACAGTAGATGGTGTAGAATACAGTATATACATATTAGATGAGTAATGTAGGATATGTAAATATGATTAAAGTGGTTTTAAAGTGACTAGTGATACCCCTATGTAAACTTTATTAAAGTGGCATTATTTCAAGTGACTAGTGATACCTTTATAGTCCGTTTATTTAAGTGGCCAGAGACTTGAGTCTGTATGTTGGTAGCAGGCTCTCCATGTTAGCGATGGCTGTTTAACAGTCTGATGGCCTTGAGATTGAAAACAGCTTCTGTCTCTCGGTCTCAGCTTTGATGCACCTGTACTGACCTCGCCTTCTGGATGATAGCGAGGTGAACAGGCAGTGGCTCGGGTGGTTGTTGTCCTTGATAATCTTACTGGCCTTCCTGTGACTTTGGGTGGTGTAGGTGTCCTGGAGGGCAGGTAGTTTGCTTAACTTAAAACTTTCCACCTTCTCCACTACTGTCCCGTTGATGTGGATGGGGGGTGCTCCCTCTGCTGTTTCCTGAAGTCCACGATCATCTCCTTTGTTTTGTTGACGTTGAGTGAGAGGTTATTTTCCTGACACTACACTCTGAGGGCCCTCACCTCCTCCCTGTAGGCTGTCTCGTCATTGTTGGTAATCAGGCCTACCACTGTAGTGTCGTCTGCAAACTTGATGATTGAGTTGGAGGCGTGCATGGCCATACAGTCAGGTGACGCACCCCTTCCAGGGACGGCATGAGAGAGCCCCAGTAAGCCAGTGACTCAGCCCCTGTAATAGGGTTAGAGGCAGAGAATCCCAGTGGAAAGAGAGGAACCGGCCAGGCAGAGACAGCAAGGGCGGTTCGTTGCTCCAGAGCCTTTCCGTTCACCTTCCCACTCCTGGGCCAGACTACACTCAATCATATGACCCACTGAAGAGATGAGTCTTCAGTAAAGACTTAAAGGTTGAGACCGAGTTTGCGTCTCTGACATGGGTAGGCAGACCGTTCCATAAAAATGGAGCTCTATAGAAGAAAGCCCTGCCTCCAGCTGTTTGCTTAGAAATTCTAGGGACAATTAGGAGGCGCAGGCTCTGAAGTTTATTTAGTGCTTTATCCGGGTAGCCGGAAAGTAGAGCATTGCAGTAGTCTAACCTAGAAGTGACAAAAGCATGGATTAATTTTTCTGCATCATTTTTGGACAGAAAGTTTCTGATTTTTGCAATGTTACGTAGATGGAAAAAAGCTGTCCTTGAAATGGTCTTGATATGTTCTTCAAAAGAGAGATCAGGGTCCAGAGTAATGCCGAGGTCCTTCACAGTTTTATTTGAGACGACTGTACAACCATTAAGATTAATTGTCAGATTCAACAGAAGATCTCTTTGTTTCTTGGGACCTAGAACAAGCATCTCTGTTTTGTCCGAGTTTAAAAGTAGAAAGTTTGCAGCCATCCACTTCCTTATGTCTGAAACACATGCTTCTAGCAAGGGCAATTTTGGGGCTTCACCATGTTTCATTGAAATGTACAGCTGTGTGTCATCCGCATAGCAGTGAAAGTTAACATTATGTTTTCGAATAACATCCCCAAGAGGTAAAATATATAGTGAAAACAATAGTGGTCCTAAAACGGAACCTTGACGAACACCAAAATTTACAGTTGATTTGTCAGAGGACAAACCATTCACAGAGACAAACTGATATCTTTCCGACAGATAAGATCTAAACCAGGCCAGAACTTGTCCGTGTAGACCAATTTGGGTTTCCAATCTGTCCAAAAGAATGTGGTGATCGATGGTATCAAAAGCAGCACTAAGGTCTAGGAGCACGAGGACAGATGCAAGAGCCTCGGTCCGATGCCATTAAAATGTAATTTACCACCTTCACAAGTGCCGTCTCAGTGCTATGATGGGGTCTAAAACCAGACTGAAGCATTTCGTATACATTGTTTGTCTTCAGGAAGGCAGTAAGTTGCTGCGCAACAGCCTTTTCTAAAATGTTTGAGAGGAATGGAAGATTCGATATAGGCCGATAGTTTTTTATATTTTCTGGATCAAGGTTTGGCTTTTTCAAGAGAGGCTTTATTACTGCCACTTTTAGTGAGTTTGGTACACATCCGGTGGATAGAGAGCTGTTTATTATGTTCAACATAGGAGGGCCAAGCACAGGAAGCAGCTCTTTCAGTAGTTTAGTTGGAATAGGGTCCAGTATGCAGCTTGAAGGTTTAGAGGCCATGATTATTTTCATCATTGTGTCAAGAGATATAGTACTAAAACACTTGAGTGTCTCCCTTGATCCTAGGTCCTGGCAGAGTTGTGCAGACTCAGGACAACTGAGCTTCGAAGGAATACGCAGATTTAAAGAGGAGTCCGTAATTTGCTTTCTAATAATCATAATCTTTTCCTCAAAGAAGTTCATGAATTTATCACTGCTAAAGTGAAAGTCATCCTCTCTTGGGGAATGCTGCTTTTTAGTTAGCTTTGCGACAGTATCAAAAAGGAATTTCGGATTGTTCTTATTTTCCTCAATTAAGTTTGAAAGATAGGATGATCGAGCAGCAGTAAGGGCTCTTCGGTACTGCACGGTACTGTCTTTCCAAGCTAGTCGGAAGACTTCCAGTTTGGTGTGGCGCCATTTCCGTTCCAATTTTCTGGAAGCTTGCTTCAGAGCTCGGGTATTTTCTGTGTACCAGGGATCTAGTTTCTTATGAGAAATGTTTTTAGTTTTTAGGGGTGCAACTGCATCTAGGGTATTGCGCAAGGTTAAATTGAGTTCCTCAGTTAGGTGGTTAACTGATTTTTGTCCTCTGGCGTCCTTGGGTAGACAGAGGGAATCTGGAAGGACATCAAGGAATCTTTGTGTAGTCTGTGAATTTATAGCACGACTTTTGATGTTCCTTGGTTGGGGTCTGAGCAGATTATTTGTTGCAATTGCAAACGTAATAAAATGGTGGTCCGATAGTCCAGGATTATGAGGAAAAACATTAAGATCCACAACATTTATTCCATGGGACAAAACTAGGTCCAGCGTATGAGTGTGACAGTGAGTGGGTCCAGAGACATGTTGGACAAAACCCACTGAGTCGATGATGGCTCCGAAAGCCTTTTGGAGTGGGTCTGTGGACTTTTCCATGTGAATATTAAAGTCACCAAAGATTAGAATATTATCTGCTATGACTACAAGGTCCGATAGGAATTCAGGGAACTGAGTGAGGAACGCTGTATATGGCCCAGGAGGCCTGTAAACAGTAGCTATAAAAAGTGATTGAGTAGGCTGCATAGATTTCATGACTAGAAACTCAAAAGACGAAAACGTCATTTGTTTTGTTTGAAAATTGAAATTTGGTATCGTAAATGTTAGCAACACCTCCGCCTTTGCGGTATGCACGGGGGATATGGTCACTAGTGTAGCCAGGAGGTGAGGCCTCATTTAACACAGTAAATTCATCAGGCTTAAGCCATGTTTCAGTCAGGCCAATCACATCAAGATTATGATCAGTGATTAGTTCATTGACTATAATTGCCTTTGAAGTAAGGGATCTAACATTAAGTAGCCCTATTTTGAGATGTGAGGTATCATGATCTCTTTCAATACTGACAGGAATGGAGGTGGTCTTTATCCTAGTGAGATTGCTAAGGCGAACACCGCCATGTTTAGTTTTGCCCAACCCAGGTCGAGGCACAGACACGGTCTCAATGGTGATAGCTGAGCTGACTACACTGACTATGCTAGTGGCAGACTCCACTATGCTGGCAGGCTGGCTAACAGCCTGCTGCCTGGCCTGCACCCTATTTCATTGTGGAGCTAGAGGAGTTAGAGCCCTGTCTATGTTGGTAGATAAGATGAGAGCACCCCTCCAGCTAGGATGGAGTCCGTCACTCCTCAGCAGGTCAGGCTTGGTCCTGTTTGTGGGTGAGTCCCAGAAAGAGGGCCAATTATCTACAAATTCTATCTTTTGGGAGGGGCAGAAAACAGTTTTCAACCAGCGATTGAGTTGAGAGACTCTGCTGTAGAGCTCATCACTCCCCCTAACTGGGAGGGGGCCAGAGACAATTACTCGATGCCGACACATCTTTCTAGCTGATTTACACGCAGAAGCTATGTTGCGCTTGGTGATCTCTGACTGTTTCATCCTAACATCGTTGGTGCCGACGTGGATAACAATATCTCTATACTCTCTAGTACTCTCCAGTTTTAGCTTTAGCCAGCACCATCTTCAGATTAGCCTTAACGTCGGTAGCCCTGCCCCCCGGTAAACAGTGTATTATCGCTGGATGATTCGTTTTAAGTCTAATACTGCGGGTAATGGAGTCGCCAATGACTAGAGTTTTCAATTTGTCAGAGCTAATGGTGGGAAGCTTCGGCGTCTCAGACCCCGTAACGAGAGGAGTAGAGACCAGAGAAGACTCGGCCTCTGACTCCGACTCGCTGCTTAATGGGGAAAACCGGTTGAAAGTTTCTGTCAGCTGAATGAGCGACACCGGTTGAGCGTTCCTACAGCATTTCCTTCCAGAAACCGTGAGAAAGTTGTCCGGCTGCGGGGACTGTGCCAGGGGATTTATACTACTATCTGTACTTACTGGTGGCACAGACGCTGTTTCATCCTTTCCTACACTGAAATTACCCTTGCCTAACGATTGCGTCTGAAGCTGGGCTTGCAGCACAGCTATCCTCGCCGTAAGGCGAGTACAGCGACTGCAATTAGAAGGCATCACGTTAACGTTACTACTTAGCTTCGGCTGTTGGAGGTCCTGACAAATCGTGTCCAGATAAAGCGTCCGGAGTGAAAAAGTTGAGGGAAAAAATAAATAATAATAATAATAATATAAGCGGTAATTAAAAAGTAAAAACCGTAAAGTTGTCAGGTAGCAAAATAGGTTGGCAACAAAACGCACAGCAACTCGAAAACAAGTCTGCAAGTTGTGACCGGAAATGACGTATCTCAGAAAAGACCCAGGGTCTCGAGATTAATTATGAGTTTGGAGGGTACTATGGTGTTAAAAGCTGAGCTGTAGTCAATTAACAGCATTCTTACATAGGTATTCCTCTTGTCCAGATGGGATAGGGCAGTGTGCAGTGTCATGGCGATCGTCAGTGGACCTATTGGGGCGGTAAGCTAATTGGAGTGGGTCTACGGTATTGGGTAGGGTGGAGGTGATATGGTCCTTAACTAGTCTCTCAAAGCACTTTATGATGACAGAGGTGAGTGCAATGGGAAGATAGTCATTTAGTTCAGTTATCATAGCTTTCTTGGAAACAGGAACAATGGTGGCCATCTTGAAGCATGTGGGGACAACAGACTGGGATAAGGATTGGTTGAATATGTCCGTAAACACACCAGCCATCTGGTCTGCACATGCTCTGAGGATGCCACTAGGGATGCTGTCTGGGCCGGCAGCCTTGCGAGGGTTAACACGTTTAAATGTTTTACTCACGTTGGCCACAGAGAAAGAGAGCCCACAGGCTTTGGTAGCGGGCCGTGTCAGTGGCACTGTATTGTCCTCGAAGCGAGCAAAGAAGTTGTTTAATTTGTCTGGGAGCAAGACGTCGGTGTCCGCGACTGGGCTGGTTTTCTTTTTGTAATCCGTGATTGACTGTAGTCGCTGCCACATACCTCTCGTGTTTGAGCCATTGAATTGCGATTCTACTTTGTCTCTATACTGATGCTTTGCTTGTTTGATTGCCTTGCGGAGGGAATAGCTGCACTTTGTAGTCGGTGACATGTTACAACAGGTCGCTCATCCACTGGCTGGAGTAGGATGGCCAGGGCACATCTTCCAACTGCAACGGTCATCTCATCAAGGATGACTTAAATGTCCTTTCCCTCAACAGCATCACCCTCATATTGTGAATAGAGCTCTGGTAGGTAGTCTGATCGCTGATAGTATGGCGCTGGGGTAGAACCTCCCTGTTTGCAGTGTTTCTTCAGAAATGTGGAGAACTTGGGACCCTTCTCAACAGGTATATCTGCTTTTATTAATGTTCTTGTGAAGTCCAATGTGAACTCCTTTCTCTCAGCTGTGGAGGGGGTCTTTGCCAGACAGTCTTGTTTAGACAGAAAATTATTTAGAAAGTAAAGGACAATGGTTACATTTGGTAAATTAGGAATTT
Organism: Oncorhynchus tshawytscha; assembly: GCF_018296145.1. Classification (NCBI taxonomy): domain Eukaryota; kingdom Metazoa; phylum Chordata; class Actinopteri; order Salmoniformes; family Salmonidae; genus Oncorhynchus; species Oncorhynchus tshawytscha. The sequence goes on from NC_056435.1 coordinate 65,438,355, forward strand.
TCAGGTTGAGTTCAATGGCAGGCCTACAGTGGATCACAAGCTTAGAAGCTAAGCACACTCTCTCCTAAAGCATGACACACATGCAAACAGCCCATAAACCTGACACAGAAGCCTGGAACACACAGACAGAGCCCATAAACCTGACACAGAAGCCTGGAACACACAGACAGAGCCCATAAACCTGACACAGAAGCCTGGAACACACAGACAGAGCCCATAAACCTGACACCGAAGCCTGGAACACACAGACAGAGCCCATAAACCTGACACAGAAGCCTGGAACACACAGACAGAGCCCATAAACCTGACACAAAAGCCTGGAACACACAGACAGAGCCCATAAACCTGACACAGAAGCCTGGAACACACAGACAGAGCCCATAAACCTGACACCGAAGCCTGGAACACACAGACAGAGCCCATAAACCTGACACAGAAGCCTGGAACACACAGACAGAGCCCATAAACCTGACACAGAAGCCTGGAACACACAGACAGAGCCCATAAACCTGACAGTATGTCTCACACAAAAACCTTTCCAAACAATGACAGTTAACTACAAAAAGTTACACAAAAGTCAGAAAATGATGTCTGTGACTTGCTGCTTTTGTCATTCCTAACTTTTCACTTGTTTTGCTAACTCCACCATGTCACTTTGACTAACTTGTTAGCTAGCGAGATACCTTAAATGACATGATGGAGTGACTACATGGGAAGCTTGCCTACCTAACATTAGCTAGCTAACTTGCCGCTATGTAGATACAGCCAAAATTGTAATTGTCAAGAACAGATATTAGCTAACCTGAGCAAACCTAGTTGCAAGTTAATATATCTGTATCTAGCTAAAGCATCAGAATGCTTACCTGGTCCACTAGACCTATTGTTGTTTTGGAGTGTCCTCAGGTGAGCCACCGCAGTTTGACCCCGTATGTAGTCATTTGAATGCTGACAGACTTTGCAGAACAGTACTCCTCCATCCTCATACAGTTCAACTGGAAACTCCCTGGCCCTGTCCCTGGCTGTTATTCTGGTTGCCAAGTGTTCACTCATCAGCTCCTCTGCTGTAAATCTGGGTATTTTTTGTTGTTAGATACTTCTCCTCTCAGGAGAAGGTTCTCACTCACACAGGTGAGGGGCTACGGTGAGGAGAATGGGCTACACCTCTGGCTACACTTTTCGGTGATTGAAATACATAAATGAAAACAGATTAAACTTAAATTCAACCAGTCAATTTAAGTAGTTTTGGGGGAATCTGTACTTTATATTACTATTTATATTTTTGACAACTTTTACCCTTATTTCACTACATTCCTAAAGATAATAATGTACTTTTTACTCCATACATTTTCCTTGACAACCAAAAGTACTCATTACACGTTGAATGCTTAGCAGGACAGGAAAATTATCAAATTCATGCACTTATCAATAGAACACATGGTAACCCCTACTGCCTCTGGCAGACTCAAATGAATCTTTTGTAAATGATGTCTGAGTGTTGGAGTGTGCCCCTGGCTATCTGTAAATTTTAAAAAACAAGAAAAATGAACATGGTAGCTTAGTGGTTAGACTGTTGGACTAATAACCGGAAGGTTGCAAGTTCAACTCCCTGAGCTGACAAGGTATAAATCTGTTGTTCTGCCCCTGAACAGGCAGTTAACCCTCTGTTCCTAGGCAGTCATTGGAAATAAGAATTTGTTCTTAACTTGACTAGTTAAATAAAGGTCAAATAAAAATATCATTTTTTTCTAGCACCACAGGCTTCTCTTTCTAGCTCCTTGGGCTTCTGTTGCTCCTTGGGCTCCTGTTGCTCCTTGGGCTCCTGTTGCTCCTTGGGCTTCTGTTGCTCTTTGGGCCTCTGTTGCTCTTTGGTCCTCTGTAGCTCTTTGGTCTTCTCTGTTGCTCCTGATATTTAACATCTGTCAGGTCAGAGACCACTCAGGTAACCATCTTTCCTGGATATATCAGTTCCTCATACTTCTTTAAAAGAAGTGGTCCTCCACTGCCAATCAGCCTCTGTCTTAGTTAAGGCAGGGGGATCTTCTCTAGTCCAAGGAGAGACATGGTCTACTCTACCGTCACCACTATCCATCTTCTGAAAAATGTTATTTTATGAAGAGAGTGCTATTGACTTCAGGACTTTTTATTTTGAATCAGTGTTGATGGACATTTACAGAGGTCCTCTCTTACCCATATTTGACAGAGATTGAGGGGTACTTTTTACAGGGTTGCTGGTCCAAACAACTACCTCTTCCCCTACTGTATCTATTCATTTTGTTCTTTTGCACCCCATTATTTCTATCTCTACTTTGCACATTCTTCCACTGCAAATCTACCATTCCAGTGTTTTACTTGCTATATTGTATTTACTTCGCCACCATGGCCTTTTTTGCCTTTACCTCCCTCATCTCACCTTATTTGCTCACACTGTATATAGACTTATTTTTCTACTGTATTATTGACTGTATGTTTGTTTTACTCCATGTGTAACTCTGTGTTGTTGTGTGTGTTGAACTGCTTTGCTTTATCTTGGCCAGGTCGTAAATGAGAACTTGTTCTCAACTTGCCTACCTGGTTAAATAAAGGTGAAATAAATCAATTCAGAACCAGAGTTACCAATACTATTGTTTGATGGTTAATTAAGTTTGTTGTCATTCTAGAAAACCAATTTAGCGGTGACACTCATTAGTTAGATTACATGATTGAAAAGTACTGTATTTGAGGGGAGACAGCGAAATCAGACTAAGAGACTGTGGTATGTGGTTTGCTATCTCCGTTATCCACAGACTGAGCAGATACCAGCAACAGACCAGAGACATGCCCCAAATGACTTGATACCCAACTCATACTCAGTTTTGTCTGTCTGTCTGTCTGTCTGTCTGTCTGTCTGTCTGTCTGTCTGTCTGTCTGTCTGTCTGTCTGTCTGTCTGTCTGTCTGTCTGTCTGTCTGTCTGTCTGTCTGTCTGTCTGTCTGTCTGTCTGTCTGTCTGTCTGTCTGTCTGTCTGTCTGTCTGTCTGTCTGTCTGTCTGTCTGTCTGTGCGTGCTCTGGTGGGGTCTCTGGAACATCAGCTCTCATCCTGCGTCCCCTAACAACATCTTTTATCACCCAACCCCAGCCAGACAAACACAGCATTCGGGAGAAAGTCAGCACAAACGAACCATGTGGTTTGAGACAAATATTTTAAGAGGTTTGTTCTGTATTGGGTTCAATGTCCAGGGTTCGTATTCACTAAGAGTAAATGTATGGAACTGTTTGCAGAAATCGGCAAGTCTCTACTGGTGTCGCTACTTTGTAACATTTTGCCAACGTGATAACGTTGTAGGCAGCTAGAACAGTCAGTTGCAGAACTCGGTGAACAAATCACAACAGAACAGCAACTGCCTTATCAGCTAGACGGAGGGAGCATTTATTCAGCATTTAGTGTTAGCTGGTGCTGTAAGCATCACTTTTGGATTGGAGACTGGCTCAGCTAGCAAGTAAACCCGATTTTCATAAATACTGGTCCTACAACTGAAAAACTCCTTAGCTAGATTTTGGATTAGGTAGTTAAGACTTGCTCAGGAAGAAAACTTCAACATTTTGCCCCTTTTCAACTTTTAAGGGGGGCTGAACTTCCTGATTTGGGGATGTGGTTGTATGTGAGTGTTTCTTGTGTGTGTCTTTGCCATTCAATCACAACAAACAAGGGCATTCGTGAGTAGTGACAGCGAGATAAGCTAATAGCGTTACTATTGAGAGAAGTTTTGAAGGTGACTGACTCGCCATCTCAAGATGATCAGCTAATTCAGTTCTATGTGTAGGCTAAAGCCTGACATCGTGACAGCAGCTAGTTAGCATACTGCAGCTGGCTAGCCTATCAAGCTAGATGATATTTCTATGTCAAATCCAATTATTCCAACCTAGCAAGAACCAGTCTCTGGAATGTGTTTCCTGAGACATTGGTTCTACAACACCTTGATACGAAAGTAGCTTGCAACTTGAAGTTTCATCACGTCATGTAAATAAATGTTACAGTGGAAACGATGTCAACAACTGCGAGTTGAATGCCCGGTCTTCAGTCAGCTTAGCGGTCTACACAATATTCTATAACTGGCTAGTTTTGTCTCATCTCAAGGTTCCGTTTTGGGACCACTATTGTTTTCACTATATATTTTAATATCAACTTTCACTGCTATGCAGACGACACACAGATGTACATTTCAATGAAACATGGTGAATCTCCAAAATTGCCTACAGTGGAAGCCTGTGTTTGAGACATAAGGAAGTGGATGGCGGCAAATGTTTTACTTTTAAACTGGGACAAAACAGAGATGAGTTCTGGGTCCCAAGAAACAAAGAGATCTACTGTTTGATCTGACAAGGTACAGTCGTCTCAAATAAAACTGTGAAGGACCTCAGCGTTACTCTGGACCCTGATCTCTCTTTGACTAATATATCACAAATATAGGGCAGCTTTTTTCCATCTTTGTAACATTGCAAAAAATCTTAAACTTTTTGTTAACAAATTATGCAGAAAAACTAATCCACGCTTTTGTCACTTCTAGATTAGACTACTGCAAAGCTCTACTCTCCGGCTACCTGTTCAAAGCATTAAATGATCTTCAGTTAATGCTAACAAGTTTTGCAATGGAGCCCTTTTCGTCTGAAGATGTAAATGAACGTTTCCAGCGCTATAGGAGATGTATCTACTACGCTTCCTTTCGGGACAAGCTGGATCACTCAGAGTTCCAATGTGACAATTGTTTTCTTGCCGAGGATTATAGGATTGAAGTGGCTTCCTTGATCAAGCAGGTCATCAGTCTACGTAAGAAACTGGGTAAAACGCAGAGTGGAAAGTTGACCTTTTCTACTCCAGTGGCTTGATGGGGTTTGGGCTTGTTGGATGCATCTCCACCTTGCTGTTTTGTCGTTGTCCAACTGGCCGGTGTTGCCTGGAGTTTGTTCACCAAAGGAGGTATCTCCTTCCTCTCCTCCTCCATCTGATGGTGGAGTCAAAGGTGCACATTAAGAGGAGCATGCCAATCAACAATGGTCACATGTCATGAGCCATGGAAGCCGAAGACAGTGGCCTCCCGCAAAGCAGGCTACACTCCCAACGAGAGGCAGCGGATACAAACAACTAATAGTTTTGCCTCCCTGGAGCCTAATCTTCTTTCACCTTTGTTGCTGGGGGTACCTGTGTCTGCTGTGCCTACTCTTTCACTTACGATTTCTAATTAGATGTTGGCCACCTTCCGTCCCTGCTTTGGATCAAGCGGGTCTTATCCATCTGTCGGAGGCCTGCACCAGACGCCGGGAACTACGGGCTTAAGTTATCCTGCCTCTTGCCCCTCCTTAAAGGTTTCTCAGAATCCTGTGAAGCATGCAAGTCTGGGTATTTCCTTATCCTTCTCACCAGCCGTGATTTTGGACAGCTCCATGGAAGGAAATGTCACTGTTCCTCGTGCAAACCAATGTCCTATCCTGGAGCTCAAGTAAATGCCATTACTAAGCTGCTCCCGAATGTTCTACATCAGGACATGGAAATCGATTCTATTGTAGTCTCTGTGGGCTTTAATAACATTACGAAGGGCAGCTAGGAACAGTTGAAACAGGATTTTAAAGAGCTGATTGATTTCACTAATAAAAGACCCATCATATCTGGCCCTGTGTCGTCTCTGAATTGTGGCATTGAACGCTTTAGCAGGATTCTTTCTCTTCACAACTGGCTACGTGATCATTGCAGCTCAATGTGTGTAACTTTTGTTGACAATCTTGATACATTTTGGAAATAAAACACATTTTATAAGGAGGAATCCACCCAAATAATTTGGGTTCCTGGATCCTTCATAGCATTATAAGGCAGCCCTGAAAAGTGACTGTCAGCACCAAGATATGCTAAGGTAATCAGTGACATTTACTCCGAGTGCTAATTTTCAGCTTCTGTTTTCAATACTGATAAGTGTGTTGAAAATAGTTATCCTGTGCCTGTTAATTTACCTCCCTGCAATGGCTCTGTTAATTTCAATATTGAACCTACTGATTTTGTCAATAGTTTTGACAACAGTTATCTTTTGATTGCTGACCTAAATTCCACAAATAGTTATGTTAGCTACAATAGGGAGACCACTGTTATTAGCCCCTCCAATACTATCAACAGGCCTGTATTTATCTATTGTACTGCATGTGCTCACAAGCACAGATGTGTTGTATACAGTATAGCAATCTTGTGCCCAATTCCTTGAAGTCTTCTGTTAGCGCCTAAACCACAAATCCAATATGTAATGATCTGGCTTGTGTTGATACACTACTGGAATACAAAGACCGTAAAGGTTTGAAAATGATGCACTTAAACATACGTAGCCTATTGTCTAAAATGGATCGCATTAAGATCTGGCCCTTTCAAGCAAATTCAGATGTATTTTTCTTGTCAGAGACATGGGCAACAGAGAAAAGAATGGATTCTGACATTGCTATAGATGGTTACAGAGTATTCAGGGCAGATTGGAAGGGTAATGGGGGCCATTTATGTAAAATATCACTTTTCTGTTTCAATGTTAGTCTGTCACCATCCCAAAGCAATTAGAATTTTTGGCCTTAAAAGTCTCCAATTAGGAAGTAACTCTACAATAACAATCCTGGGAGTTCACCGTCCACCGTTGGCTAACAAATGTTTGCTATTAGAACTGATTGACTTCATAGCCTCCTTTTCAGCCTCTGAAGTGTTAAACATTGGGGACTTTACATTGCCTGGGGAAACCATGTATCTGATTGTTTAAAGGATTTTTATGTTAAAATCTGAAGGACCCTACAAAATCAACCTTGACCATCCTTATATTTACAAATACCCCAGAAAAATATGTTGTAAGTGGGTGGGGTGTTTTCCTTAGATATAAGCTGTCCCATTGGATGTATCAGGGATGTGTGAATACCTAGATCCAAATCCTGTCTTATTTGAAAGAGGAATTTGAAACTGATGTTTTTTTTACATGATCTCCAATGTAATGACATTGACTGTATCAAATCAAATCACATGCGCCAAATACAACCTTACCGTGAAATTCTTACTTACAAGTCCTTAACCAACAGTGCAGTTTTAAGAAAAATATGTGTTAAGTAAAAAATAGATAAGTAAAAAAATAAATTAAAAAATAAATCATAAACCAAAAATAAACTAATAATTAAAGAGCAGCAGTAAAATAACAATAGCGAGGCTTTAACACAGGGGGTACCGGTACAGAGTCAATGTGCAGGGGCACCGGTTAGTCGAAGTAATTAAGGTAATGTGTACATGTAGGTAGAGTTAAAGTGACTATGCATAGATAATAAACAGAGAATAGCAGTAGCGTAAAAGAGGGGGTGGGGGGCAATGCAAATAGTCTGGTTAGCCTTTTGATTAGCTGTTCAGGAGTCTTATGGCTTGGGGGTAGAAGCTGTTGAGAAGCCTTTTGGGCCTAGACTTAGTGCTCCGGTATCGCTTGCCGTGTGGTAGCAGAGAGAAAAGTCTATGACTAGGGTGGCTGGAGTCTTTGAACATTTTTAGGGCCTTCCTCTGACACCGTCTGGTATAGAGGTCCTGGATGGCCGGAAGCTTGGCCCCAATGATGTACTGGGCCGTACGCACTACCCTCTGTAGATCTGAGGACCCTTCAGTCTCCTGAGGGGGAATAGGTTTTGTCGTGCCCTCTTCACGACTGTCTTGGTGTGCTTGGACCATGTTCGTTTGTTGGTGATGTGGACACCAAGGAACTTGAAGCTCTCAACCTGCTCCACTACAGCCCCGTTGATGAGAATGGGGGCGTGCTCGGTCCTCCTTTTCCTGTAGTCCACAATCATCTCCTTTTGTCTTGATCATATTGAGGGAGAGGTTGTTGTCCTGGCACCACTCGGCCAGGTCTCTGACCTCCTCCTTATAGGCTGTCTCATCGTTGTCGGTGATCAGCCCTGTCGGTGATCATTGACACTGTTGTGTCATCAACAAACTTAATGAGAGTGTTGGAGTCGTGCCTGGCCATGCAGGCATGATTGAACAGGGAGTACAGGAGAGAACTGAGTTTTGAGGATCAGTGTGGCGGATGTGTTGTTACCTACCCTTACCACCTGGGGGGGGCCGTCAGGAAGTCCAGGATCCAGTTGCAGAGGGAGGTGTTTAGTCACAGGGTCCTTAGCTTAGTGATTAGCTTTGAGAGCACTATGGTCTTGAACGCTGAGCTGTAGTCAATGAATAGCATTCTCACATATGTGTTCCTTTTGTCCAGGTGGGAAAGGGCAGTGTGGAGTGCAATAGAGATGGCATCATCTGTGGATCTATTGGGGCGGTATGCAAATTGAAGTGGGTCTAGGATTGTTAGGGTAATTCTGTTGATGTGGGCCATGACCAGCCTTTCAAAGCACCTTATGGCTACAGATGTGAGTGCTACGGGTCGGTAGTCATTTAGGTAGGTTACCTTAGTGTTCTTGGGCAGAGGGACTGTGGTGGTCTGCTTGAAACATGTTGGTATTACAGACTCAGACAGGGAGAGGTTGAAAGTGTCAGTGAAGACACTTGCCAGTTGGTCAGTGCATGCTCGGAGTACACATCCTGGTAATTTGTCTGGCCCTGCGGTCTTGTGAATCTTGACCTGTTTAAAGGTCTTACTCACATTGGCTACGGAGAGCGTGATCACACAGTCATCCAGAACAGCTGATGCTCTCATGCATGTTTCAGTGTTACTTGCCTCAAAGCAAGCATAGAAGGCATTTAGCTCGTCTGGTAGGCTCGTGTAACTGGGTAGTTCACGGCTGTGCTTTCCTTTTATAGTCTGTAATTGTTTGCAAGCCCTGCCACATCCGACGAGCGTCGAAGCCGGTGTAGTATGATTCAATCTTAGTCCTGTATTGATGCTTTGCCTGTTTGATGGTTTATTGGAGGGAGTAGCGGGATTTCTTATAAGCTTCTGGGTTAGAGTCCCGCTCATTGAAAGCGGCAGCTTTACCCTTTAGCTCAGTGCAGATTTTGCCTGCAATCCATGGCTTCTGGTTGGGGTATGCATGTACAGTCACTGTGGGGACAACTTTATCCATGCACTTAATGATGAAGCCAGTGACTAATGTGGTGTACTCCTCAATGCTATCGGAAAAATCCCAGAACATATTTCAGTCTGTGCTCGCAAAAGAGTCCTGTAGATTAGCATCTGCTTCATCTGACCACTTTTTTTGTACTGAGTAACTAGTGCTTCCTGCTTTAGTTTTCACTTGTAAGCAGGAATGAGGAGGATAGAATATCGGTCAGATTTGCCAAATAGAGGGCGAGGGAGAGCTTTGTATGCGTGATCCAGAGCTGGCTCTAAAACATTTCTCAAATGTCTTCAATGTTATTGTCGATAAGCAAAATCCCTTAAAAACCATGAGAGTTAAAATCAGGTCTAACCCTTAGTTCACACCAGAGCTAGCCAAAGTTATTCACAATAGAGACACTGTCTGGGCCAAAGCTAGATTTACAGACTCAAGCCCAGATTGGCAATCATTTAGGATATTGAGAAATCTATGTGTAAATCTAGTTAGAAAAGCTAAATCTGATTGTGCAGGGAATTCGGACAAGTTCTGAAAAAGTGTTAAATCTCTTAACTTCTCCATCAAATTAATATAGTTTCTGGCACCATTACTGATCAAAATGTATATAATCAATGCATAAATGTGTATATGTTTGACTCCGTTTCTAGTCAACTCAAGTGTGGTCTGGATATTAATGGATGTACAGTTGAAGTCGGAAGTTTACATACACTTAGGTTGGAGTCATTAAAACTCATTTTTCAACCACTCCACAAATTTCTTGTTCACAAACTATAGTTTTGGCAAGTCGGTTAGGACAACTACTTTGTGCATGACACAAGTAATTTTTCCAACAATTGTTTACAGACAGATTATTTCACTTATAATTCACTGTATCACAATTCCAATGGGTATGACGTTTACAAACACTAAGTTGACTGTGCCTTTAAACAGCTTTACATTTTTAAACACCAAATTCCAGAAAATGATGCCATGGCTTTAGAAGCTTCTGACAAGCTAATTGACATCATTTGAGTCAATTGGAGTTGTACCTGTGGATGTAATTTCAAGGCCTACCATCAAACTCAGTGCCTCGTTGCTTGACATCATGGGAAAATACCTCAAATAAGTCATTCTCTATACTATTTTTCTGACATTTCACATTCTTAAAATAAAGTGTTGATCCTAACTGACCTAAAACAGGGAATATTTACTAGGATTAAATGTCAGGAATTGTCAAAAACTGAGTTTAAATGTATTTGGCAAAGGTGTATGCAAATTTACGATTTCAACTGTAATATGTTGAATGATACTGAAAATGTTTCTTTCAGGCAATTCTCTGTTAAGGAAGTTAATACATTAACCTGTATGTGTTGCCACTCCATAAATGTAAACCAATCAGGGTTTAGAACAGGGCATGACATGATTTGACATTATTATAGCCACGATATTAGTTGTGAATGACCTTGTCAATGCTTTGGATGCTAAAATGACTTGTTCTACTTTGTTTGTATACCTGTCTAAGGCCTTTGATATTGTTGTTCTGGGTATTCTGTTGAAGAAACTGTCATCAACGGGCCTTGGCTCTGCCAAGTGTCTTTGTTTTCTGACTATCTTAGAGACAGATCTCAGGCCATTGTGTTGGATGGAGTTGAGTTGAATTTTCTTGAGTTACATAAAGGTGTTCCACAGGCATTCACATTAGGACCTGTTATTTTTTACAATTAACATAAATGCTATTGGTCAATCTGTTGAAAATTGTGAACTTAATTTGTATGCGCATAATACTATTGTGTATACAATTGCTCTGACTGTTGATTTAGCTGTGTGAAGGTTAACGTCAGATTTTGCAGCTGTTCAGGAAGCCCTTATGAATGTAAAGCTTGTACTTAATACAGGCAAAACTAAATTGCATGCTGTTTTAAAAGTCTTGTAAATCTATCTCAGTTGGGTTACATCTTCACTCCTTGAATGGTAGTGTAATTGAACAAATCCCTGCATACAAATCACTTGGTATTTATGTAACAGTATAACTTTAGACCGTCCCCTCGCCCATACCCGGGCACAAACCAGGGACCCTCTACACACATCAACAACAGTCACCCACGAAGCATCGTTACCCATCGCTCCACAAAAGCCGCGGCCCTTGCAGAGCAAGGGGAACCACTACTTCAAGGTCTCAGAGCAAGTGACGTCACCGATTGAAACGCTATTTAGCCCGCACCTTCGCTAACTAGCTAGCCGTTTCACATCCGTTACATTTAGATGAACAATGATCTATCTTTTAAGAAACATACAAATGAGCTTGTTAAGAAGCTTAAATGTAAAGGGGGTTTATTTATATAGAAATAAAGCTTGTTTTTAATCTGGCTAGCAGGAAGCAATTGTAGAATCAACTTTTCTATTTGTCCTTGACTATTGTGATACCAACTACCGAAGTACAACTGACTCTACTCTAGAATCCTTTGATTTGGTTTATGATAGCTCCTTTCGTTTTACTACATCTGACAGTTTTAATACTCATCACTGCATCCTTTACCAAAAAAGTTGACTGGACCTCTTTGAAGACTTCATTATTCTCTTTTTGTTCATAAAGCCCTACTCCACAAGCTTCCAAAATACAATATCTTTGTTGAAATTTAGAATTTCAAGTTATAATGCAAGGTCACAGGGTTGGTTAACGATGATGTCTCCCTTGGTAACCACAGAGTTGGGGAGATCTGTTTTTCCATATCAGGCACCTCATGTGTGCAATAGTCTCCAGTTGGCACATTGTTTGGATGATATGGTGTCCTTGGGTCAATTTAGGAAATTGGTTAAGGATTTAATAGTAATGAATGTGTTTGTTTTATTTGATTGTAATGGCTAATGTATATATTATATATATTTTGTGTATATGTTGTGTATTTTGTATATAATTGTCTGTGTGCTAATGTGACTGTTGCTCCCGCTTGTGAATGAGACCTAGGACTCAATGTGTCTCCCTGTTTACATGAAAGTTCAATAAAAAGATACAGCTGCTAGAATCTTGACTAGAACCAAAACAATGTGATCCATTTTCCTGTGCTAGTCTCCTGTTAAGGTTAGGGCTGATTTCAATGTTTTACTGCTAACCTACAAAGCATTACATGGACTTGTTCCTGCCTATCACTCCGATTTGGTCCTGCCGTACATACCTACACGTATGGTACGGTCACAAGACGCAGGCCTCCTTATTGTTCCTAGAATTTCTAAGCAAACAGCTTGGGGCAGGGCTTTTTTCCTATAGCGCTCCCTATTGTATTTTATTAGGATCTATTTTAGTCCTCATTTGGAGTAATCTTCCAAGAGTCTTATTAAGGGGCTAAGTCACTGGCTTACTAGTGCTCTCCCAAGCCGTCCCTATGAGGGGTGCATCAAGTTGTGCCAGGCTTTTTTTTTTAGCTATACTCGACTTTGAGTCGCTGCCGTGATCTTCCTGTCCGGTTTTGCTCTACCTCAGGCTCGTGTGGTGGGGGAGATCTTCGTGGCTATACTCAGCCCTGTCTCAGGGTAGTAGGTTGGTGCTGTTGATATCCCTCTAGTGGTGTGGGGGCTGTGCTTATCTGGCTGTGCTTGTCCGGTGCCCTGTGTGATCTTAAGTATGTTCCCTCTAATTCTCCTGTCTTTCTCTCTCTCTCTCTCTCCTCCCTCTCCCGTTGGACCTGAGCCCTAGGATCATGCCTCAGGACTACCTGGCCTGAAGACTCCTGGCTGTCAAAATCCATCAGTTTAAGCTAGAGATATAGCATGAGCTGCATCTCAATCCACCACATCCGCACATCTTAAACGGTGGAAGGTTGCAGAGCTACAGCGGTGTGTGTCAGACCATGAGACATTCTGAACCATTTGGGTTGCAAACTAATATTACGCCACTTTCGAAAGGCAAGATTCCTTTCCAAAGTGTTCTCCGTTTTGCTCTACAACCCAAAAGTGTCACAGGACTCATCCTTTAATTTTACCTTTATTTAACTAGGCAAGTCAGTTAAGAACAAATTCTTACTTTCAATGATGCCCTAGGAACAGTGGGTTAACTACCTGTTCAGGGGCAAAATGACAGATTTGTACCTTGTCAGCTCTAGGATTTGAACTTGCAACCTTCTGGTTACTAGTCCAGTGCTCTAACCACTTGGCTACCCTGCCGCCCCAATCTGAATGTAACCGGCACCGGTAAAAAAAATATGGAAGTATGGAGGTAGTTTTTGGGAAAAAATAGTGGGTAAATATCTGTCCAAAAACTAAAATATTTTATGAGCTTTATTAGATCTCCTAGATATAGGAAATACACTTCAAAACCTTATTCCTTGTGATTTATTTGTTGACTGTCAAAATAACACATTCATGAATGGCAAAACAATGTGTTTCGATGGGCTACAGTTGTAAAGGCCAAATTCAATATTTTATAAAATGTTCATACATTTTTTAATAAACTTTTTAAATATATTTTTTTTAGTCTTACATGGATCCTAAAATTCTAAATCAAATAGCTAAATGATCCATGGTATGACATCTTAAAACAATTCCATGTGTCAGCTTAGAAGTTAATATCAGGGCAGAAAAATGTTGTGTTATTTGAGTGACGTCACATAAATATCCTGTAAATACACTACGGTTCAAAAGTTTGGGGTCACTTAGACATTTTCTTGTTTTTGAAAGAAAAGCTAATTATTTTTGAACGGTAGTGTATGTCTATCAGCTGTTGCTCATCTCAACTCTTGACTATCTATCACTATTTTCAGGCTGACACTCTCTCTGGAACACGCTTGAAGAACCTATTTCACACTTTTCTCTGGCTTATTCTTCATCACAGCGATATCACAGCTTCGCTTGCCAGATTTCCCTAAGCCAATTTAAGTGTTGGCAGTCAGAATGTGTGTGTCGATGCATGCGGGTGTGTGTGTGCGGGGGGGTAAGATTGGGGACAGATGGAGGTCCTGTGGAATCCAGTTCCAGATGGAGGATTTTAATTTGATCACCCTGTTGCAGGATAACTTTCCTGCAGGTATTGTAATACTTGTAGTGTATTTAAAGTTTCCAGTTAGAAATTTCAGACTTGATTTTCCCTGATGAAAAATGCATCAAAAACACCAAAATATATTTGAATTATAATCCACATAATAATTCACATTTCCTGTTGCAGCAGGATTATTATCCTGCTGTAGCAAACTGGCTCAAATTAAGATCCTACATCTGTAGCAGTGTATCTAAGTATCACCTCCAGAGACGGTGTTCGCTCATGTGTCTGTGTGTGTGTCAAAGTGTGACAGTCAATGACCAAGGGAATGTGTGAAATGGACCCGCTCATTTTTTCCCCCCTCAAGTACGGTGTGAATCTGCAGCTGGCGCACATGCCAACCTCTGGAATGCCAATTGGTGTGCAGGAGGCTAGTTTGGCATTGGTGTATACGTATGGAATGGGGCCACAAACAACGCAATGTTTGTCTAGAGCCTGGAATGGAGCAGTGGGAAAACAGGGCATAGGGACTCAATCTGCCCCATTAGGAAACATGTGTTTTAGGACTAAATCATTATGACTAGATAGAATTCAGCTTCATATCAAACATCATACTTAGTCCCCCTTGTCCTCCTCAGTGTGTGTGGAACATAAGACCACAACAATCTTCTACCACTAGAATCCATCTCTGGCCTCAGCTTGTGCACTTTCCCATGAGAGACCCATCTCTTTCAGCTCAGCCACCTCTGTCCTGTCCCATGAGAGACTCATCTCATCCAGCTCAGCCACCTCTGTCCTGTCCCATGAGAGACTCATCTCATCCAGCTCAGCCACCTCTGTCCTGTCCCATGAGAGACCCATCTCTTTCAGCTCAGCCACCTCTGTCCTGTCCCATGAGAGACTCATCTCATCCTGCTCAGCCACCTCTGTCCTGTCCCATGAGAGACCCATCTCTTCCAGCTCAGCCACCTCCATCCTGTCCCATGAGAGACTAATCTCTTCCAGCTCAGCCACCTCCATCCTGTCCCATGAGAGACTAATCTCTTCCAGCTCAGCCACCTCTGTCCTGTCCCATGAGAGACTCATCTCATCCAGCTCAGCCACCTCTGTCCTGTCCCATGAGAGACCCATCTCTTCCAGCTCAGCCACCTCCATCCTGTCCCATGAGAGACCCATCTCTTCCAGCTCAGCCACCTCTGTCCTGTCCCATGAGAGACCCATCTCTTCCAGCTCAGCCACCTCTGTCCTGTCCCATGAGAGACCCATCTCGTCCAGCTCAGCCACCTCTGTCCTGTCCCATGAGAGACCCATCTCGTCCAGCTCAGCCACCTCTGTCCTGTCCCATGAGAGACCCATCTCTTTCAGCTCAGCCACCACTGTCCTGTCCCATGAGAGACCCATCTCTTTCAGCTTAGTACATCATAGAAGGTTACAACAATAGAAATATAATCATTGTATTTCTATGAGTTATACAGACCCGGTGGCAGAACCAACACTTCAGCTGGGCATTTAATTGTGTTGCCCGTTTTTTATGATCGACATATCACTGTTTAGTATAGAGAAATGTATGTGTGTAGGTATATGATGTTGTGGTATCGTCTAACAAAATACAGACTTTAATATGTATCTTCTAATGTCTTTACCAATAACTCTCCACGCATCAGTAGCCATGCACTCAGTGCCAGGACACTGAGTTGGTTATGGGTAATCGATTATCAGAATCTTGAATTATGAATGTTCTGTTCAACACAATAACCACACCATAACCACATAAAACAAGCAGATGCTGACCTTGACCACCACATGATGTCAAATATACTATTATAATCCTGATAGGGATTTAGCAAGCAATATAGGCTACCAAGCAATGCACAGTCCATTCAGTCCGATGCTAGCCTGTGTACCAGTCTGTTTGTGCTATCATGCCAAATCCTTGCAGTTGTCATGCCAACGCACTCAGAAGTTGAGCAGGCAGGTGGTCAAGCTTGCATATGGATATTCTCATTAGCTAGCAACATTTTGAAACAACACCATTATAAATATCTGCAAAATGATGTCGGGACAGGTAATAACTATCAAGCTTGGTAGTTAGCTGGGTTTAATTGGCAGCTAGGTTAGCTAGCTAGAAAAAATACACCTCAATACCTCCTCTAAAATCGTTGATTAAATCTTGCCTGGGAAGATCCTCCTTTCAAATGATATCTGATAATAATTACAAGTGAGGTAATTATATTCCATTTCACAGCTAACTTTAGGTACTACTGTCTAATACCTGTACTGTGTCAGCCTGGGTAGGTAGCCTACTAGCTAACTAGCTGACATGTTCAGTTGATCGGTGCAACAAGTACAACAACAAACAAATGAACAATACTGCTCAAGGTACACTTTTCCTATAATTTAACATTTGAACATATGACTCTGCATAAGGGAATTGGCTACATATACAAGCAAATTTGGATTATTTCAACAATATCTCAAACAACATGAACAGGTAGGCCTCCATTTTCACAAACATTTCAGGAGATTAAGGCTGGGCCAGTGACGGAGCGCATGGAGGTCCACCCATAATGCCGGACCTGGTTATATTGCCTGTTTGAATAATACAATGTGGTGAGATGTAGATTGAGATGTATACTGTATAGAGACAGACACATGGACAGCTCAGATGGCGAGAGACAGACACGCGGACAGGTCAGATGGCGAGAGACAGACACGCGGACAGCTCAGATGAAGAGAGATAGCACAAAGAAGAGACAGCTGAACGATTGGGGCTATCGGACTGGAAGCAGAGTGGGCTTAAAGATGCAGCCAGGAGGAGAGATGAGAGATGAGAGGGGAGATAGAGGACCTTCCTAGCATGCTGATGGGTGGAGAGACAGACTGAGCCCTATGGGGGCGCTGTAAGCACATGTTGGGGCTTGGAGACACATCTAGGCTTTTTGAAGGATCTGATTTGATACAGTATCTTAATAAAGTGGACACAGCTAGTACATGAGGGAGGGGGAGGGAGGGAGGGAGGAGGAGGGAGGGAGGGAGGGAGGGAGGGAGGGAGGGAGGGAGGGAGGGAGGGAGGGAGGGAGGGAGGGAGGGAGGGGGAGGGAGGGAGGGAGAAAATGTACACAGTATGTATGATATGTTCAATAGTGTTTTTTATTTGTGTGTGCTTGTGTATGCATATGTTTGTTCATTAGTGTGTGCGCACGTCCTCGGGGAACCAACTGGCTGATCTGGGATCTGTCCACATCTATTACATATCTACCCCAGTCTGCCTCCTGATCCCAGAACCCTTGCCAACAACGCCCTGGCAGCCCCCTTTGAAACCCCCACTTTGCCTCCGCAGTGGTCAGCAATGTCAACTTTGCTGCTTGACCACATGTAAGAGTATTAAACAGCGTGGAGGGTCTGTGTCTGTGTGTCCGTGTGCGTATGTCTCAGCAGTAAGGTGTGATTTGGGGGGAGTGTATAGTGTTGCTATGTAGCTACCACAAATTAGAGGCAAAATTATTTAAGGGAAATGGCAACAAAAAAAACCCTCTTCAAACAGAGGAATTCTCTCAGGCATGAAGACACTTCCACCTCCTAGATGTGTTGGGCCTTTGAGTGTTTCTCACTTGTTGCACTGTAGCCGTGTAGCTCTTGCTTTGCTCTGCCCTTTTGCACCTTACTCTGAAAACTCCCCTGAGGCTTCAGTTGGAGAAGTCCCCTCCTCCTCTCTCTCTCTCTCTCTCTCTTCTCTCTCTCTTCTCTCTCTCTCTCTCTCTCTCTCTCTCTCTCTCTTCTCTCTCTCTCTCTCTCTCTCTCTCTCTCTCTCTCTCTCTCTCTCTCTCTCTCTCTCTCTCTCTGCCTCCCTCCCTCCCTCTCCTCTGCTCTGCTCAAATCAACAGTCAGACGGGAGCACACACAGCCACACACACAGCCACACACAGCCACACACAGCACGCAAACAGAGTGCAGCCCAGGAGCAAGTTAGACATCTGAGGGAGGGAGGGAGAGAGAGAGAGCGCGAAAGAGAAGAACCCTCTTCTCTACCCTTGCACGCTGAGTTTAGTAGTGTGAGAAGGTTGTATCAAGCAGATGATTCTGACTGAGTGGACTGAATTTCATACCATGGGAGACACAAGTTGAACTAGAAGAGGAAACCAACCCTCACCATCTGATCTGTAAAGGACCCCTGTTCAAATTGGATTATTGGACTTTCCCCTCTCAATCATTGGCATGGTGATGTCCTAAATGACCAGCACATATTGAAGTGGCTGCTTATTCTGGACCACAGTGGACTTTGATATTTTTTTTCTAAGCGTGTGTGAGAGTGTGTATGTGTGAGCGGGATCATGTCAGGAGGACGTTTCAGTCACCTGTTGAGGGTACTGTGGCAAGGTGAGTTCACGCCTGCTGTCTCTGTCCGTCTGTCTGTCCATCTCTCTTTCGACCTGTCCTGTCTGTCTGTCTGTCTGTCTGTCTCTGTCTGTCTGTCTGTCTGTCTGTCTGTCTGTCTGTCTGTCTGTCTGTCTGTCTGTCTCTGTCTATGTCCTCTGGTTGACCTCGATACCCAGGGACACAACAGTCTTTGTCCACTCACTTTGCATCTGGACAGTAACATCTTTAACAGCCGAGCCTGATGAAGCTGAAGCCTCATTCTGTTTTCATTATGATTCAATTCTAATAGTTGATTTATATTCATGATGTAAATTATGGTGAATTGTCACTCAAATGTAATATTTTCAGAAGTAGATTTTATAGGCTGCATGTATTAATGTCATTGTTTTGGACAGAAAAGCAATATTTTTGTCCATTAAAATAACATCAAATTGATCAGAAATACAGTAGAGACATTGTTCATGTTGTAAATGTCTATTGTAGCTGGAAATGGCAGATTATTTTTTATGGAATATCAACATAGGCGTACAGAGGCCAATTCTCAGCAACCATCACTCCAATGTCACGTTGTGTTAGCTAATCCAAGTTTATAACTTTAAAAGGCTAATTGATCATTGGAAAATCCTTTTGCAATTATGTTAGCACAGCTGAAAACTGTAAAACCAGCCCTTTTTAGACTAGTTGAGTGTCTGGAGCATCAGCATTTGTGGGTTTGATTACAGGCTCAAAATGGCCAGAAACAAAAAACGTTCTTCTGAAACTCGTCAGTCTATTCGTCAGTCTATTCGTCAGTTCTGAGAAATGAAGGCTATTCCACGCGAGAGATTGCCAAGAAACTGAAGATCTGGTACAATGCTGTGTACTACTCCCTTCACAGAACAGTGCAAACTGGCTCTAACCAGAATAGAAAGAGGAGTGGGAGAGCAAGAGGACAAGTACATTACAGTGTCTAGTTTGAGAAACAGACGCCTCACAAGTACTCAACTGGCAGGTTCATTAAATAGTACCCACAAAACACCAGTCTCAATGTCAACAGTGAAGAGGCGACTCCTGGATGCTGGCCTCTTGTCCTCATGCTCAGTTGTGCACTGGGGCCTCCCACTCACACAGGATCGGTGAACAGAAATGCAAGGGTTCATAAACAGAAAAATCTGTCTAAAACTTTACACATACAATTGCTGCCACCTAGTGGCCGTAATCTAAATTGCGCCTAACCTGGAATAGTACATTATGGCCTTTCTCTTGCATTTCAAAGATGATGGTACAATTTTTTTTCTTTGTATTATCTTTTACCAGATCTAATGAGTTATATTCTCCAAGATTACTTTCACATTTCCACAAACTTAAAATTGTTTCCTTACAAATGTTATCAAGAATATGCATATATTTGCTTCAGGTCCTGAGCTACAGATTTGGGTATGTCATAGGTGAAATTTAAATGAGACTAGTATGATTTCAAAAGGCTCTCATTCTCTCTCCGGAGAGACAAACTGGCATAGTTAGCCTAGGAGCCCTTGAAAAAGCATTGGTGCGCCCAAACAATGGTTCCCCAGGAGCAGGGAAGCGTGGCCCTGGAACTAATGTTGCCATTATGGTAAT
This sequence comes from Oncorhynchus tshawytscha, assembly GCF_018296145.1. Lineage (NCBI taxonomy): Eukaryota > Metazoa > Chordata > Actinopteri > Salmoniformes > Salmonidae > Oncorhynchus > Oncorhynchus tshawytscha. Next base: position 65,458,311 of record NC_056435.1, read on the forward strand.
AGCTGGAATAACAGGACACTACCATTAACTGACCCTACCTCAGGATAGCGTTTAGAGTTGATTTTCCTCCTTGGGGAAGCTAAGCATTTTGCCCGTTAGGGCGGGTTAAGATGACAAGCCAGGAGACAGTGGAAGGCATCTGCCCACTCATAATCACAATAATAGTCTACACCCTGCTGCTTGGGGCAAATAGAATGGTATTTGAAGAGCTGTTTTTCAAGTAGGGGAGACAGGAGCATTTGAGTCCCTTGCCCCAGACACACGCCACGGGCACTTAGCCACAACCCCAGAGGATTTTTGTCATGAGCAACCCATTCATCATTGTTTGTGGATCAAAGATGGTATTCAAGAAACTTCTATTAACTTTCATTAGTGGTTGGACATATATGGTTATCTAAATACCAACATTGAATTTTTAATTGTGTGCTTTATACAGATTCCTATCCTATATTGATCGTGTGATTTTTGTGTCAATTCCTAAACCTTTTGGAATGATGGTAAAAAATTAAAGTGGCTAGGCACAAATTGTGCCTATTGCAAGAACTTAATTCTGTTGATGAACTTTGTCAGGCAAACAATACAAGACTACTTCCTGAAAAGGGTTTCCAGACAGACAATAGCCTAAGGAATGACTTAAGACTCTTCCAAGAATCTTCCATATTGATCCAGACTTTTGGGCAACTCTACCTATCTTAATGTTGCAACAACACAGCAACAATGTCAATACTTGGCCTATTTACGTAACACCGAACGACCTTACCTCTCACCGAATGACCTTACCTCTTTATTAGTTGTACCCCTCTCCCCTCCTCCTGTATCGTATTGGTGAGATATGGCTGAGAAACACTGTTTGAATAAGGCTAAATAGAGTCAAATAGAATATTGTATGTGATTTAAAAAAATCATATCATATGAGACAAATGTTTGAGATATGACACTACCCAGCTACTGTAAGAATTTCACCAAACCAAAACAGCGAGGGTTGAAAAGAAAGTCAAACATTTTTCCAAGTGAACTATTCCTTTAAGATGAAACCAACCCACTAATCAGCTCAGAGGAATGTCTGTGGGTGAATGTTGGTAGTGTTTGGTGAGAGGAATGTCTGTGGGTGGATATTGGTAGAGTTTGGTGAGAGGAATGTGCGGTGTGGTGTTAGGTTAATGGGAGCCAGAGTGAACCACAAAGGAACTGGCATGTCCTAGTGGAAGAACCCCTTCATCCCATGACGAAATCAACAGGGCCACTGGATTAGGTCAAGTTGAACTTTTATGAAAAGACAACAATGGGGGGCGGAGACTCAAGGGGGGAGACACGAGGGGAGACTTGAGGGGGAGACTCTAGAGGGGAGACTCTAGAGGGGAGACTCGAGAGGGCAGACTCGAGAGGGCAGACTCGAGAGGAGACTCGAGAGGGGAACAAATAAAACCATCCCGGTGCCCCCCGTGAAGAAATACCCTTATGAATGGCTGATGTTGAGGATGTCTTTGGGAATGTGAATAGCTGATGCTGAGGATGTCTTTGGGAATGTGAATAGCTGCTGATGCTGAGGATGTCTTTGGGAATGTGAATGGCTGATATTGAGGATGTCTTTGGGAATGTGAATGGCTGATACTGAGGATGTCTTTGGGAATGTGAATAGCTGATGCTGAGGATGTCTTTGGGAATGTGAATAGCTGCTGATGTTGAGGATGTCTTTGGGAATGTGAATGGCTGATACTGAGGATGTCTTTGGGAATGTGAATAGCTGCTGATGTTGAGGATGTCTTTGGGAATGTGAATGGCTGATACTGAGGATGTCTTTGGGAATGTGAATAGCTGCTGATGTTGAGGATGTCTTTGGGAATGTGAATGGCTGATATTGAGGATGTCTTTGGGAATGTGAATGGCTGATATTGAGGATGTCTTTGGGAATGTGAATAGCTGCTGATGCTGAGGATGTCTTTGGGAATGTGAATGGCTGATATTGAGGATGTCTTTGGGAATGTGAATGGCTGATATTGAGGATGTCTTTGGGAATGTGAATGGCTGATATTGAGGATGTCTTTGGGAATGTGAATGGCTGATATTGAGGATGTCTTTGGGAATGTGAATGGCTGATATTGAGGATGTCTTTGGGAATGTGAATGGCTGATATTGAGGATGTCTTTGGGAATGTGAATGGCTGATATTGAGGATGTCTTTGGGAATGTGAATGGCTGATATTGAGGATGTCTTTGGGAATGTGAATAGCTGATATTGAGGATGTCTTTGGGAATGTGAATGGCTGATATTGAGGATGTCTTTGGGAATGTGAATGGCTGATGTTGAGGATGTCTTTGGGAATGTGAATGGCTGATATTGAGGATGTCTTTGGGAATGTGAATAGCTGCTGATGTTGAGGATGTCTTTGGGAATGTGAATGGCTGATATTGAGGATGTCTTTGGGAATGTGAATAGCTGCTGATGCTGCTGTAGAGAGAGGAGGATTTAACAGCATGAGGAGAGACAAGATCGTTGGTACATTGACACTTTCTACGTGCCAAATGAGAACCTATTTACTTTATAGGGCACATATTTTTACCAGAAGGTGTCCATATATAATTGGGACATCATTGTAAAGGACAGTGTATTTTCAATAACTTAACTTGTTAAATGAAGGAAATACATAAATAAATAAGGAAGTAAAAATCTCTTTATACATTTGATACAATATGTGATACAAAATGTGATACAATAAAATGTTATACCAGACATTTGATTAGGCTGTTATATTATGAAATCAGCGCCTGGGAAAGGGAGATAGAAATGTAATGAATAGAGCTGACATTGTTTCCTGATTCTACACGTCAGAGAGGCGTGTTTGTTCCACATGATATATTTCTATCAGTGTGGTGTCCTGCTGAATACATTCATGCATCAATCAATACATGGTGGAAATATTCGAAGCCTTGTCCCTATTTAATACATTTTTTAAAATTCAACCTTTATTTAACTAGGCAAGTCAGTTAAGAACCAATACTTCTTTACAACGACGGCCTACCCCGGCCAAACCCGGACGACTCTGAGCCAATTGTGCGCCGCCATTTGGGACCCTCAATCACGGCCTGATGTGATACAGGGACTATAGGGACTGTAGTGACTCCTCTTCTACTGAGATGAAGTGCCTTAGATTGTTGCACCACTCGAAAGCCTATGAGGAGACCTGAGGATATGTTTTCACCTTCAGTACATGGAGGTGAGATACTTTTCTTTCCTCCCCAATTTCGTGACGACGATCTTGTCTCATTGCTGCAACTCCACGACGGGCTTGGGAGAGGCGAAGGTCAAGTTATGCGTCCTCCGAAACATGACCCACCAAGCTGTGATCCTTAACACCTGCCCTCTTAACCCTGAAGCCAGCCGCACCAATGTGTCGGAGGAAACACTGTTCAACTGATGACCGCTGTCAGCTTGCAGGCGCTAGAGTCGCTAGAGCGTGATGAGCCAAGTAAAGCCCCCCCCAGCCGGCCAAACCTTCTGCTAACCTGGACAATGCTGGGCCAATTGTGCGCCGCCTTATGGGACACCCAGGCACGGCCGGTTGTGACACAGCCTGTGATGCAGTGCCTTAGACCGCTGTGCAACTCAGGAGGCCCTAGAGATACTTCTCTCTATAAAAGTGTTGCTGCTATTACAATGTCTTCGGATAAGTATTCATACCCCTTGACTTAATCCACATTGTGTTGTGTTACAGCCTGAATTCAAAATGGATTAAACTGATTTTTTTTCTCAAACAACTACACACAATACCACATAATGACAAAGTAAAAACATGTCTTTAGAATTGTTGTTGGGGTAAGTCTAATTTACATAAGTATTCCTTTGGTGGTGATTACAGCTTTGAGTCGTCTTGGGTATGTCTGTATCAGCTTTGCACATCTGGATTTGGGGATTTTCTCCCATTCCTCCTTGAAGGTTTTCTCAAGCTCTGCTAAAACCCCCTAGAGTCAATGTCCACGCCCACGTGGAAATCTCATTAGTAAAATAAAAAAATCCCCATCAAAATCCGTCAGTTTAAGCTAGAGATGTGTTTTCTGCAAGGTCTGCTTCTCAATCCACCGCATCTGACGATGTCACCCTTTCGCATCTGCGGTGAAAGGTACCGATTCTAGAGCAGTGTTTGTAAGACCATGAGACATCCTGTAAATCGGTCTTCTCACGAAAACATCTGTAGCGTCAGAATGGTTTGGTGTACTATTATGACCCCTCTATGGAAAGATGAGACTCTCCCGAAAACGAGGGTGTTCCCCATTTTGCTCTAAAAAACCCACAACTGTCATGGAACTCATCTGAAGTTGGCACAGCCGATCTGCCAAGTTCTGTCTGTAGAGTCTGAACAGTTTGGGTTACACACTAAGATGACACCTCTGTGGAAAGGTGAGTTTCTCACGAACACGTACATGTCACTAGGATGCCCACAAGCCTCACAAGACTAGTTTGAAGGTAGCCTGGTACCAGTTTAAGTTAGATGGGGAGTGGCGATGAACAGCAATCTAGAAGTATTTCCACAGATTTTGAATGGGATTCAAGTCTGGGCTTTGGCTGGGCTACTCGAAGACTTTCACATTCTTGTTCTGAAGCCATTCCAACGTTGCTTTGGATCATTGTCATGTTGGTACGTGAATCTTTGCCCCAGTCTAAGGTCGATTGCACTCTGAAGCAGGTTCTCATTAAGGATTTGCCTATAATTGGCTCCATTCATTGGTCCCTCTATCCTTACCAGTCTCCCAGTTCCTGCCGCTGAAAGCATCCCCATAGCATGATGCTGCCACCACCATGCTCCACAGTAGGGATGGTGTTAGATGGGTGATGAGCTGTGCCTGGTATTCTCCAGACGTAGCTCTTTGGATTCAGGAAAAAAAGTTAAATTGTTGTCTCATCAGACCACAGAATCTTTTGTCTTATGCTCTCAGAGTCTTTCATGTGCCTTTTTGCAAACTCTGCTGTCATCTGCCTTTATCTTAGGAATGGCCTCCGTCTGGCCACTCTCCCATAAAGCCCAGATTGGTGAAGTGCTGTAGAGACTGTTGTCCTTCTGGCAGGTTCTTCCATCTCAGCCAATGAACTCTGTAGTTATGTCAGAGTGGTCATTGGGTTCTTGGTCACCTCCCTGACAATGGGCACGGAGCAAATTTCAGGTCTGCTAAACTTGAACGTTGTGAAAATTCTGTGCAACTTCCAGCCCGCGTTTAATGTGAACACTGATGATGTACCCGCTTTAAGTTACAGTGGGGGGAAAAAGTATTTAGTCAGCCACCAATTGTGGAAGTTCTCCCACTTAAAAAGATGAGAGAGGCCTATAATTTTCACCATAGGTACACATCATCTATGACAGACAAAATGAGAAAAGAAAATCCAGAAAATCACATTGTAGGATTTTTAATGAATTTATTTGCAAATTATGGTGGAAAATAAGTATTTGGTCACCTACAAGCAAGAAAGGTTTCTGGCTCTCACAGACCTGTAACTTCTTCTTTAAGGGGCTCCTCTGTCCTCCACTCGTTACCAGTATTAATGGCACCTGTTTGAACTTATTATCAGTATAAAATACACCTGTCCACAACCTCAAACAGTCACACTCCAAACTCCACTATGGCCAAGACCAAAGAGCTGTCAAAGGACACCAGAAACAAAATTGTAGACCTGCACCAGGCTGGGAAGACTGAATCTGCAATAGGTAAGCAGCTTGGTTTGAAGAAATCAACTGTGGGAGCAATTATTAGGAAATGGAAGACATTCAAGACCACTGATAATCTCCCTCGATCTGGGGCTCCACGCAAGATCTCACCCCGTGGGGTCAAAATGATCACAAGAACGGTGAGCAAACATCCCAGAACCACACGGGGGGACCTAGTGAATGACCTGCAGAGACTGGGACCAAAGCAACAAAGCCTGCCATCAGTAATACACTACGCCGCCAGGGACTCAAATCCTGCAGTGCCAGACGTGTCCCCCTGCTTAAGCCAGTACATGTCCAGACCCGTCTGAAGTTTGCTAGAGAGCATTTGGATGATCCAGAAGAAGATTGGGAGAATGTCATATGGTCAGATGAAACCAAAATATAACTTTTTGGTAAAAACTCAACTTGTCGTGTTTGGAGGACAAAGAATGCTGAGTTGCATCCAAAGAACACCATACCTACTGTGAAGCATGGGGGTGGAAACATCATGTTTTGGGGCTGTTTTTCTGCAAAGGGACCAGGACGTCTGATCCGTGTAAAGGAAAGAATGAATGGGGCCATGTATCGTGAGATTTTGAGTGAAAACCACCTTCCATCAGCAAGGGCATTGAAGATGAAACGTGGCTGGGTCTTTCAGCATGACAATGATCCCAAACACACCGCCCGGGCAACAAAGGAGTGGCTTGGTAAGAAGCATTTCAAGGTCCTGGAGTGGCCTAGCCAGTCTCCAGATCTCGAACCCCATAGAAAATCTTTGGAGGGAGTTGAAAGTCCGTGTTGCCCAGCAACAGCCCCAAAACATCACTGCTCTAGAGGAGATATGCATGGAGGAATGGGCCAAAATACCAGCAACAGTGTGTGAAAACCTTGTGAAGACTTACAGAAAACATTTGACCTCTGTCATTGCCAACAAAGGGTATATAACAAAGTATAGAGATAAACTTTTGTTGTTGACCAAATACTTATTTTCCACCATAATTTGCAAATAAGTTCATAAAAAATCCTACAATGTGATTTTCTGGATTTTTTTCCTCATTTTGTCTGTCATAGTTGAAGTGTACCTATGATGAAAATTACAGGCCTCTCTCATCTTTTTAAGTGGGAGAACTTGCACAATTGGTGGCTGACTGAATACTTTTTTGCCCCACTGTAACATTTTAACAGTGGCCAAGTAGACTACTGAGGCTATTTGATCATAATGTAGGCCTACCAGAGTGGCCTACCATCAAAATCAATGGAGAAAATGCATCCCATAACATCTTAACATGGAAATAGCTGTTCAATCATTCAGCCTACAGTAGCTGCCAATGTGTGTGTTCAATGTAAGCCTACATTCCATGAGACTTTTGAATAAAATATGCAAGGCTTGACATTAACCTGTTTATCAGAAAAGGAAATGACTAAAAATGTTGTTGTGTTGTTTAATGCAAGAAACAACTTTACAAAATAAAATACATTATTATTCCCACACCATTATTACAGAGAATCAGACACATTATCCTATTCTCTGCCTATTGACCACTTAGCTTATTAAAGCCTGTCTCAAAATACAACACTACTAATTTAAGACAAAAACTATTTACCTGACTCGCTTTTCAAAGATGTTTAGAAATGTACACATTTTGTGCTCTTGTAGGAAGCAATCACTCCCCTATTGCTGACCACAAATTATCTATAACAGGGCTCACTAACTACTGTAGCAAAGGATATTAACTATATGTGCACATGTGGCTACAAGAAGCTCTCGCTTTGATCTCAAAACAAGCGTATCTACTCACTACCGCTCATGCTGTAAGCACAGTCCAGTTCAAAGTAAATGGCACTGATCCATATATGGCAATGGTATATTTGCATATAAACCTACTGCAGCTCTAATTGTTTATGCCGCACCAGTCTGTGTAGAATACGGGCTGAGTCGTGCATGTCAATGCAATAGAATCCTACTCCGATGCATTCTGCCTAAACAAAATCTCTTGCAAAGAAATTGGATACACCTGAGCTCAATTTGGAGTGTCATAGCAAAGGGGTGTGGATACTTATGTAACTGAAAAATCTATAAACATGTTTTCACTTTGTCATTATCGGGTATTGTGTGTAGATGGGTGAGAAAATAAATCTATTTAATAATATTTCAATTCAGGCTGTAACGCAACACAATGTGGAATAAGCCAAGGGGTATGAATACTTTCTGAAAGCACTCCAGTCTCTGAAAAAGCAGCTGTGCTTGATGGGACCGGAGCCAACTCAACCTGCAGGACAGATTGTATCTGCACTGTACCACTCACACGGTGACGGACGCCCACACACACTGACGCATGCATCCCATAATGTTTTTCTTCTCAGTGGTTAGTTATTAAGGTACATCCATCTACTACTGGGCCGGACACCCCTTTGCCTCCAGAACAGACAGAATTTTTGGGGGGCATGGAAACGTTGCTCACTTGGTATCAAGTGACCTGATGTGTGCCGGGTAAACATTCCCCACACCATTACACCACTGCCAGAAGCCTGTACCGTTAACACCAGGCTTAGGGCAAATCCTGTCTCTGCCATCAGTATACCTCAAAGTCGCTTAGGTCACTTGTTTTGTCCATTCTAATGTTTAATTGAACAGCAACTGAATGCTTCAATGCTTCAACCTAGCTAATGCTTCAGCCTAGCTAATGCTTCAACCTAGCTAATGCTTCAACCTAGCTAATGCTTCAGCCTAGCTAATGCTTCAGCCTAGCTAATGCTTCAACCTAGCTAATGCTTCAGCCTAGCTAATGCTTCAACCTAGCTAATGCTTCAACCTAGCTAATGCTTCAACCTAGCTAATGCTTCAACCTAGCTAATGCTTCAGCCTAGCTAATGCTTCAACCTAGCTAATGCTTCAACCTAGCTAATGCTTCAACCTAGCTAATGCTTCAACCTAACTAATGCTTCAACCTAACTAATGCTTCAACCTAGCTAATGCTTCAACCTAGCTAATGCTTCAGCCTAGCTAATGCTTCAACCTAACTAATGCTCCAACCTAGCTAATGCTTCAACCTAGCTAATGCTTCAACCTAGCTAATGCTTCAACCTAGCTAATGCTTCAACCTAACTAATGCTTCAACCTAACTAATGCTTCAACCTAGCTAATGCTCCAACCTAGCTAATGCTTCAACCTAGCTAATGCTTCAGCCTAGCTAATGCTTCAACCTAACTAATGCTCCAACCTAGCTAATGCTCCAACCTAACTAATGCTTCAACCTAGCTAATGCTTCAGCCTAGCTAATGCTTCAACCTAACTAATGCTTCAACCTAGCTAATGCTTCAACCTAGCTAATGCTTCAACCTAACTAATGCTTCAACCTAGCTAATGCTTCAGCCTAGCTAATGCTTCAACCTAACTAATGCTTCAACCTAGCTAATGCTTCAACCTAGCTAATGCTTCAACATAGCTAATTTCCGATTCATACGAAATTCTTTGACTATAGAGGTAGCATAACTGTACTTCAAATCTATGGTACTCCACCACTTAACATACTGCTTGACTAGTTGGGCCCAAGCTTGCTGTACAACATGAAAAAAAAACATTCAGTCTGTCTACAAGCAGGCTCGCAAAGTGCTTGATAGGAAGCCCAATAGCCATCATTACTGTTACATCGTCAGAAAAAATGAGCTCCTGAGATGGAAAAATCTTGTGCAAGATTCAAAATTCTAAATGGCCTGGCTCCCCCTCCACTCAGTACTTTTGTTAAACAGAAAATCCAAACATACTGTATGGCAGCAGATCCACAAGGTCTTCCATGAGATGTGACTGTATAGTTCCCTTAAGGAAAAGCACCTTTAGTCAATCTGCTTTCTCTGTGAGAGCGTGCCATGTCTGGAACACACTGCCATTAGACACACACAACTGCACCACCTATCACACCTTCACAAAAAAACATGAAGACATGGACAAAGGCCAATCAGACTTGTGAACATAATCCCTAGCTGTGTGTTGTCTCTTTCCATGTTATATGTTGTCTGTAGCTTGTGTGGAAACACTTTGTTGCTTTTCTGTATTTTGTTTTGTTACTTTTATGCTGTTTCTCTGTCTGCATGCTATGTGTTGTCTGTCCTATGTTTCTCTGTCTGCATGCTATGTGTTGTCTGTCCTATGTTCTCTGTCTGCATGCTATGTGTTGTTGTCCTATGTTCTCTGTCTGCATGCTATGTGTTGTCTGTCCTATGTTCTCTGTCTGCATGCTATGTGTTGTGTCCTATGTCTGTCTGTCCTATGTGTCTCTATGTTCTCTGTCTGCATGCTATGTGTTGTCTGTCCTATGTTCTCTGTCTGCATGCTATGTGTTGTCTGTCCTATGTTCTCTGTCTGCATGCTATGTGTTGTCTGTCCTATGTTCTCTGTCTGCATGCTATGTGTTGTCTGTCCTATGTTCTCTGTCTGCATGCTATGTGTTGTCTGTCCTATGTTCTCTTCTGCATCTGTCTGCATGCATATGTGTTGTCTGTCCTATGTTCTCTGTCTGCATGCTATGTGTTGTCTGTCCTATGTTCTCTGTCTGCATGCTATGTGTTGTTGTCCTATGTTCTCTGTCTGCATGCTATGTGTTGTCTGTCCTATGTTCTCTGTCTGCATGCTATGTGTTGTCTGTCCTATGTTCTCTGTCTGCATGCTATGTGTTGTCTGTCCTATGTTCTCTGTCTGCATGCTATGTGTTGTTGTCCTATGTTCTCTGTCTGCATGCTATGTGTTGTCTGTCCTATGTTCTCTGTCTGCATGCTATGTGTTGTCTGTCCTATGTTTCTCTGTCTGCATGCTATGTGTTGCTTGTCCTATGTTTCTCTGTCTGCATGCTGTGTGTTGTTGTCCTATGTTACTCTGTCTGCATGCTATGTGTTGCTTGTCCTATGTTGCTCTGTCTGCATGCTATGTGTTGCTTGTCCTATGTTTCTCTGTCTGCATGCTATGTGTTGTTGTCCTATGTTGCTCTGTCTGCATGCTATGTGTTGCTTGTCCTATGTTGCTCTGTCTGCATGCTATGTGTTGCTTGTCCTATGTTTCTTGTCCTGCTTGTCCTTGTTTCTCTGTCTGCATGCTGTGTGTTGTTGTCCTATGTACTCTGTCTGCATGCTATGTGTTGCTTGTCCTATGTTTCTCTGTCTGCATGCTATGTGTTGTTGTCCTATGTTGCTCTGTCTGCATGCTATGTATGTTTCTCTGTCTGCATGTTGTCCTATGTTGTTGTCTCTGTCTGCATGCTATGTGTTGTTGTCCTATGTCGCTCTGTCTGCATGCTATGTGTTGCTTGTCCTATGTTGCTCTGTCTGCATGCTGTGTGTTGTTGTCCTATGTACTCTGTCTGCATGCTGTGTGTTGTTGTCTGTGTGTTGTTGTCCTATGTACTCTGTCTGCATGCTATGTGTTGCTTGTCCTATGTTGCTCTGTCTGCATGCTATGTGTTGCTTGTCCTATGTTTCTCTGTCTGCATGCTATGTGTTGCTTGTCCTATGTTGCTCTGTCTGCATGCTATGTGTTGCTTGTCCTATGTCGCTCTGTCTGCATGCTATGTGTTGCTTGTCCTATGTTGCTCTGTCTGCATGCTATGTGTTGCTTGTCCTATGTTTCTCTGTCTGCATGCTATGTGTTGCTTGTCCTATGTTGCTCTGCATGTGCTCACTGCTCAATGATTGTCTATATTGTTATTGTGATTGTTTTTAATAACCTGCCCAGGGACTGAGGAAAATTGAAATTGAAAATTAGCCGATTGGCTAAAACCGGTACTTTTACTGAAACGTTGATTAATGTGCACTGTCCCTGTAAAAATAAAAATAAACTCAACTCAAACTCTGCCTGCTTTATACAGCAAGCCACAGCCACCTGACTCACTGTCTGTAGAAGTGAACAGGGTGTACAGGGTGTACATTTTCAGATGCATTTAGCATACTGTACAGTGCCAGTCAAAAGTTTGGACACCTACTGCAGCAGAGGTAACACTGGGTCTTTTGTCCTGTGGCGGTCCTCATGAGAGACAGTTTCATCATAGTGCTTGATGGTTTTTGCGACGGCACTTGAAGAAACTTTCAAAGTTCTTGAAATTTTCCAGAATGACTGACCTTCATGTCTCAAAGTAATGATGGACTATCATTTCTCTGTGCTTATTTGAGATGTTCTTGTCATAATAAGGACTTGGTCTTTTACCAAATAGGGCTACAGTATCTTCTGTATACCACCCCTACCTTGTCACAACACAACTAATTGTCTCAAATGCATTAAGAAGGAAAGAGATTGCACAAATTAACTTTTAACAAGGCACACCAAATTGAAATGCATTCCAAGTGACTACCTCATGAAGCTGGTTGAGAGAATGCCAAGAGTGTGCAAAGCTGTTGTCAAGGCAAAGGGTGGCTACTTTGAAGAATCTCAAATATAAAATATACTTTGAATTGTTTAACACTTTTTTGGTTACTACATGATTCCATATGTGTTATTCCATAGTTTTCATGTCTTCACTATTATTCTACAATGTGTATATAATAGTACAAATAAAGAAAAACCTTTAAATGAGTATGTGTCCAAACTTCTGACTGGTACTGTATATTGTGGTATATATACATTCGAAATGCATTCCGTAAGATATGTTGGAATGTATTTAAAATGTATTAAATATTATTTATTTTGAAATACATTATTTTTTATATATCTCACATCCATTTAATATCTCGTATCCATTGTCCTTTATCTAAAAGTATATTTAATTATTTTAAAAAATGATGGTACACACACACACACACACACACACACACACACACACACACACACACACACACACACACACACACACACACCTCCCAGTAATCAGGAAACTGGGAGGCTCATTACACCAGATGAAGAAGCTTTCCTTCTTCTCCTTCTGACCAACTGCACCTCATCAGGCCTGGACACACACGCAAAAAAATGAAAAGAAACCACGAAAGCAAGAGAGAAAAAAGAAAGAATCTGAAATCCATCCAAGAGGCATAAACATGGCTTTTTCATCAAGGGAGAGCTAACCAGGAGGAGATGGGCATGGCATGTGTTCGCTCCACACAATAGCCATGTAGCAGTGTATGGAGTCATTCAGGGTTTTGTCATCAAGCATTGGAGCAGTGAGAGAAGAAGAGAGAGAAGAAGAGAGAGAGGCAAACTACAGAACAGTAGCCACAGGCTCTGGGACGCAGTCGAGTCTGACGGTCTGGCAGGCTTAATGATTGATTGACTGACTGGTTGGCTGGCTGATTAGCTGACTGACTGGCTGGCTGATTAGCTGACTGACTGACTGGCTGGCTGATTAGCTGACTGACTGGCTGGCTGATTAGCTGACTGGCTGACTGGCTGATTAGCTGACTGGCTGGCTGGCTGATTAGCTGACTGGCTGGCTGGCTGATTAGCTGACTGACCGACTGGCTGACTGGCTGATTAGCTGACTGGCTGGCTGATTGGCGGACTGACTGGCTGATTAGCTGACTGACTGGTTGGCTTACTGACTGCCTGGATCCTCGTGTGTGCATTGCATTGGACAGTTCCAAATAGAGAGGTACACAAAAAATGATTTTTGCTCGGTGGAAATTATACTTTTAATATTACGTGTTTTACTTTTCCATTATTTATCTATAGTCTTTCTCTCTGCATTGTCGGGAAGGAATATGGTGTAAGCATTTCACTGTTAGGCCACACCTGTTGTTTACTAAGTATGCGCCGAATACAATTTGATTTGATTTAAAGGAGACATGATATGGAGAGGCTCTTTTCCTCCAGCAGTGGAGGAGACATGAGGTGGAGGAGCGCGAGCTGCCAAACCCTAATCACAAACACAAACAAACAAATAGGAGCCCGGAGGTCCATCATAAATGGCATCCCTTCTATAAATCAATGTCTGCGGTATGTGTGTGAATGATCCTGCGATGGAATATCCAGGCAGGTAGATGACTTTGGCCAGGGTTCAGACATACATGTCTGTCCGGATGGCAGTGGTAGGGCCGGGCCGGTGTCCCAAATTGAGCCCTCTTCCTTTTAAACTGCACTACTTTTGACTAATGAGCCCTGTTCAAATAAAGGGAATAGGATGTAATTTGGGATGCATCCTGGGGGTTAGACCACACACGATTCACTGCACTGCCCCCTGGTGGGTCTAACTGTGACCACATATGGGTCACACTGCAGGTGAGGCCATTGATGAGCAGAGGCTTAGCGGCAGTACAGTGGCACCCTCCATAGGTTACAGACAGGACTGTGTACAAGTCTTTTGTAGACAAGTCTTTGGGCGCGTCCCTCTTCCCAGGTGTTGCTGACGCATGCCAGATCTTACAATGCCCAGATAGGTATTTTAAAGGTGGAATGTGCAGAAATCTCTCCACCATATTTCCTGGTTGCTAAAATTCTAATAGTTTGTCTAATTTCAGTTTATGTGACAAAACAGGCAGTCATAGTGTAGAGAATCACTGTACCATCTGAACCGCTATGAAATATATTTTCCATAACTACAAATATTGTATTTTCCGCTGTTTGAAGCTGGTGTACAAAACCAAATGTAAAAGATGCAAAAATGAAACTTAAGAACGGGAAGCATAGAACTCTTAGACTTGCTTTCAATGAGAATGACGGATCTATAACTCACATTTCTATGTGAATTTGGTTGGTTCACCCCAAAAAAGTGACATATTGCAGCTTTAAGTATCATCTAACCACAGCATATGTTATACCAATCAGTGAGTCGATGACACAGTCAATGACGTGGCATGCAACCATTGGTTGATGCATGTAACGTCTGAGCGACCTTACTCTGGTGGTCAGCCAGAAATTATAGCAATTGGATGAGGCTGCAGAAATGTAACCATTCTCAAATTCATGGACCTCAGAGCTTTGGATACAAAGAGTGAACATCCTGAATCTAAATGATAGTTTTAACCATGTTTTTTTGGCTATGCATGGTTTGTTTACAATTACAATGTTTACTAACAAAGGAGTAAAACGAGCTTATATTTTGGGTGATGATGGGGTACGACAGTTGAACTACACTAATGAGGCATCTATAAGTTATATTCTTCAAGAATCAATGGGTATATCATACATTTAAATGTATAATAATGAATGTAGCAATTGCAGATTGGCTCTTTAAGGTACAATCTGCATTATGTACAGCTGTTTCAACTAAAGGGAAAATCTGGGATTGGTACATCTATTTTTTGGGACTTATAAATTAATTCTATATAGCCATAAATTCCTAAGGAATATAAGTTCTAAATGACATTAGAAGTCCAATAGTCTCAGATCATAACCCAAAGTATGTTGTGAACAAACGATGTATCGTTTCAAAACACGTTTATTACTTTAATGTTCATCTCATGGACTATCAGTCCTTGCATCCATAGCTCCAAATTAAAAGTGGTTACATTTGTCCCCATTCCTTCATAGCAAACCAAGTGGTAGGGTTGCTGATTGAATAACAAAATGGCCATGCTTTCCGGTCCTCTGGCAGTCTCTCTATGGGGGTGCCACAGGGTTCAATTCTCGGGCCGACTCTTTTCTCTGTATATATCAATGATGTTACTCTTGCTGCGGGCGATTCCCTGATCCACCTCAGACGACACCATTCTATATACTTCCGGCCCGTCCTTGGACACTGTGCTATCTAACCTCCAAACGAGCTTCAATGCCATACAACACTCCTTCCGTGGCCTCCAACTGCTCTTAAACGCTAGTAGAACCAAATGCATGCTTTTCAACCGTTCGCTGCCTGCACCCGCACGCCTGACTAGCATCACCACCCTGGATGATTCCGACCTTGAATATGTGGACATCTATAAGTACCTAGGTGAACAGACCAGATGTCTGGCTAGACTGTAAACTCTCCTTCCAGACTCATATCAAACATCTCCAATCGAAAATCAAATCTAAAGTCGGCTTTCTATTCCGCAACAAAGCGTCCTTCACTCACGCCGCCAAACTTACCCTAGTAAAACTGACTATCCTACCGATCCTCGACTTCGGCGATGTCATCTACAAAATAGCTTCCAATGCTCTACTCAGCAAACTGGATGCAGTTTATCACAGTGCCATCCGTTTTGTCACTAAAGCACCTTATACCACCCACCACTGCGACCTGTATGCTCTAGTCAGCTGGCCCTCGCTACATATTCATCGCCAGACCCACTGGCTCCAGGTCATCTACAAGTCCATGCTAGGTAAAGCTCCGCCTTATCTCAGTTCACTGGTCACGATGGCAACACCCACCTGTAGCACGCGCTCCAGCAGGTGTATCTCACTGATCATCCCTAAAGCCAACACCTCATTTGGCTGCCTTTCGTTCCAGTTCTCTGCTGCCTGTGACTGGAACGAATTGCAAAAATCGCTGAAGTTGGAGACTTTTATCTCCCTCACCAACTTCAAACATCTGCTATCTGAGCAGCTAACCGATCGCTGCAGCTGTACATAGTCTATCGGTAAATAGCCCACCCATTTCTACCTACCTCATCCCCATACTGTTTTTATTTATTTACTTTTCTGCTCTTTTGCACACCAGTATCTCTACCTGTACATGACCATCTGATCATTTATCACTCCAGTGTTAATCTGCAAAATTGTAATTATTCGCCTACCTCCTCATGCCTTTTGCACACAATGTATATAGACTCTCTTTTTTTTCTACTGTGTTATTGACTTGTTAATTGTTTACTCCATGTGTAACTCTGTGTTGTCTGTTCACACTGCTATGCTTTATCTTGGCCAGGTCGCAGTTGCAAATGAGAACTTGTTCTCAACTAGCCTACCTGGTTAAATAAAGGTGAAATAAAATAAAATAAAAAATAAAACAGGTGAATAATCAGTGGTAATTATAGAATTACTCTAACAATAGATTACGGAAAACTACTAGGTTGCCTTGTAACACTAAGTCTAAAGTCAAGCTATGATACTCTTTTGTTAAATGTAACCATATGTCCCATTGGCATGAGATCCATGGAAGGAGAGAAACAGAATGACAACTCCATACAAAACTCTGGCAAAACGGCCCAAATATCGCACCCTTAAAGATTCTTCATAGTCATATCACATAAGGCTTGTGCATTCATTGGAGTTTGGTGAGTAACTGTTTGGCAATTCACATTTTCTCTACTAATGCGAAACAGACTTGTCAAATGACCAAAGATGAACAAATGAATTAATCATGATTCGTATTTCAGCAAATCCCTCTCTCGGGAACAAAATGCGTCAGTTTGACAGTGACGCTTAACCAATAACAGAGACACAGAGAATAAATGAATACATCTTTGGGAAAATTGCAAACATGTTTTTCTGCTTTGGACAATTATTTTGTATATTAACAAATTGACTTTAATCTCAATTTAAAAAAGTGCCTCTAGACAAATCTGGGTAGTGTCTCCACAAACCACCCAAACAGAACATGGTGCTGAGTAGAGAGAGTATCTGAGTGAGTGTCAGACAGTGCTTATAAGGCAGCTGCAACGGCACGCAGAAACCATTCCAACATCTAAAGAACAAACATCCCCAGGCTGACTTTAAGAAGTAGACGAAAAATCTAGTAGGATGCCTTGGGGCGACTCGGGCGGCCCTCTCTCCTCGTCCCCCTAAACCCTTGATGAGCTATACATGAGTGCAATGTAATTTAACCAGATGCTTTTGAGCCAGAGCCTTCACATTGACACTTCCAAAACCAACTCCCACTTCAACCTCAACTGGTGACGTCCCCTCGCAAACAGCAGAAGGTCGGGGAGCAAAGTGAGCTGTATCAGAGACAAACATGGGACGGGGGGGACGAGCTTCCCGGAGCCGACCCAGATAACATCCGTAAAGCTGTCCACAGGGCCATGACGAAGCCCACCAACCCCCGGTCCTGAGGGGACAGACTAAGAGACAGGCTGATTGAAGACAGAGATGGGCTGATTGAAGACACAGAGACTGACTGATTGAAGTGACAAGCCAACCCTAGAAGCTATCGCCTAGGTGCATGTGGCCAGGGTCTGATTAAAATCGATATGTGCTTTGTAATGGAGGGAGAACAGACACAACACAGGGACAGAGAAAGAGGTAAAGACAGAGAGAGAGGGAGACAGAGCGAGAGACAGAGAGAGAAAGTGAGAGAGAGAGAGAGAGAAAGACAGAGAGACAGAGAGCGAGAGAGAGAGAAGGTCTAAGCAACGGAAAGAAAAACACAGACAAAAAGGAGACATAGAAGAAGAAAAAGGGGGAGAGCATTGAGGGTGGGTGAGGGAGAGCAGGGTGGGTGAGGGAGAGCAGGGTGGGTGAGGGAGAGCAGGGTGGGTGAGGGAGAGCAGGGTGGGTGAGGGAGAGCAGGGTGGGTGAGGGAGAGCAGGGTGGGTGAGGGAGAGCAGGGTGGGTGAGGGAGAGCAGGGTGGGTGAGGGAGAGCAGGGTGGGTGAGGGAGAGGAGGGTGGGTGAGGGAGAGCAGGGTGGGTGAGGGAGAGCAGGGTGGGTGAGGGAGAGCAGGGTGGGTGAGGGAGAGCAGGGTGGGTGAGGGAGAGGAGGGGGGGTGAGGGAGAGCAGGGGGGGTGAGGGGGAGCAGGGTGGGTGAGGGAGAGCAGGGTGGGTGAGGGAGAGCAGGGTGGGTGAGGGAGAGCAGGGTGGGTGAGGGAGAGCAGGGTGGGTGAGGGAGAGCAGGGTGGGTGAGGGAGAGGAGGGGGGGTGAGGGAGAGCAGGGGGTGAGGGGGAGCAGGGTGGGTGAGGGAGAGCAGGGTGGGGAGGGAGAGCAGGGTGGGTGAGGGAGAGCAGGGTGGGTGAGGGAGAGCAGGGTGGGTGAGGGAGAGCAGGGTGGGTGAGGGAGAGGAGGGTGGGTGAGGGAGAGCAGGGTGGGTGAGGGAGAGCAGGGTGGGTGAGGGAGAGCAGGGTGGGTGAGGGAGAGCAGGGGGGTGAGGGAGAGCAGGGGGTGAGGGGGAACAGGGTGGGTGATGGAGAGCAGGGTGGGTGAGGGAGAGCAGTGTGGGTGAGGGAGAGCAGGGTGGGTGAGAGCAGGGTGGGTGAGGGAGAGCAGGGGGTGAGGGAGAGCAGGGTGGGTGAGGGAGAGCAGGGTGGGTAATGGAGAGCAGGGTGGGTGAGGGAGAACAGGGTGGGTGATGGAGAGCAGGGTGGGTGATGTAGAGCAGGGTGGGTGAGGGAGAGCAGGGGGTGAGGGAGAGCAGGGTGGTGAGGGAGAGCAGGGGGTGAGGGAGAGCAGGGTGGGTGAGGGAGAGCAGGGGGTGAGGGAGAGCAGGGTGGGTGAGGGAGAGCAGGGGGTGAGGGAGAGCAGGGTGGGTGAGGGAGAGCAGGGTGGGTGAGGAAGAGCAGGGTGGGTGAGGAAGAGCAGGGTGGGTGAGGGAGAGCAGGGGGTGAGGGAGAGCAGGGTGGTGAGGGAGAGCAGGGGGTGAGGGAGAGCAGGGTGGGTGAGGGAGAGCAGGGTGGGTGAGGGAGAGCAGGGGGTGAGGGAGAGTAGGGTGGGTGAGGGAGAGCAGGGGTGAGGGAGAGCAGGGTGGGTAATGGAAAGCAGGGTGGGTGAGGGAGAGCAGGGTGGGTGAGGGAGAGCAGGGTGGGTGAGGGAGAGCAGGGTGGGTGATCGAGAGCAGGGTGGTGAGGGAGAGCAGGGTGGGTGAGGGAGAGCAGGGTGGGTGAGGGAGAGCAGGGGGTGAGGGAGAGCAGGGTGGTGATGGAGAGCAGGGTGGGTGAGGGAGAGCAGGGTGGGTGAGGGAGAGCAGGGGGTGAGGGAGAGCAGGGTGGGTGATCGAGAGCAGGGTGGGTGAGGGAGAGCAGGGTGGGTGAGGGAGAACAGGGTGGGTGAGGGAGAGCAGGGTGGGTGAGGGAGAACAGGGTAGGTGAGGGAGAGCAGGGGGGTGAGGGAGAGCAGGGTCGGTGAGGGAGAACAGGGTGGGTGAGGGAGAGCAGGGGGTGAGGGAGAGCAGGGTGGGTGATGGAGAGCAGGGTGGGTGAGGGAGAGCAGGGTGGGTGAGGGAGAACAGGGTGGGTAAGGGAGAGCAGGGTGGGTGAGGGAGAACAAATGGGTGTCTGTGGAGACTCGTCCCCTTGCTGTTTCAACATTTAACTGGGGACACTGTGAAGTCCATGGAGAACAAGAGCACCTCCTCCCAGCTGCCCACTGCACTGAGGCTAGGTAACACGGTCACCACCGATAAATCCATGATTATCGAAAACTTCAATAAGCATTTCTCAACGGCTGGCCATGCCTTCCGCCTGGCTACTCCAACCTCGGCCAACAGCTCTGCCCCCGGCAGCTCCTCGCCCAAGCCTCTCCAGGTTCTCCTTTACCCAAATCCAGATAGCAGATGTTCTGAAAGAGCTGCAAAACCTGGACCCGTACAAATCAGCTGGGCTTGACAATCTGGACCCCCTATTTCTGAAACTTTCCGCCGCCATTGTCGCAACCCCTATTACCAGCCTGTTCAACCTCTCTTTCATATCGTCTGAGATCCCCAAGGATTGAAAGCTGCCGCAGTCATCCCCCTCTTCAAAGGGGAGACACCCTGGACCCAAACTGTTACAGACCTATATCCATCCTGCCCTGCCTATCTAAGGTCTTCGAAAGCCAAGTCAACAAACAGGTCACTGACCATCTCGAATCCCACCGTACCTTCTCCGCTGTGCAATCTGGTTTCCGAGCCGGTCACGGGTGCACCTCAGCAACACTCAAGGTACTAAACGATATCATAACCGCCATCGATAAAAGACAGTACTGTGCAGCCGTCTTCATTGACCTTGCCAAGGCTTTCGACTCTGTCAATCACCATATTCTTATCGGCAGACTCAGTAGCCTCGGTTTTCGGATGACTGCCTTGCCTGGTTCACCAATAACTTTGCAGACAGAGTTCAGTGTGTCAAATCGGAGGGCATGCTGTCCGGTCCTCTGGCAGTCTCTATGGGGGTGCCACAGGGTTCAATTCTCGGGCCGACTCTTTTCTCTGTATATATCAATGATGTTGCTCTTGCTGCGGGCGATTCCCTGATCCACCTCTACGCAGACGACACCATTCTATATACTTTCGGCCCGTCATTGGACACTGTGCTATCTAACCTCCAAACAAGCTTCAATGCCATACAACACTCCTTCCGTGGCCTCCAACTGCTCTTAAACGCTAGTAAAACCAAATGCATGCTTTTCAACCGATCGCTGCCTGCACCCGCATGCCCGACTAGCATCACCACCCTGGATGGTTCCGACCTTGAATATGTGGACATCTATAAGTACCTAGGTGTCTGGCTAGACTGCAAACTCTCCTTCCAGACTCATATCAAACATCTCCAATCGAAAATCAAATCAAGAGTCGGCTTTCTATTCCGCAACAAAGCCTCCTTCACTCACGCCGCCAAGCTTACCCTAGTAAAACTGACTATCCTTCCGATCCTCGACTTCGGCGATGTCATCTACAAAATGGCTTCCAACACTCTACTCAGCAAACTGGATGCAGTCTATCACAGTGCCATCCGTTTTGTCACTAAAGCACCTTATACCACCCACCACTGCGACCTGTATGCTCTGGTCGGCTGGCCCTCGTTACATATTCGTCGCCAGACCCACTGGCTCCAGGTCATCTACAAGTCCATGCTAGGTAAAGCTCCGCCTTATCTCAGTTCACTGGTCACGATGGCAACACCCATCCTTAGCACGCGCTCCAGCAGGTGTATCTCACTGATCATCCCTAAAGCCAACACCTCATTTGGCCGCCTTTCGTTCCAGTACTCTGCTGCCTGTGACTGGAACGAATTGCAAAAATCGCTGAAGTTGGAGACTTTTATCTCCCTCACCAACTTCAAACATCAGCTATCTGAGCAGCTAACCGATCGCTGCAGCTGTACATAGTCTATTGGTAAATAGCCCACCCATTTTCACCTACCTCATCCCCATACTGTTTTTTATTTATTTACTTGCTCTTTTGCACACCAATATCTCTACCTGTACATGACCATCTGATCATTTATCACTCCAGTGTTAATCTGCAAAATTGTAATTATTCGCCTACCTCCTCATGCCTTTTGCACACATTGTATATAGACTCCCCCTTTGTTTTCTACTGTGTTATTGACTTGTTAATTGTTTATTCCATGTGTAACTCTGTGTTGTCTGCTCACACTGCTATGCTTTATCTTGGCCAGGTCGCAGTTGCAAATGAGAACTTGTTCTCAACTGGCCTACCTGGTTAAATAAAGGTGAAATAAAAAAAAAAAAAAAAAGATTGAAACCGGAGCCATAGTGTCTCTCTATCAAATAGCCATCCTCCTGCTGGATCTCGGTCCATCTCCTCACACTCGAGGCATTTGGGTTCAATCAAAAAATCTACTTGGGCACGGTTGTCTTGGTCTCTGCTGAAATTAAATGGATGTGGGCCTTGCCCCATCAAAAGCCAGTCTATACACATAAACAAGTGCATAACAATATGTGGGTAAACAGTAGCAGTCAACAGAAATATAGAGATTCCAGATGTGCATGCGTCAGATCCCTTATGCTGATAAATTAGAGAAAAATGTACTGCTTTTGGTATGAATCAATGCACCATGCTAATGTTTGTGTTTGCTGTTCTCGGTCGAGCTACGATTATATCAACATTGGGAAAGTAATTAAAAAGTGCCAAAGAAGGGCCTAATTCATCTAATTTAATCTCCTTAGTTGCAGCCATTGGATGTAGTTCTTTATCACACACACACACACACACACACACACACACACACACACACACACACACACATTTTGTAGTTTGGGGATATGTGTGTGTGTGTGTGTGTGTGTGTGTGTGTGTGTGTGTGTGTGTGATAAAGAACTACATCCAATGGCTGCAACTAAGGAGATTAAAGTTGGAGTTAGAGGCCAGCTGTTGGCTGATTGAGGTGACAAGCTAACCCTAGAAGTTATCCTCTTGGTGCATGTGGCCAGGGTCTGATTCAAATCAATATATGGCCTATAATGGAGCCCATCACATATCATTACATGGAAAATTACAGAAATGTGAACCCTTAAACTGCTTCCAGTCAACCCGAATCGTGTTCACAGCTGAAACAGGGGCGGACAAGAACCAGAAATGGGCATTTCCAACACACCGATTGTGTTTTCCTATTGGCCTACTTTATAAGCCAAGTTAGATGGGCCCAATGGGCTGAAAATGTACCAGCCAATCTGGCATTTGCACGAAATGCCAGATGGCCAGTCCGACCCTGACCTGAAAAACTCAGGGAGTGAATCATTTCCATTGGCTATTAATTGTTCTGTGTGTCACCCCCGATTTGTGATGGATGAGGTTGATAATCATCTTCCAAGCATATCATTTTGTGTTTCTGTTTCATGTAATGAACAGTACTCGGTGGATCGTTGATGTTATGTTTGAGATCTGAATTATTGAAATAGTGATAACCGGGAGTGTTCTTGTTTTCTTGGTTCTAGCTGTGCTTGTGTCAGGGAGCAAGCTATGGGAGGTACCCACAGCCCCCTTAGGATTTTCCTCCAACCATACAACCAGCCTGGAATGGGAGCCACAGTGTCAGTATCGCCACTTGCAGGATGGCGTCAGAATCACAGCCGACATTCCCCCAAAACTGGAGGGCAACTGGGTGTCAACCAGGCAAGTTCTCTGCATTGTTCAAAGAAATGCTCTGAATATTCACTTTTTTCTCAAATATCAGGTTCAGACAATGTGAGGGAGAGGCCGATAAGCCAGTATGCTGCCTTGCAGGCTGTCTGTAAGGTGCCTTACATATGGCCTACAAGGCAGCATCCTGATTTATCAGCCTCTGAGGCTGCTATTGAATCTGATCAGCCTGTCAGGAATGGAGCTCATTCTCTCTGTACATTTAAATATTATCCATAAAACATTTTAAGTGTCCCTTACAATTATACACATACCAGTTATGCAAGCTAACAACAAGCATTGATAACAAGCTAGCTAGCTACAGTAGTCAGCTAGCTAACAACACTACCTAGCTAACCTGCTAGCTCACAAGACTAGCCAAGTTAGCTGCGTTGTTCCTTGCATGCGATTGGCTGTGGTTTTGGGGGCAGCACAGAGCCTGTGACACAGGGCGCCCTAACAAATTAATGGATAATGCATGCTACTTTTGATTATCGTTTGATAACGAGAAAATTATTTTGTGATCTCGACATAATGAGGGAACAATTTTTTTATTCATATGTCCTCTCTGGACTTCCGTATAGACTACAAATTGCAAGAACACATCACTCTGCAGACAGATGTTATTAACAGAAGGTGTAATTAGGCATATTAAATACAAAACAATTGTTTCAAGTGAGAATTAGGCAGGTCTGATGCTGAAAAAGGAAGGAAATTCTTTCCTACTTCACCCATATTTTCTCTTCTTTTTGCAAAAAAAGTCATGTGTAGTTCCAGTAGTTATCTACACCACTACATGGTAAAACAGTGTGTAGTTCCAGTAGTTATCTACACCACTACATGGTAAAACATTAGTGTGTAGTTCCAGTAGTTAACTACACCACTACATGGTAAAACAGTGTGTAGTTCCAGTAGTTATCTACACCACTACATGGTAAAACATTAGTGTGTAGTTCCAGTAGTTAACTACACCACTACATGGTAAAACATTAGTGTGTAGTTCCAGTAGTTATCTACACCACTACATGGTAAAACAGTGTGTAGTTCCAGTAGTTAACTACACCACTACATGGTAAAACATTAGTGTGTAGTTCCAGTAGTTATCTACACCACTACATGGTAAAACAGTAGTGTGTAGTTCCAGTAGTTAACTACACCACTACATGGTAAAACAGTAGTGTGTAGTTCCAGTAGTTAGCTACACCACTACATGGTAAAACATTAGTGTGTAGTTCCAGTAGTTAACTACACCACTACATGGTAAAACATTAGTGTGTAGTTCCAGTAGTTAACTACACCACTACATGGTAAAACAGTGTGTAGTTCCAGTAGTTATCTACACCACTACATGGTAAAACATTAGTGTGTAGTTCCAGTAGTTAACTACACCACTACATGGTAAAACAGTGTGTAGTTCCAGTAGTTATCTACACCACTACATGGTAAAACAGTGTGTAGTTCCAGTAGTTAACTACACCACTACATGGTAAAACAGTGTGTAGTTCCAGTAGTTAACTACACCGCTACATGGTAAAACAGTGTGTAGTTCCAGTAGTTAACTACACCGCTACATGGTAAAACATTAGTGTGTAGTTCCAGTAGTTAACTACACCAGTAGTTAACTACACCACTACATGGTAAAACATTAGTGTGTAGTTCCAGTAGTTAACTACACCACTACATGGTAAAACAGCAGAGTGTAGTTCCAGTAGTTAACTACACCACTACATGGTAAAACATTAGTGTGTAGTTCCAGTAGTTAACTACACCACTACATGGTAAAACATTAGTGTGTAGTTCCAGTAGTTAACTACACCACTACATGGTAAAACATTAGTGTGTAGTTCCAGTAGTTAACTACACCACTACATGGTAAAACATTAGTGTGTAGTTCCAGTAGTTAACTACACCACTACATGGTAAAACAGTAGTGTGTAGTTCCAGTAGTTAACTACACCACTACATGGTAAAACAGTAGTGTGTAGTTACAGTAGTTATCTACACCACTACATGGTAAAACAGTAGTGTGTAGTTCCAGTAGTTATCTAAACCTCTACATGGTAAAACAGTCACTAACTACTGAAAACACTATCTAGAGTTGAATTTAGTTCAAGTACCACCAAGCTACTGCAAAATTTTAAATGACTAGTTGAACTACATGTAGTTCACTACTCCCCAACACTGGCTTCAAGTCATGTAACATGTCCTGGTTAACCAAATGTAATGATAAATAGGGGCGCTCTTCTATAGGCCTTCTTTGGATTTGTGAAGGTGCTGCTCGGTCTTGGTGTCCTCCCAGGTGATTCAGACACCATTGTTTGCGCAACAATTCCATATAGTGAATTGATATATCAATCATGTATCCATCCATCTATCATTTTAGTAATTCATTCATCCATCTATCTTTTTAGTCATTCATTCATCCATCATTTTGGTAATTCATTCATCCACCATTTTAGCAATGAATTAATCCATGCATCCATCCATCATTTTAGTAATTCATTCATCCATCCACCCAGCCATCATTTTATTCACCCATACAGTACATCCATCGTTTCATTCAATAATTTTATTTCAATCTCTTCATCCTGTGTAGATGTGAAGTTCGGCCTGGTCCTGAGTTTCTGACCCGGTCCTACACCTTCTACCCGAGCCACCTGTTCAAGGCACTGCAGCACTATTACACTGACAGTGGGTGCGAGGAGCCCACCTACTCTCTGGTGGTACGGGGCAAGCTCCGTCTACGCCAGGCGTCCTGGATCACCCGGGGTGCCACCGAGACAGAACACCACCTTCACAAAGTGGGCATCGTCATCCACAGCCAAGGCGCCATGCACAGGCCGGCCGCCCGTCTACCCTCTGTGTGTGTGGGCCTCACCCTGGGCGGCATGGTGCCCGGGCACCTGTATGAGCTGTATAACGCCCAGGCAGGAAGGGCCTGTCTGGGTGCTCTGGGGTTCTCAATGATGGAACTGGGCTTGGTGAGAGTTGAGACCCAGCATAAGCCCCATGGAGGTCTGGTTCAGGAGCTCTTCTTTGGGGACGTGCACACGGACTGGACAAAGAGGACGTACTATCGACCAACGGGTTACCAGCAACCATTGCAGAATGCTATGGTGAAAATATGAACACTCCATTAAGATACTGTACAGTTAGGGGAGGGGGTGGTAGGGTTAGGGAATAATAATAAAGGAAAATATATTTATATATACTGTTTACAAAAAATATGTATGGGGAATTGGAAATGATGCAGACAATTACATTGATGGAATCTACAATCTATCTGTAATATTAAAGCTGATCACCCCCTACATGTACAGTCGTGGCCAAACGTTTTGAGAATGACACAAATATTAATTTTCAAAGTCTGCTGCCTCAGTTTGTATGGTGGAAATTAGCATATACCCCAGAATGTTATGAAGAGTGATCAGATGAATTGCAATTCATTGCAAAGTCCCTCTTTGCCATGCAAATGAACTGAGTCCCCAAAATACAATTCCACTGAATTTCAGCCCTGCCACAAAAGGACCAGCTGACATCATGTCAGTGATTCTCTCGTTAACACAGGTGTGAGTGTTGACGAGGACAAGGCTGGAGATCACACTGTCATGCTGATTGAGTTCGAATAACAGACTGAAAGCTTCAAAAGGAGGGTGGTGCTTGGAATCATTGTTCTTCCTCTGTCAATCATGGTTAACTGCAAGGAAACACGTGCCGTCATTATTGCTTTTCACAAAAAGCACTTCACAGGCAAGGGTATTGGTGCCCGTAAGATTGCACCTAAATCAACCATTTATTGGATCATCAAGAACTTCAAGGAGAGCAGTTCAATTGTTGTGAAGAAGGCTTCAAGAAAGTCCAGCAAGCACCAGGACCATCTCCTAAAGTTGATTCAGCTGCGGGATCGGGGCGCCAACAGTACAGAGCTTGCTCAGGAATGGCAGCAGGCAGGTGTGTGTGCATCTGCACACACAGTGAGGAGAAGACTTTTGGAGGATGGCCTGGTGTCAAGAAGGGCAGCAAAGAAGCTACTTCTCTCCAGGAAAAACATCAGGGACAGACTGATATTCTGCAAAAGGTACAGGGATTGGACTGCTGAGGACTGGGGTAAAGTCATTTTCTCTGATGAACCCCCTTTCCGATTGTTTGGAGCATCCGGAAAAAAGCATGGACGGAGAAGACATGGTGAGCGCTACCATCAGTCCTGTGTCATGCCAACAGTAAAGCATCCTGAGACCATTCATGTGTGGGGTTGCTTCTCAGGGCTCACTCACAATTTTGCCGAAGAACACAGCCATGAATAAAGAATGGTACCAACACATCCTCCGAGAGCAACTTCTTCCAACCATCCGGGAACAGTTTGGTGACGAACAATGCCTTTTCCAGCATGATGGAGTACCTTGCCATAAGGCCAAAGTGATAACTAAGTGGCTCGGGGAACAAAACATCGATATTTTGGGTCCATGGCCAGGAAACTCCCCAGACCTTAATCTCATTGAGAATTTATGGTCAATCCTCAAGAGGCGGGTGGACAAACAAAAACCCACAAATTCTGACAAACTCCAAGCATTGATTATGCAAGAATGGGCTGCCATCAGTCAGGATGTGGCCCAGAAGTTAATAGACAGCATGCCAGAGCGGATTGCAGAGGTCTTGAAAAAGAAGGGTGAACACTGCAAATATTGACTCTTTGCATCAACTTCATGTAATTGTCAATAAAAGCCTTTGACACTTGTAATTATACTTCAGTATTCCATGTTAACATCTGACAAAAATGTCTAAAGACACTGAAGCAGCAAACTTTGTGAAAATTAATATTTGTGTCATTCTCAAAATTTTTGGCCATGACTGTAGATCAAGGCAGGGATTTTAATTAAACGGTGTCTCAGGACATTATAAAGGAATGTAGTCATTCTCTCCATCCATTATTCATCTGATGCTGAATGCCTTCCATGGTGATAAACTAACTAACTCAAGCATAAAACTGTGTCCCAATATCCAAACGAGCATACTATTTAGTATGTCTGGTCAATACATGGCTTCGTATTAAGTAGCGTGCCATTTTGGATGACAGTTATATTGTATAATCCTAACCATTACTATTCCATATCTATTTCCACCAGCACCACATCCACCCCTGCCCGGCGTGCGCCCTGGTCTTCCGGGCCTCAGAACAACGCCCCCCGGTGTTGCCCCATGTCCCTGCGTTGGCCCGTCCATCTCTGCACGGCCGCTGGGTGAGCCAACGCTGTGAAGCCCGGCCTGCCGTCCTCTTCCTCACCCGAGACTTCACCTTCCGCCCAGATGAGCACTCCTGGGAAGGCTTCTACCACCACTACTCGGACCCCTCCTGCAGCCAGCCGACCTTCACCCTGCAGGCCTCGGGCCACTATGCTCAGGGAGACCCCTCGGCCAAAGTGGCGGGAGGCACCGAGTTTGTCTTCAAGGTGACCCGGGTCAGTGTCACCATCCTTGAGGGGGCCACGGCCAGGGTGCTCAACGAGACCCGGCCAGGAAGCTGCGGGAAGGTGGGGGGCTGGGAGGTGGGGGTGGAGCAAGACGTGACCGCCACGGATGGGTGTACCGTCTTGGGAATCAAGCTGCCACACAAGGAGTACGAGCTGTTCAAGACGGAGATGGACTATCGACGGCGCCCTCTGCTGTTCATAGGGGAGAGGCCGACGGATGGCTCCAGCCCCGACCGTCCCCAGAAGAGGCCCACATCTTACCAGGCCCCCATGGTGCATTGTGGCGAGGAGGACACCCCCACGTCGTATCACCACACCAACCAGCTCAAGCTAGCAGCTAGTGGAGCCAAGAACCTACCATGGCAACCAAGCTTTGTCCTAGTGCTGGTCTCTTTACTGCTGCTTTGGTACGATGGAGGAACTGTTCACAGTGTATGAGGAAGAACCATGTTCTCCTCCTCAATATCAAGATAACGGCAGACCAAATAAAAGATGGCTTTTCAGGAGAGAATGATTTGTAAAGGATGGTACTCTATGTTCAGCAACCTGAATAAGTCAATCATACGACAATGACATCAGCAGTGTTGATGCCCTTGACATTGTGTAAAAGGAAACTGACGAACATTCAACAAGTGTCAACAACTGTCATTTGAATGGTATTCCAGGGAACAATACGTACAAGAAAACTGTATATACACTGACTGTGTATACAAGTTGCATATCTATCATATTATATACAGTACGTGTATCACTTTGTTTTCTTTTAAACCAGAGATGCCTTTTGGCAAATGCTTAAGGCCCATAAGAGCTCCTTTCTCTAAAGATTTATTTTCCCTTCAAATGACATAAGGCAGTATATTTTCGAACAAAACAAAGGACAATACTGACCAATAAATTCAATGCACAAGCAACCGACATTCAAATGGACTTCAGATTGTGTAAATCAGGAACTGGATACCAAAGAGGAAACGCAAATGTGTGTCACATCAACAGGTCCTAATCTAATGTGTTCATTTTCGATTGGAGGAAACCCCCAGCTGACAAGTGCACTAATTGGACACTAGTTTACAATGCTATCCTACAAACCATACTTAATGTCATTGTTAAATTAATTGTTATATTAAAAGGGAAGATATGCTGCAATTATTGCATTGTCTGTGTGTTTTTATATGTTATGTACAGTCTGTCCTGCTTCTTTCTCATCTTTTGTATATCTTCACAAAATCTATCATCTTGATTTACTAACCAGCTGCTTGAGAAATCATTTCTATCATTATTCTATCATTGGCTGTAAAATTAATAACGATTTTGACATGAATAATAATGAATCATAAGAATATTTAAGAACTGAGTGTGAAATACTCATCCTTAAGGCAAAATAGTCACTTCAGAACTAAGGTAAATGCTGGATCCTTCAATCTAACAGGCTTTCCAAACAATGGTCCAAGTTTGAAAGCCAAGATGCTGGATATGAGTGCTGCAATGTGAGAACTAACTGGCATATGGCTCACACATGAAGCATTGCTATCCAGCTCCAATTTTTGGAGCATAACTCCCTGAGTAAAACACAGAGTAATATCTGGTTGGATGCATGTTATAGCCAGCCTGTAACACAATGTACCCTACTCAGCAAAATTACAATTATTGCGATTTTGAAATATTGTAGATCATTTTTTAGCTAGACGATAATTTGTAATAGACAGGAAACTTGGGTAACATGATAATAACTGCCATGAATTAACAATAAATCATGTATAAACAATTAAGTATTTCATTATTTGTAAACCTTTATAAACAATTATAAGCATTACAAATGTATGATGACTTATACTGAACAAAAATATAAACTCAACATGTAAAGTGTTGGTCCCTTGTTTCATGAGCTGAAATAAAACGTACCAGAAATTTTCCATAGGCACAAAAGTTTATTTCACTCAAATGTTGTGCACAAATTTGTTTTGGTCCCCTTTAGTGAGCATTTCTCCTTTGTCAAGATAATCCATCTCTCTGACAGGTTCGACATATCAAGAAGCTGATTTAAAAAGCATGATCATTACACAGGTACACCTATAAAAGGCCACTCTAAAATGTGCAGTTTTGTCACACAATGCCACAGATGTCTCAAGTTCTGAGGGAGTGTGCAATTGGCATGCTGACTGCAGGAATGTCCATCAGAGCAGTTGCCAGAGAATTGAATATTCATCATTCAATTTTAGAGAATATGGCAGTATGCCCAACTGGCCTCAGAACCACAGACCCCGTGTAGCCACTCCAGCCCAGGAACTCCACATGCGGCTTCTTCACCTGCACGCGAGCGATCTGGTCAGCATGTTACAGTGATGATTATCATTTTGGATTGGTAGTTGACCAGTTCTATTATTTTTAAGTCTGCATTGGCGTAATAAAATAGGAAAAGACTGAGGTTGTTCTGTGAAAGAATGGACAAAAGATTGAAGCTGGGCTTCGGTGGTGCAGTCATAAAAAGCCCAAGAGGAGAAGATCCATATGAGTCACTTTCAAAGGCAACATACTGTTCAGATTAACTCCTCTCATAATAGTGATGGTGGCTGCTAGACCCATGAGGTCATCGTTCGGGTTTGAGCAAGTGTACTCCAGGCTTGGATTGAAAATCTAACGAAAAACCAAGAGGGAGAGAAAAAAAGACGGAAAATGACTGGCATTTATCAGAACACTAATGTGCAGGATTGTCATTTAATGGACTCTAAAGCCTCCTAAATCCATGTTACACAATTGGGCCAATAACAACACATTGATCCACCATGGTTATGTTCCAGGATGGCTAGGAGGAGAGCAGTGATGACTGAGGAAGGCTGGGGAACGACCACTTTTTATAGTCTGTTTGCGGTTTCTGTTGCGCGCCATAAAAGCTGAGCGTCAGGCAAGGGCGAATTACAGGGTAACCTGTTTGCAATCAAGCCAGTGGCTCGTTAAAGGCATCCGTTAAAAGTCAATTATAAAAGTGCTTTTTACTGCTCCCTATTTGGTGAAAGCGACTCCTTCCAGGGACATGCGTTGTTGCGTGCCAGTTTGGCTGCGGAGTTAATTTAATGGGCTGTTCGTTGAGCAGTTGACTTTGGACGAACGTTTAGCCAGTGAGTTCTGTTAGCAAAATCAGAACCAAACCATTGTAGTGCCATTGTACCTGATGCACAATGCTAATCTAAATATGTGCTCAGACATTCAATTATCTGGAGAGCTTCACCAACTGTGGGAAAGTCTGGATTCTGAAGTGGGGTCTCCGAAAAGTGTCATACTTCGTGCAGGAAAAGAATGCTCCGTAAAATAACTAGAAAGAAGGCAAGCCAAACATGCTGAGAAAGGTTTCCTTTCAGCGAAACAGGGTTTCCAAACCTCAGACATTTCGGTGGGTTTGTCTTACTAATGCCCTGTGAGAGAACACTTGATCCAGTCTTTATAATGTACATTCGTGGCCAAAAGTTTTGAGAATGACACAAATACTATGTTTCACAAAGTCTGCTGCCTCTGTATGATGGAAATTTGCATATACTCTAGAATGTTATGAAGAGTGATCAGATTAATTGCAATTCATTGCAATGTCCCCTCTTTGCCATGCAAATGAACTGAATCCCCTAAAAACATTTGAACTGCATTTCAGCCCTGCCACAAAAGGACCAACTGACATCATGTCAGTGATTCTCTCGTTAACACAGGTGTGAGTGTTGACGAGGACAAGGCTGGAGATCACACTGTCATGCTGATTGAGTTTGAATAACAGACTGGAAGCTTCAAAAGGAGGGTGGTGCTTGGAATCATTGTTCTTCCTCTGTCAAACATGGTTACCTGCAAGGAAACACGTGCCGTCTTCATTGCTTTGCACAAAAAGGTCTTCACAGGCAAGGATGTTGCACCTAAATCAACCATTTATCGGATCATCAAGAACTTCAAGGAGAGTGGTTCAATTGTTGTGAAGAATGCTTCAGGGCGCCCAAGAATGTCCAGCAAGCGCCAGGACCGTCTCCTAAAGTTGATTCAGCTGCGGGATCAGGCCGCCACCAGTACAGAGCTTGTTCAGGAATGGCAGCAGGCAGGTGTGAGTGCATCTGCAAGCACAGTGAGGCGAAGGCTTTTGGAGGATGGCCTGGTGTCAAGAAGGGCAGCAAAGAAGCCACTTCTCTCCAGGGAAAACATCAGGGACAGACTGATATTCTGCAAAAGGTACAGGGATTGGACTGCTGAGCACTGGAGTTAAGTCATTTTCTCTGATGAATCCCCTTTCTGATTGTTTGGGGCATCTGGAAAAAATCTTGTCCGGAGAAGACAAGGTGAGCGCTACCATCAGTCCTGTGTCATGCCAACAATAAAGCATCCTGAGACCATTCATGTGTGGGGTTGCTTCTCAGCCAAGGGAGTGGGCTCCCTCACAATTTTGCCTAAGAGCACAGCCATGAATAAAGAATGGTACCAACACATCCTCCGGGAGCAACTTCTCCCAAAAAAACAGGAAGAGTTAGGTGACGAACAATGCCTTTTCCAGCACGATGGAGCACTTTGCCATAAGGCCAAAGTGATAGCTAAGTGGCTCACGGAACAAAACATCAATATTTTGGGTCCATGGCCAGGAAACTCCCCAGACCTTAATCCCATTGAGAACTTGTGGTCAATCCTCAAGAAGTGGGTGGACAAACAAAAACCCACAAATTCCGACAAACTCCAAGCATTGATTATGCAAGAATGGGCTGCCATCGACTGTAGACTACAGATGCCACGACTGTAGACTACAGAGAAAATGGACAAGGGCCAACGTGCTGAAATAGTTTTTGGAGCATCTCACCTCATCGTATGGATATGGATGGCCGCCTTTACCCCTTCATACGCAGCAGAGCCCACACATTAACCCTCGCCACAAAGCCAAACTGGTGAAAAACTTTACATCACTGTTTGTACCCATGACTTCGATAGACTTCCTCTCTCACACTTGTGCTCTCATTTCAAGCTGTTAATAAAATCCCATAATTTTTTGTGCGCATATGAGTTAAAAACATCAGCTGCACTTCAGCTTCTCTGGCTCTGAGAATGCATCGCTATTATAACATGTTAACTTCTTTCCTTGTCGAAACAAATGACGTGCTGTGTACGACCACAGATCTGCTGCATTATGGGTACTGTACTGGTGCCTCATCAGCTGCCAGGAACAAGGGCCTGTATATCATGACCTAATGTTAATCTGGAAAAATGGTGGAGAAATCCTCATTAAGTTACTTTGAACCAACCTATTAGATCCCACTAGTCAACAGCCAGTTATGTTGTCTCCCATTGAGAAACAAGATAAACATTTTGTGGATTGAAGGTACCCTAAAACAGCTACTGTTTCTATTGGCGACGCTCTAAATCACAACATCTGCTTCGAAGAGCCATCACAATGTTACTGGAAAAGCTTCAGCAGTTATTGTCCTCCCTCCCCCTAAAAAAGACGCAATGTGTGCTAGTTGTCATGACTCCAACAGATCTGGCATACTCCTGCTTTCAAATCCTATTTAGACAGTAATGGTCCCATGTATCAAAATTGTAACATGGTCTTTGCATATTTACAGGTTGAAATGGGTTGCATGCAATCGGCTTCCTCGTCAGACAAATATTAGGGCCATTAAAAATGTTCGGGGTTACACTTATGTCTGCAAAGGACAACAAATAAAATCTAAACATACGCTGTTGCTTGTTACTTGTTGCTCAAACTGTTAGAAGCAGGAAGGTGGATTGTTTTCCCCATGTACTTGAACAAGTTACAAACAATGGTCCGCACATTGCCAATACTAATTATGGCATACAGTTAACACCAAGAAGCCTATTTGATGGTGAATAAGTTATGCTTGATGCATAGTTTAATGTAGTGCACTTGGACAGTTAATGTTTTATTAGTTTTTTTTAAACTTGGAAACTCAGCCAGACCTCAGTTTTATTGAAAATACCTCAATGAGTACCAGATTCATTAAAATAAAGAGGTGATTGAGCTAGACACTAGCACATTAGAGGCTGCTGCCTATATACATAGACTTGACATCACTGGCCACTTTAATAAATGGAACACTAGTCACTTTAATAATGTTTACATATCTTGCATTACCCAAATCATATGTATATACTGTATCCTACTATATCCTATACTATTCTACTGTATCTTATTCTATGCCACTCTGACATTGCTCATCCATATATTTTTATATTCTTAATTCCATTCCTTTACTGTCTGTCTATTGGGTATATGTTGTGTAATTGTTAGATATTACTGCACTGTCGGAGCTAGAAGCACAAGCATTTCGCTACACCTGCAATAACATCTGCTAAACACGTGTATGTGACCAATCAAATTTGATTTGACTTGACAGTTGTTGGATTAAAGTCACAACCCTCAATCAAAAGGGGGAGGACAACATTTAAACTGGAGCACAAGTGAATACAGTCCTGACCTGTGACACCTTCACAATGTCTCATCCTACAGTGGATTCTGTTTCTAGGAGGACAGTTACATCTGCACAATCTCTCCTGTGACAGACATTGATTTGAATATAAATTGAGTCAGCTAGCTACGTAGAGTGACATTTGCTGATATGGGTTCAAACATCAGCACAACCTAATTTAGGATTGAATTAATTCAGGCCTAAAAGGCAACGTAGCCATAGACAGGCACTTTCTGGAACTCACTTTGTCAGTTTCTGCCAGCATTCAAATAGCTAGTGCCGTCAGAAAGTATTCATACCCCTTAACTTATTACACATTTTGTTGTGTTACAGCCTGAATTCAAATTTGATTCAATATTTATTTTTTCACCAATACCCCATAATGACAAAGTAAAAACATTTTAGAAATGTTTGCACATTTAAAATTAAATACAGAAATATCTCATTTACATAAATATTAAAATACCCGAATCAATGCTTTATAGAAGTACCTTTGGCAGCGAGTACAGCTTTGCGTTGTCTTGGGTACGTCTGTATCAGCTTTGCACATCTGGATTGGGGGATTTCTTCCGTTCTTCCCTGTATATTAAATTAGATGGGAGGGGCGGTGAACAGCAATCTTCAAGTCCTTCCACAGATTTTCAATTGGATTCAAGTCTGGGCTTTGGCCCGGGCCACTCAAAGACTTTCACATTCTTATTCTGAAGCCATCTTAGCATTGCTTTGGCTGTATGGTTGGGGTCATTGTCCTGTAGGAAGGTAAAATTGTCACCACAGTCTAAGGTTATTTACATTTTGAAGCAGGTTCTCATCAAGGATTTGCCTATTTGGTCCCTCTATCTTTACTTGTCTCCCAGTTCCTGCTGCTGAAAAGCATCCCCATAGCATGATGCTGCCACCACCATGCTTCACAGTAGGGATTGTGTTAGATGGGTGATGAGCTGTGCCTGGTTTCCTACATACATGGCGCTTTGCATTTAGGCCAAAGAGCTACCCTTTTGTCTTATCAGATCAGTCTTTTTTCTTATGCTCCGAATCGTCCATGTGCCTTTTTGCAAACTCCAGGTGTGCTGTCATGTACCTTTTTCTCAGGAGTGTCTTCCGTCTGGCCACTCTCCCATAAAGCCCAGATTGGTGAAGTGCTGTAGAGACTGTTGTCCACCAGGCAGGTTCTCGGCCAAGGAAGTTCTGTCAGAGTGGTCATTGGGTTCTTGGTCACCACCCTGACCATTATCCTTCTTTCCCGGTTGCTCAATTTGGTCGGACACAAGCTCTAGGTAGTCTCGGTAGTTCCATATTTTTACAATTTCCACACTCTAGAATTTTTTAAATAACCATCCCCATTTACATGCCTCAACACAATTCTCAGCAATCTACAGTTTATTGTACTTCATGGTATAGTTTCTGCTCGAACGTGCACACCAACTGTAGGGACCTTATATAGACAGGTGTGTTTCTTTAAATCATGTCCAAATAATTGAATTGGCCACAGGTGGACTCCAATCACATTGTAGCAACATCCAGGATGATCAAAGGGAATTGGATACACCTGAGCTCAATTTGGAGTGTCATAGCAAAGGGGTGTAAATACTTATGTAAATTAGATATTTCTCCACTTAATTTTCAATACATTTGCAAAAAATTCCAATGTTTTGACTTTGTCAATAATACAGTAGGTTATGCTCAGTCACACGTATTGTGTGTAGATGGGTGAGAGATAAAAAATATATATATATATTGACTATTTTGAATTGAGTCTGTAACACAACAAAATGTAGAATAGGTCAAGGTGTATGAATACTTTCTGAAGGCCTTGTATGTACACTACAGACACAATTGGAACCAATCCAGTCAAAGGCCAAAACTCAAACACGTAACATCTAATGTGGTTTTCCTGTGGTCACTGTGGAGTAAAAAACATCTGTAGAGTTTCATCCACCAGACTATAGGTCTGTGAAGGCTGTGAAGAGAATGATTGGAAACCATCCATTTCCTCATAAATCTCTATGACAAGTCTTCTGGTGTAAATTCCTCCTTCCTTAAGTGTATATAAAGATTCGCGATGGAAAATTGGCACACAACACACGGTGTCAATGCATAGGGTATTTCTGAGTTGACCCGTTTCCAGGTGTGTCAGATAGGGTCGATTATCATTATCACAGTTTTGAGAACATTCCATTGCTATTTTTCTTGGAAACGACAATTCCCTAGCTGAATCGAAAAATGTAAATGAATATGGGGGTCATTTCCACAACAGTGCCTCTAGATGTACAGTATCTAGGCCCCACCAACTTAAACACCACAGTTCCTACTGACTTCAGGTGCACCTCAGGAGGTCAAATCAAAACCTGAAGTGCTGACAGAACATTTACAGGGTGTTAAAGATAAAATAACATGAATAAAACAACTTCTCATTTAACACCACGACACATTGAAAGCCAATTACCAGAAGGAAACATAGTTTTCAACGTAAAAAAAAAAACAATTTCAAGAACCACAGCCAAATAAAGCAAACCATCTATAGCTAATGTAGCAGCAGATGTCAGTGGAGATGTATTGGCTGTGAGGGGAATGCTAATTTCAGATGCTGACATTTCCCTCTCCATTATTTAATCTAGACATGTGAAAGTAGTGACATCCAACCAAGTCCCTCTTCCCTCGGACACGGTGATGAGCTTGGACACGGTGATGAGCTTGGACACTGTGATGAGCTTGGACACGGTGATGAGCTTGGACACGGTGATGAGCTCGGACACGGTGATGAGCTTGGACACGGTGATGAGCTCGGACACGGTGATGAGCTTGGACACTGTGATGAGCTTGGACACGGTGATGAGCTCGGACACGGTGATGAGCTTGGACACGGTGATGAGCTCGGACACGGTGATGAGCTCGGACACGGTGATGAGCTCGGACACGGTGATGAGCTCGGACACGGTGATGAGCTCGGACACGGTGATGAGCTCGGACACGGTGATGAGCTCGGACACGGTGATGAGCTTGGACACTGATGAGCTTTTTACAGCTTGACACTTTATAAAGTAGATAAAACCGGTCAACACGTCTGCCGGCTTTCTCAGTCAGAGGATGAAAAATGGAATTGTTTTCCGGACCGGTTTGTTGAACAAAGAGGAAATTACTTCACACAGAATTAGGTAGGGTCTTTATTCATTTAAATGATTAAGATGCTACATAGTCCATCAAGGTTTAACACCATAGACTGACTACTTGACTAGGAATAGGAATTTTTCTTAGACTTATTTATATACATACAAAACAGTTGCCGACTGCTTACATGGAGCACGATGGTAGACAGGTCAATTTGAGTGTTTTCACAACCATTGGGACAGAGTAGCTCAGCTCAGACCTGTTCTGCCCTCCCTCTAAGCAGTCATGCTTCACACACACATAGATACAGGAGGTTATGCTCAGTCACACATAGATACAGTAGGTTACTCTCAGTCACACGTAGATACAGTAGGTTACTCTCAGTCACACGTAGATACAGTAGGTTACTCTCAGTCACACGTAGATACAGTAGGTTATGCTCAGTCACACGTAGATACAGTAGGTTACTCTCAGTCACACGTAGATACAGTAGGTTACTCTCAGTCACACGTAGATACAGTAGGTTATGCTCAGTCACACGTAGATACAGTAGGTTATGCTCAGTCACACGTAGATACAGTAGGTTACTCTCAGTCACACATAGATACAGTAGGTTACTCTCAGTCACACGTAGATACAGTAGGTTACTCTCAGTCACACGTAGATACAGTAGGTTATGCTCAGTCACACGTAGATACAGTAGGTTACTCTCAGTCACACGTAGATACAGTAGGTTACTCTCAGTCACACATAGATACAGTAGGTTACTCTCAGTCACACGTAGATACAGTAGGTTACTCTCAGTCACACGTAGATACAGTAGGTTACTCTCAGTCACACGTAGATACAGTAGGTTACTCTCAGTCACACGTAGATACAGTAGGTTATGCTCAGTCACACGTAGATACAGTAGGTTACGCTCAGTCCCACGTAGATACAGTAGGTTACTCTCAGTCACACGTAGATACAGTAGGTTACGCTCAGTCCCACGTAGATACAGTAGGTTACGCTCAGTCACACGTAGATACAGTAGGTTACTCTCAGTCACACATAGATACAGTAGGTTACTCTCAGTCCCACGTAGATACAGTAGGTTACTCTCAGTCACACGTAGATACAGTAGGTTACTCTCAGTCACACGTAGATACAGTAGGTTACTCTCAGTCACACGTAGATACAGTAGGTTACTCTCAGTCACACGTAGATACAGTAGGTTATGCTCAGTCACACGTAGATACAGTAGGTTACGCTCAGTCCCACGTAGATACAGTAGGTTACTCTCAGTCACACGTAGATACAGTAGGTTACGCTCAGTCACACGTAGATACAGTAGGTTACGCTCAGTCACACGTAGATACAGTAGGTTACGCTCAGTCACACGTAGATACAGTAGGTTACGCTCAGTCACACGTAGATACAGTAGGTTATGCTCAGTCACACGTAGATACAGTAGGTTACGCTCAGTCACACGTAGATACAGTAGGTTACGCTCAGTCACACGTAGATACAGTAGGTTACGCTCAGTCCCACGTAGATACAGTAGGTTACTCTCAGTCCCACGTAGATACAGTAGGTTACTCTCAGTCCCACGTAGATACAGTAGGTTACTCTGTCACACGTAGATACAGTAGGTTACGCTCAGTCACACGTAGATACAGTAGGTTACTCTCAGTCACAGGTAGATACAGGAGGTTACGCTCAGTCACAGGTAGATACAGTAGGTTACGCTCAGTCACAGGTAGATACAGTAGGTTACTCTCAGTCCCACGTAGATACAGTAGGTTACTCTGTCACACGTAGA
Organism: Oncorhynchus tshawytscha; assembly: GCF_018296145.1. Lineage (NCBI taxonomy): Eukaryota > Metazoa > Chordata > Actinopteri > Salmoniformes > Salmonidae > Oncorhynchus > Oncorhynchus tshawytscha. Next base: position 65,498,405 of record NC_056435.1, read on the forward strand.
TACAGTAGGTTACGCTCAGTCACACGTAGATACAGTAGGTTACGCTCAGTCACACGTAGATACAGTAGGTTACGCTCAGTCACACATAGATACAGTAGGTTACGCTCAGTCACACATAGATACAGTAGGTTACGCTCAGTCACATGTAGATACAGTAGGTTATGCTCAGTCACACGTAGATACAGTAGGTTACAGTCACACGTAGATACAGTAGGTTACTCTGTCACATGTAGATACAGTATGTTACACAGTCACACGTAGATACAGTAGGTTATGCTCAGTCACACAGATACAGTAGGTTATGCTCAGTCACACGTAGATACAGTAGGTTGTGCTCAGTCACACGTAGATACAGGTTATGCTCAGTCACACAGATACGGTAGGTTATGCTCAGTCACACAGATACGGTAGGTTATGCTCAGTCACACAGATACAGTAGGTTATGCTCAGTCACACGTAGATACAGTAGGTTACTCTCAGTCACACGTAGATACAGTAGGTTACTCAATCCCTCGCTCTTTCCTCAAATCCATACTTCCATCGGCAAGTTATTTTTTGTTATCCATAATCTGCGACAGTGAGATGAAAGAAATTGAGTGTATTGCATTTTTGACATGAATCCCATTAAGGACAAAGCAATCAAAAACAGTAGGGACAAACACAAAAGGCAGAATGGTCCCTTCAGGATATAGTTTAGTATGTCGTGAGTTAAATGCAGAGACACGTCAACTAACAAAACAGTTACATTGATAGATACTGGGAAAAAAACATTCTTGACAATATAGTGCATTAAAATGAACATGAGTGCAGTGATAATTATAACGGTGAAACAAACAGACAAAGATCCAAAACTATCGATGCTGACCGTAGTGGGGTGAATGAAGCCAATGACCATACAGTTGGAGAAATGTTCTTTAAGAGTTACGTGGACAGTCACAGCATGGTGAACGGACAGCATAAACCATTTAAATGACAGTTCTGCCTGACAGATCAACAAATGTACAGCTTGGAGAAGAAAAAAGAAAACCGACAAAATCTCAAAAAAACTCACTTCTACAAGTACCTTTCCTCATTCCCTCTCTCCCTTCTTTCCTTCCAGAATAACGTGCTAATAACAGTCACAAAGTAAGTAGGTTATTCAGTGACTCAGTCCCAACCCATCCGGTGTTCATTTAGCTGCATACATTTTTTAATAATACCTCAAACCCTAAAAACCAAAAAAACTTTATCACAAAAAAGAAAAAAAAAGAAAAAAAATGAAAAGGGGGAAAATAAAATCTGACGGTTGAGTTGAGAAAATCTAAGGCTGAAAAGAAACATCACAATGATGAATGCAATTCAATTAAATTTAAAATGTCCCAAAAAATGCAACGCTCTTTAGTGGACGCATGCAATCAAGAATATACTGCCAACTCAGGTATTTATGATCAGAAGGGGGGAAATGTTCTAGCTTGGAAAAACAGAGAATGGGGAGACGGAGGAGGGGGTTGTTGTGTCGATTAAGGATGTTCCCCAATCACAGAGGAGACGGTCTATACAAAGCCTCTGATTGGAAGAGTCAGTTTGGTTGACAGTAGCCCTGTGCATAATCCCATCTACTTCCTGAAGCCTCTCTGTCAATCATGTTGTAAAGGAGGTGAGACAAAAAGAGTGCTGCCCACCTGGTTTTACTTTAATCCAGGGTTACTATGGATTCACTACACAGAGTATGCCTACGGCCTGTGGCCACTTGTGAAGATAAATGACAATCCGTGAAAACATTCATTCACACAACGCAAACTGACCCAATCGCAAGCCCCCCCCACGGCGTTTAGAAAATCCTTCACTTCAATGACTATCAATGATCTGCATTTTACTCCCTCCTACTGTATCTGTGGCGTAGGCCAGAATGATTATGTTATGATTAAAGAGATCTTGTAACAAGTTGTTGTTGTTTTTTCTCTCGTTGGTTAGTTCATAACATGGAATTTTGATTTGTATCTTTTTTTATTTGTACATAAATGAACGATTCAAAACTACCCCATTGATATGGCATTTCTGAAATAAAAAAAATCCCAAATCCGTTTGTTTCAATCCCCCGAAAGCATGCGGTTGGCCGTCTCTCGCTCGCCGCTTGCTCTTACAAGACCAACTTGCCGATGATGACTCCGACCACGAAGAAGAGCACGATGAGGGCCACTGTGCGCAGGCTCAGCCCCTCCTCCTTCACCATGGAGTGGGAGGAGTGCTGGGAGGAGGACAACACATTGCTCTTCCTCATCCTCAGGCCATCGTCTTCCTGGATGGGGTGGTGAAACCAAAAGAGAGTGAGAGGAGGAGAAAGATGAAATAGGAACAAAGAGAGAGGGTGAAGAGATAGAGAAAGAGAGAAAAGAGGGGGATAGAGAGGGGAGAGGGATAGATATGGAGAGAGGAGAAAGAGAGAGGGATAGATATGGAGAGAGGAGAAAGAGAGAGGGATAGATATGAGAGAAAGGAAAAAGAGAAAGGGGGGGAGAGGGATAGATATGGTGAAATAAGAGAGAAAGGGGGGAGAAATTACCATCAGTATTATCCACATCCCTCAGTCAAAGATAGGTAATGTCATTTATTCAGTCAAAGATCGGTAATGTCATTTATTCAGTCAAAGATAGGTAATGTCATTTATTCAGTCAAAGATCGGTAATGTCATTTATTCAGTCAAAGATCGGTAATGTAATTTATTCAGTCAAAGATAGGTAATGTCATTTATTCAGTCAAAGATCGGTAATGTCATTTATTCAGTCAAAGATAGGTCATGTCATTTATTCAGTCAAAGATAGGTCATGTCATTTATTCAGTCAAAGATAGGTAATGTCGTCCATTCATTCAAAGGGGATGTTTAAATCATCTAAACCCCCTCAGGACTCCACCAGGCGCCAGCTTTTAACACACTTAATTTCCCAACAGCGGGTGGGCGGGCTCTGTTAGTGTTATCTGGATCCAGGGATGGGAGTGGCCAAAAGCAATTCCGCCTCTGGCACTACTTAAAGGGGAGGTGGCAGGCCAGCGGGTGGTGTGCTGCTCTTGAAAGGGGAAATCTGTGGCGGGTGGCGTGCTGCTCTTGAAAGGGGAAATCTGTGGCGGGTGGCGTGATGCTCTTTAAAAGGGGAAATCTGGGGCTGCTACATCCATTTTTTGAATTTAAAATGAATGATTTACACTGAGTGTATAAAACATTAGGAACACCTTCAGTTGCACTCCTTTTTGCCTTAAGAACAGCCTCAAATCGACAGGATATGGACACTACAAGGTGTCGAAAGCATTCCACAGGGATGTTGGCCCATGTTGACTCCAATGCTTCCCACAGTTGTGTTAAGTTGGCTGGATAATGAATATCCTTTGGGTGGTGGACCATTCTTGACACACACAGGGAAACTGTTGAGCGTGAAAAACCCAGCAGCGTTGCAGTTCTTGAAACAAACCGGTATGCCTGGTCCCTACTGTACTACCATACCCCGTTCAAAGGCAGTTCAATCTTTTGCCTTGCCCATTCACCCTCTGAATGGTACACATACACAATCCATGTCTCAGTTGTCTCAAGGCTTAAAAATCATCCTTTAACCCGTCTCCTCCCTTTCATCTACACTGATTGAAGTGGATTTAACAAGTGACATCAACAAGGGATCATAGCTTTCACCTGGTCAGGCTATGCCATGGAAAGAGCAGGTGTTCTTAATGTTTGGTCCACTCAGTGTATAGCCATTGACTGAGTCCATGATTGAATCCCAGACATCTCCTTGGTTCTCACCCTGATCTGCTTGTTCTCTTCCCGTAGCCGCTGTGCCTCCGTCTGCAACCTCTTACACTCCTCCATGACCTTCTTGACCTCGCCGTCGTCCAGGGTGGAGCTCATGGACTTCATGGACAGTGTGGAGGACTCTGACTTGAGCAGGTTGGACGACATCATCTTGTTGGCATCCGGGTCTTGGTGCTGTGGGTGAAGAGGCGGGAAGAGGGAGAGAGGGCTTAGGTTTATTTCAACATCTTGGTACATATGCAGAAACATACCTCAAAGGTAATGTCACAATAAGGAATCAATATGGAGAAAGTGAATGTTGGTAACTTGTTCTGCTGCAGGCCTGGCTGGTAGTGATTGCAGTCATGTCGTACACTAAGAGAGAGGCAGGCGAGTGAAGTCAGACACGCACACACACACACACACACACACACACACACACTCCCCCAATCCCAATACTTCCAAAAAGAGACGCAAAAGCTGGTTTCCATTTTCACTCCCAACTACGTGGCACGACGAGGCTGTTGCTTCCAGCCATATATCTCGCTGATCATAATTAACAAAAACAACAACGACCCATTTTCCCTGTGGCTTTGTTTATGGGGCTCATATTTTCTGCTCATCCCGGGGGAAGTGATCTTCTACCATCTGTGTGTGCTTTGCAGAGTAATTGCAACAATAATAAACTGTGTGAAAAGTGAGTGTGGCCCAGGGAACTGGGTTATGGTTATGGCTGGGGCTATGGCTAAGGCTGGGGTTATGGTTATGGCTGGGGCTATGGTTACGACTGGGGCTATGGTTACGACTGGGGATATGGCTAAGGCTGGGGTTATGGTTATGGCTGGGGCTATGGTTATGGCTGGGGCTATGGTTATGGTTGGGGCTGGGGCTATGGTTATGGCTGGGGCTATGGCTGGGGTTATGGTTATGGCTGGGGTTATGGCTGGGGTTATGGTTATGGCTGGGGTTATGGCTGGGGTTATGGTTATGGCTGGGGCTATGGCTAAGGCTGGGGTTATGGCTTATGGCTAAGGCTGGGGTTATGGCTGGGGCTATGGCTAAGGCTGGGGTTATGGCTGGGGCTATGGTTATGGCTGGGGTTATGGCTGGGGTTATGGTTATGGCTGGGGCTATGGCTAAGGCTGGGGTTATGGCTGGGGCTGGGGCTATGGTTATGACTGGGGCTATGGCTGCGGCTATGGTTATGGCTGGGGCTATGGCTGGGGCTATGGCTAAGGCTGGGGTTATGGCTGGGGCTATGGTTATGGCTGGGGTTATGGCTGGGGCTATGGTTATGGCTGGGGTTATGGTTATGACTGGGGCTATGGTTATGACTGGGGCTACGACTGGGGCTATGGCTGGGGCTATGGTTATGACTGGGGTTATGGTTATGGCTGGGGTTATGGTTATGACTGGGGCTATGGTTATGACTGGGGCTACGACTGGGGCTATGGCTGGGGCTATGGTTATGACTGGGGTTATGGTTATGGCTGGGGTTATGGTTATGGCTGGGGTTATGGCTGGGGTTGTGGCTGGGGCTATGGCTGGCTGGGGCTATGGCTGGGGCTTTGCTAAGGCTGGGGTTATGGCTGGGGCTATGGCTAAGGCTGGGGCTATGGCTGGGGTTATGGCTGGGGCTATGGCTGGGGCTATGGCTGGGGTTATGGCTGGGGCTATGTCTGGGGTTATGGCTGGGGTTATGGCTGGGGCTATGGCTGGGGCTATGGCTGGGGTTATGGCTGGGGTTATGGCTGGGGTTATGGCTGGGGCTATGGCTGGGGTTATGGCTGGGGCTATGGCTGGGGTTATGTCTGGGGTTATGGCTCTGGCTGGGGTTATGGCTGATGGCAGGGGTTTTCTGGGGTTATGTCTGGGGCTGTGGCAGGGGGTTATGGCTGGGGCTATGTCTGGGGTTATGGCTGGGGCTATGGCTGGGGCTATGGCTGGGGCTATGGCTGGGGCTATGGCTGGGGCTATGGCTGGGGTTATGGCAAGACTGGGAGCTCTATGACTCCTGATGACAGGGATTTTCTGTGTGAAAAGTGAGAGTGTGGCCCAGGGAACTATGGCTAAGGCTGGGGTTATGGTTATGGCTGGGGCTATGGTTATGGCTGGGGCTATGGTTATGGCTGGGGCTATGGCTGGGGTTATGGTTATGGCTGGGGTTATGGTTATGGCTGGGGCTATGGCTGGGGTTATGGCTGGGGCTATGGCTGGTTATGGTTATGGCTGGGGCTATGGCTGGGGCTAAGGCTGGGGTTATGGCTGGGGCTATGCCTGGGGTTATGGCTGGGGCTATGCCTGGGGCTATGTCTGGGGTTATGGCTGGGGCTATGGCTGGGGCTATGGCTGGGGTTATGGCTGGGGTTATGTCTGGGGAAAAGGCTGGGGCTAAGGCTGGGGTTATGGCTGGGGCTATGGCTGGGGTTATGTCTGGGGCTATGGCTGGGGTTATGGCTGGGGCTATGTCTGGGGCTAAGGCTGGGGTTAGGCTGGGGTTATGGCTGGGGCTATGGCTGGGGTTATGTCTGGGGCTATGGCAAGACTGGGAGCTCTGCCTCGACTCCTGATGACAGGGATTTTCTGTGTGAAAAGTGAGTGTGGCCCAGGGAACTATGGTTATGGCTGGGGCTATGGCTAAGGCTGGGGGGTTATGGCTGGGGCTATGCCTGGGGTTATGGCTGGGGCTATGGCTGGGGCTATGTCTGGGGTTATGGCTGGGGTTATGGTTATGGCTGGGGCTATGGTTATGGCTGGGGCTATGGCTAAGGTTATGGTTATGGCTGGGGCTGGGGCTAAGGCTGGGGTTATGGCTGGGGTTATGGTTATGGCTGGGGCTATGGCTGGGGCTAAGGCTGGGGTTATGGCTGGGGCTATGCCTGGGGTTATGGCTGGGGCTATGTCTGGGGTTATGGCTGGGGCTATGGCTGGGGCTATGGCTGGGGTTATGGCTGGGGCTAAGGCTGGGGCTAAGGCTGGGGGGGTTATGTCTGGGGCTATGGCTGGGGTTATGTCTGGGGCTATGGCTGGGGTTATGTCTGGGGCTATGGCAAGACAAGGGGAGCTCTGCCTCGACTCCTGATGACAGGGATTTTCTGTGTGAAAAGTGAGTGTGGCCCAGGGAACTATGGTTATGGCTGGGGCTATGGCTAAGGCTGGGGTTATGGTTATGGCTGGGGCTATGGTTATGGCTGGGGCTATGGCTGGGGTTATGGTTATGTCTGTCTGGGGTTATGTCTGGGGCTATGGCTGGGGCTATGGCTGGGGCTATGTCTGGGGCTGGGGCTATGGCTGGGGCTATGTCTGGGGTTATGTCTGGGGTTATGTCTGGGGCTTATGGCTGGGGGCTATGTCTGGGGCTATGGCTGGGGCTATGTCTGGGGCTATGTCTGGGGCTATGTCTGGGGCTATGTCTGGGGTTATGTCTGGGGCTATGGCTGGGGCTATGTCTGGGGCTATGTCTGGGGCTATGGCTGGGGCTATGGCTGGGGTTATGGCAAGACAAGGGGAGCTCTGCCTCGACTCCTGATGACAGGGATTTTCTCCACAGGGATTTTCTGTACTAAATCACTTGAGTTTTAGAGACGTGTAACGGATGAGACGGAGCGACAGGGAAAGAAAAATACGTGTGTGTGAGAAAAACAAGGAAGAGGGAAGATGACAGAAGATGGTAAATATGCAGTTGAAAAAAATCTGGTTGAGAGAACGGCAAGAGTGTGCAACGCTGTCATCAAGGCAAAGGGTGGCTACTTCTTAAATATATTTAGATTTAAAAAAAAAAACTTTTTAGGTTACTTCATGATTCCATTTGTGTTATTTCATAGTTTTCACGTCTTCACTATTATTCTACAACATAGTCCAAACTTTTTAATGGTACTTTACATTTTAAGTTTGTTCACAGACTGTATTTAACGGCAATTCAATATTTTAGGCTGAAATGATCCCCAACTCCCGATGGTTCACTATGTCCCCTAAATCAGTAAGGCACATTCCGTCATATGATGTGGGAGTGTCATGCAGTTAAATGATTCTGGGACAAAGTTACAAAATCAATTTCAAAATGATTACTGACAAAATATTGGTTCTCACTCTCTCTCCCATTTAACCAGTGGATACAGTTACTATTAGAATCTCTGGATGTTATGGGGGGAGTCTCAGGAGATGGATGGGTGGGAGGGAGGACTGACAAGCAACCTCGGTTGCTGGGTGGGATGGGTGGCATGCTTTCTTCGGGTCGGGGAGGTCGGCTAGGCGGGGTGGGGAGGGTGGAAGGAGACTGAGGGGGAAAATGTGTTAGGGTTATCTTTGTATGCATTTCTCTGAGTGTTTTTTTTGTGTGTGTGAATTATGAACATATCTGAATGATTATGACTTACACCTGTACCAATAACCCCTCTCCTGAAAACGAAATAAAAAAGTTGGTCCCAAACCCCGGTAGTTTTGTATTGGAGGGCAGTTCATACGCACAGAGGGTTTGGAATGGTTAAGATCCCCCTCCCAATATGTTCTACAACTAATAAAACATTTCAGAAAAAGGCTCAGTGATGTTATCCTCGCAAGGGTTGAGGTATTGAAAACAGGGGTGTCAATCATTTTGACCCCTACCTTTTGAGAAAAAAAAAATATGACTCGTTTAACAAAATCAATTTCTCTGACAAATTGTATTAGTAGAAAATAATATAAATTCCCCATTTATTTGAGCATACAATACAGCTCAGTAGTTGAATTATGTATTTTATAGTAGGCTGTCATTTTTTTGGGAGGCAACTATATAAATATTGCAAAAGAGAAGTAATAAGTCTCTATGAACCCACCGTTTTCTCGTTCTCCGCCGGCAGCTCAAAGACACACCTCAGTTTGGAGTCCATCAGCTCTTCTGGCTTTGCCTCCTTCCACTGCAGAGAGAGAGGGAGAGACCACAGCCAACAATTATGAGCCCAAGACTGGGGAAAGCAAACTGGACAGTGGTTTACTGGCAGTGAGATTTGTTCCCCCATTGTCTTCCTCCTCCACTTGTGTGAAGTGTTTATCAAACCTTTCTGTTCTGTCACAATCAAGAGGCTTCAGACTCGGCAGTGTTTTGTTTTTCACTAAGTTTGGGCGGTATCCATACTTTCATACTGTCCTTGTGTCATCCCGGAGTATGCGGTAATTACAGGCACTGAACATAAGGTTGCTATTTTAAAAAACGCAAAAGACCCCACTGAGTCTCTGTAATCCAAAGGTTAGCAATGCTAACGCGTACCTATAAGAATTACACTGGGGATTGTTAGCGAATTGCAAATGAGCACATGCAAACATTTTATACAGGACAGACATCCCAGCTCATTAACTTACACATGTAACAAGAAAATGCTACTCACAGTTTTCTGCACAAAACTAATCTGACACAGAAAGGATCTTGATCCAGGTTGGAATTCTCTGCAGTTATCAAGAAAAGCTTACCACTTGGATAACTAGCTACTAAGTTAGCAAACCAAATGCACAACTGCAATTTAGACACAGTTAACTTAATAGTTAAAATATCTGTCTGGAAATTATTTAGTTGTGAAGTGTTTCCAGATCATTGCATGCTGCACAACAGTGAGAGTGGCTCACGAACAGGGTGGGGTCAAGTCCATTTAAATTCCAGTCAATTCAGGAAGTACAATGAATTCCAAACTTTAATTCCAATGCCTTTCAGTGAGGAAAATCTGGAATTGGAATTTGGTTTACTTCCTGAATTGACAGGAACTGAAATGGAATTGATCCCCAACCCTGCTCACGAGGCTCGGGTCTCTCGTCGTTGTGCGCTTGGAAACAAACAACGTGATGGCTCAGCTGTTTCAGGGAACTACTGGTAAGGCTTCATAATGAAAAATAATCTAACACAGAAATTGAAGAACGCCATCTGCTTTATTTCATAACTGAGTGCCCAAGTTGACTGCAGATATTTACTTAAAAAATCTAAATAAATATGACAATTAAATAAAAAACTGAAAATAGTTGTAAAGGTATTGAAAATCATCCCGTGGGTATTTTAAAAATACCCCAGAAAACAGTATACCGCCCAAACCAATTTCTCACCTATCCCAAGTGTGTGTTCCTGTGTGTGTGTCTCAATTGTAATAGCAAACCAAATTCTCAAGAGTCCTGTCACTGCAGGGAAAGCACACAAGAGACCACTTAGGCCTAATTCCGCACGCAAACAAGACCGAGAGAGAAGCAGAAAGAGAGAGAGAAACAGAAAGTGAGAGAAACAGAAACAGAGAGTGAAACAGAAAGAGAGAGAAACAGACCGAGAGAGAAACAGATAGAGAGAGAAACAGATAGAGAGAGAGAGAGAAACAGAAAGCGAGAGAAACAGAAAGTGAGAGAAACAGAAACAGAGAGTGAAACAGAAAGAGAGAAACAGAAAGAGAGTGAAACAGAAAGTGAGAGAAACAGAAACAGAGAGTGAAACAGACCGAGAGAGAAGCAGAAAGAGAGAGAGAAACAGAAAGTGAGAGAAACAGAAACAGAGAGTGAAACAGAAAGAGAGAGAAACAGACCGAGAGAGAAACAGATAGAGAGAGAAACAGATAGAGAGAGAGAGAGAAACAGAAAGCGAGAGAAACAGAAAGTGAGAGAAACAGAAACAGAGAGTGAAACAGAAAGAGAGAAACAGACAGAGAGAAACAGAAAGAGAGAAACAGAAAGAGAGAGAAACAGATAGAGAGAGAAACAGATAGAGAGAGAGAAACAGAAAGAGAGAGAAACAGAAAGAGAGAAACAGACAGAGAGAGAAACAGAAAGTGAGAGAAACAGACAGAGAGAAACAGAAACAGAGAGTGAAACAGAAAGAGAGAAACAGACAGAGAGAGAGAAACAGAAAGAGAGAAACAGACAGAGAGAAACAGAAAGAGAGTGAAACAGAAAGAGAGAGAAACAGACAGAGAGAGAGAGAAACAGAAAGCAGTGACAGTGGAACAAATGTTTGTAAGGCTTGTTGGTCCTCAATCAAGCTGTGGGCCTAGCCTGGGTTCTTTGTCATCATCTTCCTCAGGGTGTGTGACCCTTGGCCTAGACTGATTTATGGATTTTGTGGTATGCAAAGCATGTGTGTGTATGTGTGTGTGCGCGCTAGGGGTGATTGATGCATGATATATTAGTCATATCTGTATCGGCAGATAAATGTCAGGTAAGTTTTAAGTTCCAAAGTGTATTTGCCATGTGCACAGGATAGAACAGGTGTAAAACAGTACAGTGACATTCTTACCTTGAGACCTCTTTCCAACAATGCAGTGATAATAATAATAATAATAAAAAAAAAAAAAAAAAAAAAAAAAAAAATATATATATATAAAAAAACTACAATGTGAGGTAAAGACACACGCGAATGCAAGTATATACAGGTCAGTGTCAGTACCTTAATCAATGCAGTGGTGTGGTGTGTTTACACATGTGTTTACACATAAAAAGTGACTGGTAGAAGGATATACATGTAAACATGGCTGAAAAGTGACTGGTAGAAGGAATATATAAATACTAGTGGTAATATACACTAGCAGTCAGAAGTTTTAGGACACCTACTGATGGGTTTTTCTTAATTTTTTACTATTTTCTACATTGTAGGATAATAGTGAAGACATCAAAACTATGAAATAACACATATGGAATCATGTAATATACCCCAAAAAGTGTTAAAAAAGTGTTCTCTTTGCTTATTTGAACTGTTCTTGCCACAATAGGAACTTGGTCTTTTACCAAATAGGGGTATCTTCTGTATACCACCCCTACCTTGTCACAACACAACTGATTGGCTCCAATGCATTAAGAAAGAAACAAATTCCACAAATTCACTTTGAATTGAAATGCATTCCAAGTGACTACCTCATGAAGCTGGTTGAGAGAATGCCAAGAGTGTGCAAAGCTGTCATCAAGGCAAAGGGTGGCTATTTGAAGAATATGAAATATAAAATATATTCTGATTTGTTTAACACTTTTTTGGTTACTACATGATTCCATATGTGCAATTTCATAGTTTTGATGTCTTCACTATTGTTATACAATGTAGAAAATAGTACAAATAAAGAAAAACCCTTGAATGAGTAAGTGTTTTAAAACTTTGGACTGGTAGTGATACATGTAAACAGGAGTACTAGTGACCAGTAGCAGAATAAATAGATCAATACTATCGGTAATGGAATTGGTAATGGCAATCAATGGACAGCAGCGTAATGGAGTAATACATCTAATCAATAATCATTTTAGCAGCAGTGTAGGCTGTGTATGAGTGGGTAGATGGGCACAGAGTCAGTGTGGAGAGTCTGTGGCAGTAGTTGTTAGCCATTTAACACTCTTATGGTCGGGGGATTGAAGCTGTTTAGGAGTCTATTTTGGTGTCTATTTGTCTGAGCCTTGATGCACTGGTTGCGCCTGCCGGATGGGAGCATGGAGAACAGTCCATGTCGGGGGGCTGGAGACTTTGGCAATTTCTCGTGCCTTTCTCAGATACCGCCTGGCGTGTATGTCCTGGATGGCTGGCGGCTCACCCCCAGTGATGCGCTGGGCCGTCCTACCACCCTCTATAGGGCCCTCTGGTCGAGGGCGGTGCAGTTGCCATACCAGACAGTGATACAACCAGTCAGGATGCTCTCGATGGCGCAGCAGGATCTGAGGGTCCGTGCCAAATCATTTCAGCCTCCTGAGGGAGAAAAAGGGGGTTGACGTGCCTTCTTTACGACTGTACCGGTGTGAGAGAACCATGATAAGTCCTCAGTGATGTAGACACAGAGGAACTTGAAGCTCTTGACCCTCTTCACTGCAGCCCAGTTGATGTGGATGGGGTTGTGCACCCACCCCTATTTCCTGATGTTCACGATCAGCTCCCCACTGGGCACACACTGGTTGAATCAATGTTTTTATCCCACGTCATTTCAATTAAAATATGTTGAACCAACGTGGAATAGACGTTGAATTGACGTCTGTGCCTTTGTCTTGCTGACGTTGAGTGAGAGGTTGTTGTCCTGGCACCATGCTGCCAGTTCTCTGACCTCCTCCCTGTAGGCTGTCTCATCGCTGTTGGTGATCCCACCACCGTCGTGTCGTCAGCAAACTTGATGATGGTGTTGGAGTTGTGCTTAGCCACGCAGTCGTGGGTAAACAGGAAATACAGGAGGGGGCTAAGCACCCACCCCTGGAGGGCCCCCGTGTTGAGGGTCAGCGTGACGGATGTGTTGTTGCCTACCGGCCCGTCCCAGGGTCCTGAGCTTGGTGACAAGCTTAGAGGGCACTATGGTGCTGAACGCTGAGCTGTAGTCGAGGAACAGCATTCCCACAGGTATTCCTCTTGTCCAGGTGGGAGAGGGCAGTGTGGAGAGCAATTCAGATTGCATTGGCTATGGTTCTGTTGGGGCAGTATGCAAATTGGAGTGGGTCTAGCGTGTCTGGGATAATGTAGTTGATGTGTGCCATGACCGGCCTTTCAAAGCACTTCATGATTACAGATGTGAGTGCTGCAGGGTGGTAGTCATTTTGGCATGAAGCCTTAAGAGTTCTTGGAAACAGGAATGATGGTGGTCAACTTGAGACGTTGGGATATCAGTCATATTGGTATTGTCAGATAATTGTCAGGTAAGCACAATATATTCGTCATCTTGGTATTGGCAGATAATTGTCAGGTATGTACAATATACTAGTCATATCAGCAGATGTGTTCAGGTAAAAATATCTATGCTATAATTAACGGCCCAGATTTCCATATTGGTGCAATTTCTTCTATAGTATGCGAGTGAGTGAGTGAGTGAGTGAGTGAGTGAGTGAGTGAGTGAGTGAGTGAGTGGACGGTGACAGGACACACTCACCACTCCCTCCATGTCTGTCATTTCGGGTGGGGCCAGCATGGACTGCACCATGAACTTGTGTTTGCTTTTCTCGTTGGGGTCGTAGTCGAAAGGCTGCAGCATCACTGGGAGAAGGGCACAGCAGAAAGAAACATAAATATACATACAGAATTGTGTTCCTTAGGCACAAAACTGAAGAAACCTGAAAAAGGAGGGGCCTGCTTGGACCTGTCCATTAAGAAACCCTGATTTTCGTTTTGCATTTCAAAATGTTTTGCTATTGTTTGCCCTAGGTCTATGAGCTTTGGGACAGCAGAGCGTCTCTATACCGGAGTGGTGCTTATATATGATCCCTTACCAGACAATAGCAAAGTTGTCTGTCACTTGGTCTTCTCTCGCTGTCATTATCCTATAGTTAAGATTACAGCTATTTTTTTGTTGACTCATAAATCAATTATTCTATTAAGAATTAGGGCAGTCATACAACTTCATTGGTGGGTGAAAAGAATATGACTGTTGAAAATGTGTTCAAAGTCAATGAGCGTTGTAGGGATGGTGTGAGATTTTGTCAATTGGATGTCTCTGCGTGCAGTTTGATTGAAGTTGCTAACTTGCGTTAGCGTAATGACTGGTAGTCCATGGGATCAGACTTCCACAAACTCCCATTCATTGCGCTAACGCTAGTAAGCAATCACTCGCGAAACTACCTTCAACTTCAATAAAATGCATGCTTTTGTCAGCACATTCTCCTAATTCTGTGTTTCAGTTGAAGTACTCTGATTTGAAGGAGATTTATTAAGTATTCAAACGATAAACGATGTGGTACCCTATTCCTTTTATAGGGCATAAAGGCTCTGGTCAAAAGTAGTGCACTATAAAGGGAATGGGGTGCCATTTGGGGATGTGATATATTCATGTTACCATGACTGCAAAACATTGACGGATCTACATAACTCCTCACTGATGGCAATTTTTCTAACAGCTTCAATGTTTTTCACTTTAACATTACAAATTGCCCTAATAAAAAACAGGTGTGTCTAAAAATGATTTTACCCATCATCTCTTCACATCATCCAATCAAGTGTTATTTGATGTCATTCCAATGACCAAAAGGTATTTTCAAGCTGTTCAAATGATTTACAATGATCACTTTCATATGTTGGCGTCTCAACTGCTCTGGCAGGGAATAAAATGGGTATTGATGGGTAATCTCCATACTCATATTCATTACTGTTTTAAGAGGAGCGCGTTTGGACTCAAAGGGGCTGCGCGTTTAACATCAATGCCGACTGTGGGAGTGATTTCGGGGGAGCTATGGCTAACTTTCATTCAAAACAAATGACCTCTTCATTTCAAAGCCAGTGCTAGCGCTCTCAGATGTGGCGAACTAGGACGGCTCTCGTATATGGCACATGCCAATTCTCTCCGGAGTACAAAAAACTTCACAAGTGTTCTTGTATGCCATTACGGCAATCAAGCAAGTTCAATATTGCAAACCAAAAACAGACGGCTGAAACAGATTGACATCCTGTTGCAGTCAGACCCAATTTGCGCAGCCATCCACCCTGGGTCCAAAGGGAAGGAAAACATATACGTTCTTGGAGGGTCATTAAATAACCTAAAATAAGTCCCAAATTTGTCAAAAAATATTTTTCAAAACTCACACGCTTTGAATGACATAACTAAACCAGTCCTGACAGCTCCTTTTTATCCTGTGATATATTATGGACACCTTCATATGGGGGATAACGTTCCTAATATTCAGAGAAGTTAATTGTAGTAAAGCAGAAAATTATTTGCTTGTTTTTCCTTACTGGTTGTTGATTAAATAGAGCTATTAGAAGAGGGAGAGTTGGGAGTGCTTAAATGATTGGGTCCCTGGGGACTAAACTATGGAATTATTATCCATATCAACCTCAAAGTCTGCTAGTGGATCCATTCACAAAGGAAAGACCGAGGGAGGCCATGACTACTGCTAAATACCACAAGCTACAACTGAGAGAACAAGGGCCCCAAGCACTCTGAAAGCTATAGTGAGAGACTGAGAGAACAAGGGCCCCAAGCACTCTGAAAGCTATAGTGAGAGACTGAGAGAACAAGGGCCCCAAGCACACTGAAAGCTATAGTGATAGACTGAGCGAAAAAGGGCCCCAAGCACTCTGAAAGCTATAGTGATAGACAGAGAAAAAGGGCCCCAAGCACTCTGAAAGCTATAGTGATTGACAGAGAAAAAGGGCCCCAAGCACTCTGAAAGCTATAGTGATAGGATTGTATGGTTAGACCTATAGGCTACTTCCAGCATTCCAGCAGAGATTAGTATATACAGTGGGGCAAAAAAGTATTTAGTCAGCCACCAATTGTGCAAGTTCTCCCACTTAAAAAGATGAGAGGCCTGTAATTTTCATCATAGGTACACATCAACCATGACAGACAAAATGAAAAAAAAAAAATCCAGAAAATCACATTTTGCCCCACTGTATAGCACCTTTGCCTCTGAAAGTGCCCTTAAACTAAAAAGGGGTCCCCTAAGTGGAAGAAGTATTGTGCAGAAATTATATTGTTAGCTTAGCTAAGGATTGTGTGGTTTCAAGAGTTAAGAAATTGATTGAATTTCCATTTGTACTGTATAGCAATAATTCATATGCAGTTCAAGAAGAAATATCCAAAACTCTGTAATATTCCTTAGTGGTTTCTTGAGACACACCATCTCAATGAACCGCTGGTGAGCATTAGAGTTGTGGATATTTCTTCCTTCAAGTAATGTCCCATCCAAATGGAGTGAGATGATTCATTAAGCAACTTCATCACTCTAGATTCTGATCTACATCTTGATCGGGAGATTGGATCTCTCACAACAATAATGTGGACCAATAATGTGGACCAATAATGTGTCCTGAGGAAAAAGTTGGCAAAACATTGGCCAGCCATAAAGAAAGGAATTGCCTAAGCTTTTTCTATAGAATGTTGAAATGTCTTGAGGGCTTAAAACTCCTTCAATTTGTTGACACAAGGCCCCTCTCGGTGCTTTCGAGAGCTCTATAGTTTCTAGGGCTGGGAATTGCCAGGGACCTCACGATACGATATTAGCACGATACTTAGGTGCCGATACGATATGTATTGCAATTCTCACGATTCTATGTGTATTGCGATTCGATACTGCGATTGTATTGCAATTTGATGTTACAAACATATTGCTCACTATATGTCTGTTGCAGAGGGGCAAGAGAGAGACATGAGAAAACAGAAAATTAGTTGGAAATAAAAAGTGCTGAAACCATGTTACAATATGTAACTGTATCGATCCCCCAATCACTAATATTTTATCATAAAACAGCAGCACAATACCAATCAAGTTGAGCATCTCTGTGGTGTGCGTTTAACATATAACGTTTTGTGGGGGTTAACCTAAGCTTTAAAAGCACAGTGTGTGTCTCCAACTGAGCCTGCAAATGACACATTAGGGATTTTAGATATACTTTGGCAAAGTGTTCCCTTTCGGTCTAGGCAAAGTGAATTTCCACATTGCCGTTTGTGCTAATCTGTTTACAATTAGAGAGAAAAGCCTCTGTTGGAGGAGAAGGGCTGTGGCTGTCTGAACCCGGGGTTCTTTGTCGCCCACTACAGATTCCCTTGGTGACTCGAAGTGTGGCCTGAAACTGAATCCAGCCAGTGAAAATAGAGCTGGTGGCAGCAAATAGCCATGTTAGTGGACTCAGGAAACTCTAGCCAGGTCCTGTCTCCCTCAAAGAGCAGTCCCGGGGTGAGAACACAGCTGTTGGTCCAAGGGGGACAGAGAGAGAACCCCATCTCAAGCCAACAGAATTCATACTATTCTGCAGAACTGCCTGGACTTCTCAACTGATTTGACAAAATACTACTTTACATAAATACCTCCTGTACACATTATTGCTCCAATGATTTGATTCTAAAAGGTGCAGGGATGTCACAATTTTGGTCTTCACCGAGGTGGTCCGGAGGACCACACTGAAAATGGGTTATATTGCCTCGCTGTCACAATCTGCATAAAAGGATTTCTCTATCCGTCGTTTTTCTATGCTCTCCTACTGTCTAGCTGTTTATTAGTGGGCTTGATGTGGTGAAGAGAATATATATGGTGTGGTGAAGAGTATAGTGTGGTGAAGAGTATATTACCGCAGGGGTTGCCATTAAGCTCTTAAAGGCACTTGCCCATCAGACAAGTCCAGTTAATGTTTTACTTTCCCAAAGGTCGTGGTCACTTGCCCCAAAAATGTAAATGGTCTGTTACATGGACAATGGTTAAAATGGCAAGTACCTTTCATTTTAACATTGTTTGAATGCGCCAGCACACTTATAACAACATTCAAACCCAATTGTTTAAATAACTTGCATGCAATTCTGTAAGGAAGTTCCATTACTTAGACAGACTTCTGTTGAAAAGGGTTAAAGTTACACAGTACCAGTGAAAAGTTTGGACACACCTACTCATTCAAGGGTTTTTCTGTATTTTTACTATTTTCTACATTGTAGAATAATAGTGAAGACATCAAATAACACATATGGAATCATGTAGTAAACAAAAAAGTGTTAAACAAATCAAAATATATTTATATTTGAGATTCTTCAAAGTAGCCACCATTTGCTTTGATGACAGCTTTACACACTCTTTGCATTCTCTCAACCAGCCTCATGAGGTAGTCACCTGGTATGCATTTCAATTAACATGTGTGCCTTGTTAAAAGTGAATTTGCGGAATTTCTTTCCTTCTTAATGCATTTGAGACAATCAGTTGTGTTGTGACAAGGTAGGGGTGGTATACAGAAGATGGCCCTATTTGGTAAAAGACCAAGTCCATATTATGGCAAGAACAGCTCAAATAAGCAAAGAAATGACAGTCCTTCATTACTTTAAGACATGAAGGTCAGTCAGTCTGAAAACTGTCAAGAACTTTGAAGGTTTCTTCAAGTGCAGCCACAAAAACCATCAAGCGCTATGATAAAGTGGCTCTCATGAGGACCGCCACAGGAAAGGAGGACCCCCAGAGTTACCTCTGCTGTAGAGGATTAGTTCATTAGAGTTACCAGCATCAGAAATTGCAGCCCAAATAAATGCTTCAAAGAGTTCAAGTAACAGACACATCTCAACATCAACTGTTCAGGAGACTGTGTGATTCAGGCCTTCATGGTCGAATTGCCACAAAGAAACCACTACTAAGTATCCCCCTTTCCCAATCCCTTGCTAAAGGACACCATCCTGTAGCACAAACTCCAAAAGGTTCTAGGACACTAAAGTCCATGGAGAATAAGAGCACCTCCTCCCAGCTGCCCACTGCACTGAGGCTAGGAAACACTGCCACCATTGATACAGCTACGATAATCAAGAATTTTAATAAGCATTTTTCTATGGATGGCCATGCTCTCTACCTGGCTACCCCTACCCGGTCAACAGCTCTGCACCCCCCACAGCAACTTGCCCAAGCTTCCCCCATTTCTCCTTCACCCAAATCCAGATAGCTGATGTTCTGAAAGAGCTGCAAAATCTGGACCCCTACAAATCAGTTGGGCTAGACAATCTGGACCCTCTCTTTCTAAAATTATCCGCCACAATTGTTGCAACCCCAATTACTAGCCTGTTCAAACTCTCTTTCGTATCGTCTGAGATCCCTAAAGATTGGAAAGCTGCCGCGGTCATCCCTCTCATCAATAGGGGAGACACTCCAGACGCAAACTGTTACAGACCTATATCTATCCTACCCTGCCTTTCTAAAGTCTTCGAAAGCCAAGTTAACAAACAGATCCCTGACCATTTTGAATCCCACCGTACCTTCTCCGCTATGCAATCTAGTTTCCGAGCTCAGCCACGCTCAAGGTCCTAAACGATACCATAACTACCATCGATAAAAGACAATACTCTGCAGCCGTCTTCATCAACCTGGCCAAGGCTTTCGACTCTGTCAATCACCGCATTCTTATCAGCAGACTCAACAGCCTTGGTATCTCACAAATGACTGGCATCACTACTCTGGACGGTTCTTACTTAGAATATGTGGGCAACTACAAATACCTAAGTGTCTGGCTAGACTGTAAACTCTCCTTCCAGACTCACATTAAGCATCTCCAATCCAAAATTAATTCTCGGCTTCCTATTTCGCAACAAAGCATCATTCACCCATGCTGTCAAACATACCCCTGTAAAACTGACTATCCTACCGATCCTTGACTTCGGCGATGTCATTAACAAAATAGCCTCCAACACTCTACTCAGCAAATTGGATGTAGTCTATCCCAGTGCCATCCGTTTTGTCACCAAAGCCCCATTTCCTACTCACCACTGCGACCTGTATGCTCTCGTTGGCTGGCCCTCACTTCATGTTCGTCGCCAAACCCACTGGCTCCAGGTCATCTATAAATCTTTGCTAGGTAAAGCTCCGCCTTATCTCAGCTCACTGGTCACCATAGCAGCACCCACCCGTAGCACACGCTCCAGCAGGTATATGTCACAGGTCATCCACAGAGCCAACTCCTCCTTTGGCTGCCTTTCCTTCCAGTTCTCTGCTGCCGATGACTGGAACAAATTGCAAAAACCACTAAAGCTGGAGTCTTATATCGCCCCCTCACTAAATTTTAGCATCAGCTGTCAGAGCAGCTTACCAATCATTGCACCTGTACACAGCCCATCTGTAAATAGCACACCCAACTATCTCATCCCCATATTGTTATTTATTTCTTTGCACCCCAGTATCTCTACTTGCACATTCATCTTCTGCACATCTATCAGACCAGTGTTTAATTGCTAAACTGTAAATATTTTGCCACTATGGCCTATTTATTGCCTTACCTCCCTGATCTTACTACATTTGCACACACTGTATATAGATTTTGCTATTGTGTTATTGACTGTATGTTTGTTTATCCCATGTGTAACTGTGTTGTTTGTGTCCCACTGCTTTGCTTCATCTTGGCCAGGTGCAGTTGTAAATGAGAAATTCTTCTCAACTGACCTACCTGGTTAAATAAAAGTGAAATAAATAAAAATGTAAAAAAGATATTGCTCGTGTTTCTTGGCCCAAGCAATGTACATTAGACCGGTGGAAATCTGTTCTTTGGTCTGATGAGTCCAAATTTTTAGATTTTTGGTTCCAACCGCTGTGTCTTTGTGAGACACAGAGTAGGTGAACGGATGATCTCTGCATGTGTAGTTCCCACCGTGAAGCATGGAGGAGGTGTGATGGTGCCTTGCTGGTGAAACTGTCTGTGATTTATTTAGAATTCAAGGCACACATAACCAGAATGGCTACCACAGCATTCTGCAGCGATACGCCATCCCATCTGGTTTGCGCTAAGTGGGACTTTCATTTGTTTTTCAACAATCTCCAGACAACAATCTCCAGGCTGTGTAATGGCTATTTGACCAAGAAGGAGAGTGAAGAAGTGCTACATCAGATGACCTGACCTCCACAATCACCCGACCTCAACCCAATTGAGATGGTTTGGGATGAGTTGGACCGCAGAGTGAAGGAAAAGCAGCCAACAAGTGCTCAGCATATGTGGGAATTACTCTGTCAAGACTGTTGGAAAAGCCTTCCAGGTGAAGCTGGTTGAGAGAATGCCAAGAGTGTTCAAAGATGTCATCAGCGCAAGGGTGGCTACTTTGAAGAATCTAAAATCTATTTTGATTTGTTTAAAACTATTTTGGTTACTACATGATTCCATATGTGTTATTTCATAGTTTTGATGTCTTCACTATTAGACTACAATGTAGAAAATAGTATCAATAAATATAAACTCTTGAATGAGTAGGTGTTTCCAAACTTTTGACGTGTACTGCATACTGAACAAAAATATAATGAATGTAACGACATTGGGCCTCAGGATCTCAGCAAGGAATCTTTGTGCATTCAAATTGCCATAAATAAAATGCAATTGTGCTCGTTATCTGTAGCTTATGCCTGCACATACCATAACCCCACCATGTTTACAACATTGACATCAGCAAACCGCTCGCCCAGATGTGGTCTGCGGTTGTGAGGCCGGTTGGACGTACTGCCAAATTCTCTAAAATGACATCGGAGGTGGCTTTTGGTAGAGAAATTAATATTAAATTATCTGGCAACAGCTCTGGTGGACATTATTGCAGTCAGTATGCCAATTGCACACTTCTTCAAAACTTGAGACATCTGTGGTATTGTGTTGTGTGACAATACCGTATATTTTAGTGGCCATTTATTGTCCCCAGCACAAGGTGCACCTCTGTAATGATTATGCTGTTTAATCAGCTTATTGATATGCCACACCTGTCAGGTGGAAGGATTATCTTGGCAAAGGAGAACTGCTCACTAACCAGGATGTAATCAAATTTGTGCACAACATCTGAGAGAAATAGGTTTTTTGTGTGTATGGAACATTTCTGGGATCATTTATTTCAGCTCATGAAAATGGGACAAACACTTTACAGGTTGCGTTTATATTTTTGTTCAGTGTATATGATGGTGAGTATAGACAGTATATGACTAGAAAAGGTTTGTACAGCAGTAGTTATATAGGATTATGCGGGACTAGAATACAGTCGTGGCCAAAGGTTTTGAGAATGACACAAATATTAATTTTCACAAAGTCTGCTGCCTCAGTGTATTTAGATACTTTTGTCAGATGTTACTATGGAATACTGAAGTACAATTACAAGCATTTCATAAGTGTCAAGGGATTTTTATTGACAATTGCATGAAGTTGATGCAAAGAGTCAATATTTGCAGTGTTAACCCTTCTTTTTCAGGACCTCTGCAATCCGCCTTGGCATGCTGTCAATTAACTTCTGGGCCACATCCTGACTGATGGTAGCCCATTCTTGCATAATCAATGCTTGTAGTTTGTCAGAATTTGTGGGTTTTTGTTTGTCCACCCGCCTCTTGAGGATTGACCACAAGTTCTCAATGGGATTAAGGTCTGGGGAGTTTCCTGGCCATGGACCCAAAATATTGATGTTTTGTTCCCTGAGCCACTTAGTTATCATTTTTTATCTTATGGCAAGGTGCTCCATCATGCTGGAAAAGGTGAGTGAGCCCACTCCCTTGGTTGAGAAGCAACCCCACACATGAATGGTCTTAGGATGCTTTACTGTTGGCATGACACAGGACTGATGGTAGCGCTCACCTTGTCTTCTCCGGACAAGCTTTTTTCCGGATGTCCCAAACAATCAGAAAGGGAATTCATCAGAGAAAATGACTTTACCCCAGTCCTCAGCAGTCCAATTCCTGTACCTTTTGCAGAATATCAGTCTGTCCCTGATGTTTTTCCTGGAGAGAAGCGGCTTCTTTGCTGCCCTTCTTGACACCAGGCCATCCTCCAAAAGTCTTCTCCTCACTGTGCATGCAGATGCACTCACACCTGCCTGCTGCCATTCCTGAGCAAGCTCTGTACTGGTGGCTCCCCGATCCCGCAGCTGAATCAACTTTAGGAGATGGTCCTTGCGCTTGCTGGACTTTCTTGGGCACCCTGAAGCCTTCTTCACAACAATTGAACCGCTCTCCTTGAAGTTCTTGATAATCCGATGAATGGTTGATTTAGGTGCAATATTACTGGCAGCAATATCCTTGCCTGTGAAGCCCTTTTTGTGCAAAGCAATGATGACGGCACGTGTTTCCTTGCAGGTAACCATGATTGACAGAGGAAGAACAATGATTCCAAGCACCATCCTGCTTTTGAAGCTTACAGTCTGTTATTCCAACTCAATCAGCATGACAGAGTGATCTCCAGCCTTGTCCTCGTCAACACTCACACCTGTGTTAACGAGAGAATCACTGACATGATGTCAGCTGGTCCTTTTGTGGCAGGGCTGAAATGCAATGGAAATGTTTTTTGGGGACTCATTTTGCCATTTGCATGGCAAAGAGGGATTTTGCAATGAATTGCAATTAATCTGATCACTCTTCATAACATTCTGGAGTATATTCAAATTGCCATCATACAAACTGAGGCAGCAGACTTTGAAAATTAATATTTGTGTCATTCTCAAAACATTTGGCCATGACTGTACAGTATATACATATGAAGTGTGTAAAACGGTAAGAACAGTTCATTCGGAAAGTATTCAGACTCCTGGACTTTTTCCACATTTTGTTACATTACAGCCTTATTCTAAAATTGACTAAATATTTTCTTCCCCTCACCAATCTACACATAACAAAGCAAAAACAATTTTTTAAAAATGTTTTCCAAAAAAAATTAAAAATAAAGTGGAATATCACATTTACATAAGTATTCAGACCCTTTACATGGAACCCAAACTGGCTGCACACGTGCGCCATCGTGTGCTATCGTGCATGCATTTATTTTGTCCCCCTACACCAAACGCGATCACGACACGCAGGTTAAAATATCAAAACAAACTCTGAACCAATGACATTAATTTGGGGACAGGTCGAAAAGCATTAAACATGTATGGCAATTTAGCTAATTCGCTTTCACTTTCTAGCTAATTTGTCCTATTTAGCTATCTTGCTGTGGCCAGCTAATTTGTCCTGAGATATAAACATTGAGTTGTTATTTTACCTGAAATGCACAAGGTCCTCTACACTGACAATTAATCCATGCATAAAATGGCCAACCGAATCGTTTCAAGTCATCTCTCCTCTTCCAGGCTTTTTCATCTTTGAACTTATATGGTGATTGGCATCTACACTTTCATAGTATTACCATGACAACCGGCAAAACATTTCATCTTTCAGTCACCAACATTGGTATAACCAATGAGGAGATGGCACGTGGGTACCTGCTTCTATAAACCAATGAGGAGATGGGAGAAGCAGGACTTGCAGCGCGATCTGCGTCAGAAATACAAAGGAGTTCTATTTTAGCCCGTGGCAACGCAGACGCTTGTTGGCGCGCGTGAGCAGTGTGGGTGCAATAATTGAATTACATGGATTTCTATATTTATTTTGCGACGCTCTCGCACGCGACGTGTCTGGTCTGGTCAGCATGTTACTCAGTACTTTGTTGAAGCAGCGATTATAGCCTCATGTCTTCTTGGGTATGACACTACAAGCTTGGCATGCCTGTATTTGGGGAATTTCTCCCATTCTCCTCTGCAGATCTTCTCAAGCTCGGTCAGGTTGGATGGGGAGCGTTGCTGCATAGCTATTTTCAGGTCTCTCCAGAGATGTTTGATTGGGTTCAAGTCTGGGCTCTGGCTGGGCCACTCAAGGACATTCAGAGACTTGTCCCGAAGCCACTCCTGCATTGTCTTGACTGTGTCCTATTGGAAGGTGAACCTTCACCCCAGTCTGATGTCTTGAGGGCTCTGGAGCAGGTTTTCAACAAGGATCTCTCTGTACTTTGCTCCGTTCATCTTTCCCTTGATCCTGACTAGTCTCCCAGTCCCTGCCACTGAAAAACATTCCCACAGCATGATGCTGCTACCACCCTGCTTCACTGTAGGGACGGTGCCATGTTTCTTCCAGATGTGACGCTTGGCATTCAGGCCAAAGAGTTCAATCTTGGTTTCATCAGACCAAAGAATCCTGTTTCTCATGGTCAGTCCTTTAGGTGCCTTTTGGCAGCGGGCTGTCATGTGTGTTTTACTGAGCAGTGGCTTCCGTCTGGCCACTCTACCATTAAGGCCCGATTGATGGAGTGCTGCAGAGGTGGTTGTCCTCCTGGAAGGTTCTCTCCACAGAGGAACGCTGGAGCTGTCAGAGTGACCATCGGGTTCTTGGTCAAGGCCCTTCTTCCCCAATTGCTCAGTTTTACTGGGCGGGGAGCTTTAGGAAGAGTCTTGGTGGATCCAAACTTCTTCCATTTAAGAATGATGAAGGCCACTGTGTTCGTCGGGACCTTCAATGCTGCTGAAATGTTTTGTTAACCTTACCCAGATCCGTGCCTCAACACAATCCTGTCTTGGAGCTCTACGGACAATTCCTTCGACCTCATGGTTTTTGCTCTGACATGCACTTTCAACTGTGGGACCTTATATAGACAAGTGTGTGCCTTTTCAAATCATGTCCAATCAATTGAATTTACCACAGGTAGAGTCCAATCAAATTGTAGAAACATCTCAAGGATGATAAATGGAAACAGCTACATTTCAAGTCTCATAGCAAAGGGTACTTATATAAATAAGGTATCGGTTTAATTTTTTAAAAATACATTTGCAAAACCTATTTTCACTTTGTCATTATGGGGTAAGGTGTGTAGATTGAGGAAAATGTTTTATTTAATACATTTTAGAATAAGGCTGTAACGTAACAAAATGTGGAAAAAGGGGAATGAATAGTTTCCAAATACATTGTAAACATTATTAAAGTGACCAGTGCTCATGGGGCAGCAGTCTCTAAGGTGCATATTTGTTTCCTTACATTGAAAACAGTCTATGGAGAAGGAGAGACTGCAATCCACACTCAATTCCTTCAACAAGGATTTCTGAAAAACCTGGGAACGTTGGGAAAGTTTCTGGAATTTTGCGACGAGATACACAATATGATACTTAGGCCTACCTGAGACGTTGATTGAGGTGCCGGCATCGAGGACGCCGCTGTTCGGCCGGACGCAGTAACGGCGCGGGGCCGTCGTCTTGACTTTGAAGCACACATTCCTGTCTGTAGGGTTGGCGAGCTTTAGGGTGGTGTTGACCACATCCGAGAAGGGACCTGTAGAGGGAGAACAAGGTCCCAAAAAGGAAAAGGGTTAGAGAAGCTGGAGCCTCCATCTTTTTTTATTATTATTCTTTTTTTTGTTAATCAAACCTAAATATATACTGGGATTTAGACCGACAATAGGCGACTTCACAGACAACAGGCTTTACAGAGGTGGGCCTAAAAGGGACAATCTGCAGTTACTACATAAATGTTTGGACTTAAATTAATGATGTACCCATTGATTCTTGAAGAAAATAACATAGTAATTAATGCCTCATGAGCATAGATACACTGTCATCAGAACCCAAAATATAAGCTGTTTACCAGTGGAAGGGATGAACTTTGTTATTGTTTCAATTGCCGATTGGCCCTTTAAAAAGGTAGATTCAATAATGACATCATTGTACAAAGTTGGGCAACTTCCTGATTAAAGAAAATAACAACAACACAATACAAATCTGGATTTGCCCAAAGGGGTCATGATTCACAACTACTTGCTTTGAGACAATGAGAGACAATGACGGGCTTAGCGACAAATCCGTTAGTCTACTTTTAAAACCTATGCTGAAGACCGCCAGGCAGGTTACAGACACCTGGGGTTCCAATCACCAGACTATCACATTCAATACCCCCTGTGGTTCCAATCACAAGGCTATCACATTCAATACCTCCTGCGGTTCCAATCACAAGGCTATCACATTCCATACCCCCTGGGGTTCCAATCACAACACAAGGCTATCACATTCCAGACCCCCTGGGGTTCCAATCACAAGGCTATCACATTCTATATCACCTGGGGTTCCAATCACAAGGCTATCACATTCTATATCACCTGGGGTTCCAATCACAAGGCTATCACATTCCATACCCCCTGGGGTTCCAATCACAAGGCTATCACATTCCATACCCCCTGGGGTTCCAATCACAAGGCTATCACATTCCATACCCCCTGGGGTTCCAATCACAAGGCTATCACATTCAATACCTCCTGCGGTTCCAATCACAAGGCTATCACATTCCATACCCCCTGGGGTTCCAATCACAACACAAGGCTATCACATTCCATACCCCCTGGGGTTCCAATCACAAGGCTATCACATTCTATATCACCTGGGGTTCCAATCACAAGGCTATCACATTCTATATCCCCTGTGGTTCCAATCACAAGGCTATCACATTCCATACCCCCTGGGGGTTCCAATCACAAGGCTATCACATTCTATATCACCTGGGGTTCCAATCACAAGGCTATCACATTCTATATCCCCTGGGGTTCCAATCACAAGGCTATCACATTCCATAACACTGGGATTGATGGTCGGTAACGCTGACAGAAAGAGAGTGTACAAAATTGCCACAAGCAGACAGACTAATGCATGTGAAAGCTGTGCAAACCGTAGAGAAAACATGGTGAGCTAATCAAATGAATGTTACTGAATCAGCACATCAAAAGGCATGTGCGGAGGTCTGTCATGTGCCGGATCGCCATTTCAGAATGAGGAAATGGTTTGAAGAAAGAGAGGGAAGTTACAATACAAAAATCAGGCTTAAGGCGATGCACATTACGTGACATAGAGGAACACATCCTAAGGACAACAAGTCTGAATACTAATCCAAGGTTTAGGAGGCCTACTTTTGAGCTATGCTTTTGAGTGGGGACATCTATGAACTGTATTAGTTAATGACCCACATACAGACGTGTAGGCCTATTCACTGAAAGGGCAGTAGGCCTAATTGATTCCGTCAAATTATCAGCGGGAGCAAGGCTTCATCAACATGCGTTTGAGGTGTATGGACGTTGACACATTAGGTCAGATGCCAACACCAAAATAGAACCCCAGACTTGGTTATAGCCTGAACCAAAATACAGTTGCCTCTACTAACCTCAGTCTGGGGTCGTTCCATCTGATTTAAATCCCTTTGACTGCACCCTTTTTGATGTGAATGAAACCTTCCATACATGTTTTTCCCATGGTAGAAGTGGTTAGAAAGGGACTTTTTGGACATGAATGCCAAAACACTCAGGAGGTTCTCAAAGTTGACCCATTTTGCCTACCCCACCATGTCATCATCACTGAAAGAGACAAACGGTTGAATTTGATATCATTTTATAGCTTACAAACAGGGTTGTCAAACTATTCTGTGATTTCTTGAAAAAAGAATAATAACAAATTTCATTTTTTAACCTTTAATGATCTAAAAACGCGTAAACTCAGATTTTTCTCATTTTCACAAATGTTGTACTGTAGCTTAGACTCTTTCATATCATCTTAGGTGTTTGTGTTGTGCCAGCCATCGGTTGAGACACAGCATTCTCCTGAATACAGGGTGGCTCAAACACCTCAAACACCTCAAATGATGTAACAACAGACTACACTACAACACATATGAAGATGACAGGTTTTTTTTTTTTTTTTTTTTTTGCGAGTTCCAGTGGTTAGAGCGTTGGACTAGTAACCGGAAGGTTGCAAGTTCAAACCCCCCGAGCTGACAAGGTACAAATCTGTCGTTCTGCCCCTGAACAGGCAGTTAACCCACTGTTCCTAGGCCGTCATTGAAAATAAGAATTTGTTCTTAACTGACTCGCCTAGTTAAATAAAGGTAAAAAAAAAGGGTTTTATTAAAAGGTCCATTGCTATCTCAATATCAAATCATTTCTGGGTAACAATTGAGTACCTTACTGTGATTGTTTTTAATTCAAATGGTCAAAAAAAAAGAAACAAATAGCTTCTCAGCAAATAGCAAATTGGGAGTGGTCAGGGGAAAACTGAAAACTAGCTGTTATTACTCATTTTGAATAAGTAGAGCAGCTGATGCAATTAAGGCCATGGCTAATTTAGAAATATAATAATATAATAATAACATGCCATTTAGAAGATGAGATGAAAGCGTATATCGTTGGGCCCTATATCCAGGTGCAGTTACATTAATTGCTCGGTTGTAGTGAATCAAGTCTTTGTTAAACATTTTTCATTTTAAACCACCAGAGTGGGCTTAATATGAGGACAGGTTTTCTTTCACTTCCAAGAAAGGATTGGCTACCAGTATTACTGTCGTTCTACAGAACTATAAAAAAGTGGCCTTTAAACTGACAGCCTAGATTAAATGTATAGTTTAGCCTACTAGGTTCAGCTCACAAAACATCTAAGAGGAGAAAGCATAGACCTTCTTAGAGCAGCGTTTCCCAAACTCGGTCCTCAGTGACCC
Source organism: Oncorhynchus tshawytscha (assembly GCF_018296145.1). Taxonomy (NCBI): domain Eukaryota; kingdom Metazoa; phylum Chordata; class Actinopteri; order Salmoniformes; family Salmonidae; genus Oncorhynchus; species Oncorhynchus tshawytscha. The sequence goes on from NC_056435.1 coordinate 65,527,779, forward strand.
CAAGGGGTGAACCTTTTGTTTTTTGCCCAAACACTACACAGCTGATTCAAATGATCAAAGCTTGATGATTCATTTATTGTTTGAATCTGCTGTGTAGTACTAGTGCAAAAACCAAAACGTGCACCACTTGGGGTCCCAAGGACCAAGTTTAAGAAACCCTGTTCTAGAGGAACTGGAAATAAATGACTTCAGTGCCACAGGGTCAATAATTTGGTATTTTTAACCTATTAGGCCTATCAATAAGAAAAGAAGCCTAAACGTATACAACAGCCTGGGCCTAGTAGACCTATCTAAAGGAAAGCAGGGTTTGGAGGAAATAGGAAACTACTGGTTGGGGGAGGAGAATTGGGAAGGACGTAGCTGGCTGTGAGGGTCAACCAACCAGGTGTGGTGCAAATATATTTGTATAATTTTTTGAAATGTATAAATATATATTTTACTTTAAACCCTTTTTCTCCCCAATTTCGTGATTCCCAAATTGGTAGTTGCAGTCTTGTCCCATCGCTGCAACTCCCGTACAGAAGGTTGAGAGCGTCCTCTGAAACAGGACCCCGCCTAGCCGCACTGCTTCTTGACACACTGCTCGCATAACCTGGAAGCCAGCTGCACCAATGTGTCAGAGGAAATACTGTACTGCAGACTGTACTGTACTGCAGACGCCCAGACCCACCACAAGGTGTCGCTTGAGCACAATGGGACATCCTGGCCAGCCAAACCCTCCCCTAACCCGGACGATGCTGGACCAATTGTGTGCCACCTCATGGATCTCCCGGTCACGGCCGGCTGTGACACAGCCTGGGATCGATCCCGGGTCTGTAGTGACGCCTCAAGCACTGCGTGCTTAGACTGCAGCGCCACTCGGGAGGGCCGTAGGCCTATATTTTTACAGGTTTATTTCATTTGGTCAAAACTGTGTGGAATACCTTGAATCACTGAGGGCTCCAATTACCTTCAATTTGCTTCTAATAATCTCTAATTGTCTAGTCAAGGTAGGCTAATGGCTGTCCTTGAAGAACAAGAAGACATGAGGCACCAGGGGAATGGAAGGAACACTACTAGCCTCAAGTCCCTGCAACCAACCATGGCCTGGTTTCCCAAAAGCATCTTTAAGGCTAAGTTCATCATTAGAAGCATCGTTAAATCTCCAAGCGGTTTCCCAAAAACCATTGTTACTGAAGTTGCACTTGAAAGCGCTCGTTATTTACCAACTGCCTCAGACCACTCATAGAACAGCTAAGTGCGTTGTTAGATGCTTGTTTGCCCTTCCGCATCACTTTTTTCATAAAAGATCTCAGCTAAATGTAAAATGAAGATCTTATCGTCTCTGTGACTTCTTCAGAATGAAGTTGACTACAAATACAAAGTTGCCAAAGTTTTTGCAATTGTTACAAATACGTGAAGGATAAACATATGCTTTAATAAAATAAAACTGAGATGACTGCATTAAAAGATATAGGCTACATGGGCCCATATATTTCAATCATAATGAAATCAATTTAATGTTTAATCAATTGAAATCTATTTCGCCAATACTGCAATGTTTGCATATTCAGACCCCTTGACCTTCTCCACATTGTTACATTACAGCCTTATTCTAAAATGTATTAAAATGTTTTTTCCCCCCCTCATCATTCTACACACAATACCCCATAATGATAAAGCAAAAACAGTTTTTTGTAAACAGAGGAACTCTGGAGCTCAGTCAGAATGACCATCGGGTTCTTGGTCACCTCTCTGACCAAGGCCTTTCTCCGATTGTTCAGTTTGGCGGGGCGGCCAGCTCTCGGAAGAGTCTTTGTGGTTCCAAACTTCTTTCATTTCAGAATGATGGAGGCCACTGTGTTCTTGGGGACCTTCAATGCTGCAGAAATGTTTTGGTACACTTCCTCAGATCTGTGCCTCAACACAATCCTGTCTTGGAGCTCTACGGATAATTCCTTTGACCTCATGGCTTGGTTTTTGATCTGACATGCACTGTCACCTGTGGGACCTTATATAGTCAGGTGTGTGCCTTTCCAAATCATGTCCAATCAATTGAATTTACCACAAGTGGACTTCAATCAAGTTGTAGAAACATCTCAGGGATGGTCAATGGAAACAGGATGCACCTGAGCTCAATTCATTTTATTTTTTAATACATTTGCAAAAATGTATAAAAATCTGTTTTCGCTTTGTCATTATGGGGTATTGTGTGTTGATTGAGGCAAAAAAAAGTAATTTAATCAATTTTAGAATAAGGCTGTAATGTAACAAAATGTGGAAAAATCAAGGGGTCTGAATACTGTATTTCATGATGTGTAACAACATGTGCACAATGACATGCCCAATCTGTCATTTAGTGCATTACTATTGGGTAAGCATAATAAGCCAGCTAAATATTTGCAGCCATAGGTGGTAATATCTCCCTAGGAGCTGATCAATTGTCAGTATTGTGGAGTATGCCTAATTCTAATGTTAAGGTAAGATTTTAATGGTGTATTATATCAGTATGAAATCAAATTTGATCAAATAAAATATTATTAGTCTCATGCTTCATAAACAACAGGTGTAGACTAAGAGTGAAATGCTAACTTACCTTCCCAATAATGCAGAGAGAGAAAATAGAGAAATAATAGAAAAGTAATAACATGTATTATTAAAAGTAATAATAAATACACAATGAGTAACAATGACTTTGGTATATACCCTGGGTACCAGTACTGAATCGATGTGCATGGGTATGAGGCCAAGCCAAAGCCCGGACTTAAATCCCATTGGCAATCTGTGGAAAGACTTGAAGATTGCTATTCACTGCCGCTCCCATCGAACTTAACAGAGCTTGAAACATTGTGCAAGCAAGAATGAAAAAGAAAAAATATGCCCAAATCCATATGTGCAAAGCTGATACAGACATACCCAAGGTGACTCAAAGCTGTAATCGCCTCCAAAAGGTGCTTCTACAAAGTATCGACTCAGGTGTAAATACTTCTGTCGTTCATTTTTCAATAAATGTGCAAAAATGTGATTATGGGGTATTGTGTGTAGATGGCTGAGAAAAAAAAAAGAGGGGGTGCCATTTTGAAGGGCATTCACTCACTGCTCTAGAATGTAGTGAAAAAAAAGGGTCAATTCAAGAGGATGCTACTAAATGATCAGTTGTCAGTAGTGTATAAATGTACTTATTTGCCCTACGCCATTATACATCAGAGTCAACTAATCATTAGATTCTCTACAATAGTATAACCTTAATATACTTGTACTTAACAGCGTTGATTAAATAAGAGCGTTAGTTTATTGTGACCGTTGCTAGTTTAAACAGCCCAACTCTTGGTTGTATCTTCCATTTTTCGCCGTTGGGAGATGGTAACACTTGGAGCTGTTTCCACAGTTTGGACGAATCAAAATCAACTTGATGGCCTCGTGATTATTAATCAGCAAATCTGTGGCTTTCTATTCCTCTAACCCCAGTCAATCAACGTTGAGGGTGTGTTTCCATGGCATTATAAAGGGAAAGACTCAAACAGATTGTCTTTGGGGAAGATATACATTGAAACTCAGTCTGTTAGCTTTGTAAATTAATAAATATATAGACCCAATTTTGTTTTGTATTCTGCAGATTTATTCATTTAGAAAAACCCCATGTTCTCACACAGCAACCTGCAGCCACTAGCTAGCTTGTCAGTTGACATTCAAAGCTAGCGCCATTCTGCCCGTGGAGCAGTGATAATTCTATTGAGCAGCAACCACTTTACTGTGGCCATAACGAAATTCTATTCACTTTAATCATGCTAAATGATCTGAGTGAATAGTATTGTGAACCATTTATGGTAAAGACATAGGGTTTGGACTTTTTATTTAATTTATTAACATTGAATTAAATAATTGTATGGGTTAACACCCTACATTTTGAATTCAGGCTCTAACACAACAAAATGTTATGAATACTTTCTAAAGGCACTGTACGTACATGCATCTAGGGATGAAGTAACTAGGCAACAGGACAGGTGATAAACAGTAGCAGCAACGTTTGTGACGAGTTTAAAAAGTTAGTACAAAAATTGTCAATGTAGGTGGTTAAAAAGTTAACCAAACAGCTACCCGGACTAACAATTTAGCAGTCTTATTTATGGCTTGGGGGTAGAAGCTGTTCCGGGTCCTGTTAGTTCCACACTTGGTGCCACCCTCTATGACTTGGGTGGCTGAAGTCTCCAGCACTTTTTAGGGCCTTCCTCTGACACCGCCTGGTATGTCCTACGCTCAGCTAGTTATGCACTACCCTCAGCTAGTCAAGATGCTATCAATAGTGCACCTGTATAACTTTTTGAGGATCTGAGGGCCCATGCCAAATCTTTTCAGCCTCCCGAGGGGGAAATTAACATTGTGGTGTCCTCTTCACAACCGTGTTGGTGTGTGTGGACCATGATAGATCCTTAGTGATGTGGACACTGAGACACTTGAAGCTCTCGATCCGCTCCACTACAGCCCGTCGATGTGAATGGGGGGGTGCTTGGCCCTCCGTTTCCTGTGGTCCACATTCAGCGCCTTAGTCTTGCTGACGCACTTAGCCAACGTTCTCTGCGTGCCTTGGTGTTTTGGGAAACGGCCTACATTTTCGGCCACATTGTTAAGACACTCATAAGCCTAGGTTCCATCACTACCAAAAAAAAAATCCAGAAAATCACATTGTAGGATTTTTAATGAATTTATTTGCAAATTATGGTGGAAAATAAGTATTTGGTCACCTACAAACAAGCAAGATTTCTGGCTCTCACAGACCTGTAACTTCTTCTTTAAGAGGCTCCTCTGTCCTCCACTTGTTACCTGTATTAATGGCACCTGTTTAAATGTGTTATCAGCATAAAAGACACCTGTCCACAACCTCGAACAGTCACACTCCAAACACCACTATGGCCAAGACCAAAGAGCTGTCAAAGGACACCAGAAACAAAATTTTAGACCTGCACCAGGCTGGGAAGACTGAATCTGCAATAGGTAAGCAGCTTGGTTTGAAGAAATCAACTGTGGCAGCAATTATTAGGAAATAGAAGACACACAAGACCACTGATAATCTCCCTCGATCTGGGGCTCCACGCAAGATCTCACCCCGTGGGGTCAAAATTATCACAAGAACGGTGAGCAAAAATCCCAGAACCACACAGGGGGACCTAGTGAATAACCTGCAGAGAGCTGGGACCAAAGTAACAAAGCCTACCATCAGTAACACACTACGCCGCCAGGGACTCAAATCCTGCAGTGCCAGACGTGTCCCCCTGCTTAAGCCAGTACATGTCCAGGCCCGTCTGAAGTTTGCTAGAGAGCATTTGGATGATCCAGAAGAAGATTGGGAGAATGTTATATGGTCAGATGTAACCAAAATATAACTTTTTGGTAAAAACCTCCTTCCATCAGCAGGGGCATTGAAGATGAAATGTGGCTGGGTCTTTCAGCATGACAATGATCCCAAACACACCGTCCGGGCAACGAAGGAGTGGCTTCGTAAGAAGCATTTCAAGGTCCTGGAGTGGCCTAGCCAGTCTCCAGATCTCAACCCCATAGAAAACCTTTGGAGGGAGTTGAAAGTCCGTGTTGCCCAGCAACAGCCCCAAAACATCACTGCTCTAGAGGAGATGTGCATGGAGGAATGGGCCAAAATACCAGCAACAGTGTGTGAAAACCTTGTGAAGACTTACAGAAAACGTTTGACCTCTGTCATTGCCAACAAAGGGTATATAACAAAGTATAGAGATAAACTTTTGTTATTGACCAAATACTTATTTTCCACCATAATTTGCAAATAAATTCATTAAAAATCCTACAATGTGATTTTCTGGAATTTTTTCTAATTTTGTCTGTCATAGTTGAAGTGTACCTATGATGAAAATTACAGGCCTCTCTCATCTTTTTAAGTGGGAGAACTTGCACAATTGGTGGCTGACTAAATACTTTTTTGCCCCACTGTATGTTTGGAATATCAAATCGCAGTATTGAATTGCAATAGAATCGTGAGAATCGCAATACATATCATATTGGCACTTAAGTATTGTGATAATATCGTATTGTGAGGTCCCTGGCAATTCCCAGCCCTACTAGCTGTTATAGAGGAAACCCTTTTGTTTGAGGGAAACAAAGGTGCATTGTGGATGGAAATGTGGAAGTGAGCTGCCTCGTAGTGTGAATTAGCACATAGACTAAGATAAGGTTTCAGCCCGCAAATGTCCACAGCAACTGACACTTCCCTTCACACACTGAGCCAAGACAAGAGGCGAATTTTAAACCCTCACAACTGGTGAAACATCGTTCAATGAAACGACTCATGCAGCTAACTACTGTAGCCTATACCTCATCTACAACAGCTTTCCAAATGGCAGAAAAAAAATACAGCCACAAAAAGAGAGTTCTGAAGAAATGATTTAATGCTGTTGTGTAGTCTGAAAGGTTTGTTATTGAGAAAGAGCAAGACTTGTGTACCTTGAGTGTGCGGTTCCAAATTGATACTAATAAAGAATAAGGAGATTTATAAAGAACCCGAAAGGAACACAGCTGGATTAGTTGTCGACACAGGCCTGCCTTTCAATGGGCAATTTTAGTCTAAGAGGTTAGGTGATCGGATTATCTGTCCAGTCAAAGACTTTAATTAGTAATTTAGGTGTTACCAAACAATGGAAAATGACTGGTTTACAAACCTCCGACTACTTCCCACTTGGCTAGAAGTACAATATCACTACTAATAGACATTCAAAACTGCTTCAATAGTTTAGCGCAGATGTGTTGCAATGTTCTCGAAACATGGCCATAATTTCATGGTAACATAGTGTAGGGTGTCCACCCACTCTGCTTTGTTGATGCAACTGCACCGCCCACAACCGCAAGACCCTCCTGCACAACGCATCACCGGGGGCAAACTACCTGCCCTCCAGGACACCTACAGCACCCGATGTCACAGGAAAGCCAAAAAGATCTTCAAGGACAACCACCACCCGAGACACTGCCTGTTCACCCTGCTACCATCCAGAAGGTGAGGTCAGTACAGGTGCATGCATCAAAGCTGGTACCGAGAGACTGAAAAACAGCTTCTATCTCAAGGCCATCAGACTGTTTAACAGCCATCACTAACACAGAGAGGCTGCTGCCTACATACAGACTTGAAATCACTGGCCACTTTAATAAATGGATCACTAGTCACTTTAATAATGCCACTTGAATAAATGTTTACATAAGTTGCATTACTCATCTCATAAGGAGATAACATAATGAGAGAAAAAGTGCTGATGCAGAACCAAATTTCAGAATTGCACCTATCCTAGTAGAATATCTCCCCTTGAAAAATACAAATAATATACATTTTGGGGGAAATTGATCCACGGACCTACAAAAAGGGCCACCAGTTGCCCATTCCTGCTCTATATTGACAATGACTTTGTAGGCATGCTAGCACTGGGTTCCCCAACTTGTTCATGTTGAGGCCCCGTAAATAACAAAAATAACAATATCAGGCTTATACCTGATTGTGATTTTACCTAACAGAAGTCTTGACATTTTAGTTATTTCTGTCACTTTGCTGAATAACCTGAAAGCCCCATGCGGATCTCCAGGGGCCCATGAACCCAAGTTTGGGAACCCCTGTACTGGTCTGTGTGGCTTGGGATTTCCTTGAGGTAAACCTATTTCTCCTAGTTATCAATTAGTGGGCTCAGTTTGTTTGCAATGAGCCAAGACAAACAAAATGGCTACCTTCACAACAAGCAGTGCAGTTTAAAGCTGCTTTAACTTTTCTGGGACCCAATCAAATTCACATAGAAATGTGAGTTAAAGATCTGTCATTCTCATTCAAAGCAAGTCTAAGAAGTGGTAGATCTGTTCTTTGTGCTCTATTTATGTTTCCCTTTCTTAAATTTAGTTTTTGCATCGCTTACTTTCATTTTTGTAAACTAGCTTTAAAACAGCTGAAAATACAATATTTTTGGTTATTGAAAATATATTGGTACCATGATTCTCTACACTATATGTTGCTTGTTTTGTCACAAACTGAAATGCGGCGAGGTACTAGAATTTTAGCAACCAGGAAATGGCAGAACAATGTCTGCATATTGCACCTTTAAGCAATGGATTATATTGGCTTGACAAGGCAATAGGGCATCTCAAATTACTGTGGAAAGACCCTATATATATATAATTCAACAAACACAGATGAAAGGCTATTTGTTATTTTGTATCTCAAAAATGGCCTAGAGTCACATTGTGATAATGCTTCAGGCAACGTAGCCTATTGAGTGGAGTCAATAAATTAATATTTAACTAACTGGACACATTGTAATTCGTAGGATGCCCAGTACAAAGTGTCCATATGGTATCCTGACCCATATTGCTGCTTTCCACACCTGGTCATGAACAACACTTGCCAATTGATGAGAAGAACCGCCAGATAGCAATATAGCTAACGTTAGCTAGTATTTCATGCCCAGTTCCTTCTTGCTAGCGGTTAGACTAACCGCTAGTTAATTACAGTAACTAGCAAACTAGACAAATTAGTTAACGTTAGCTACCTACCTATCATGATGCTTTCAACATGCATGTTGGGACAATCAGCTGCTATTCATTGTTAACTCATAAATTACACTGACATGATTGTCGTCGGGCATGAACGATAATCGCTGCGATTCAACCAGTAATTGTATTTTGACATTGTGCTTGAAACACACAGCTAGCACAATAATAAACAGACTGACTCGCCTAAATTACTGGAACGATGTTGCACAATGCACCTGAAACATAATGCACTAACTGACGTTACTAGGCTAGCTACCAGCTAACTAGTTACCTTACTAGAAGGTCAACTCGACATTATTAGCAGTAAAGACTTGTCAGGGAGCTGCAGGAATAGCTAGCTAGCTAGCAAGCACAGGTTAATGTTCAGGAAAGGCTGTGTACGCTGCCAACCAGTCGTTTGAAATTATTCTCCTCCCTAGCTCACTGTTATTTTACAAATTAATGGGCATATAGTGTGCCCCCTCCTTATTAAATGGGCCTGTTACTAACTACCCCACTCACAAAAATGGCTCCCCCCCCCTCCCTTCAGAGTTGGGCCCTCCCCTCCTCAGTAGTATCTTACCTCGGAATTTCAGTTCGTGCTGTGGCTCCAAGAGCAGGACCTGATCTTGTCTGGCCATGACCCAGCGGTTCCAAGGGGATAGCTCAATGTAAATCGTTTCCGTAGATTACTCCTGTTGTGGTGATGTTAGCTAGTGTTATCCTTAGAGTTATTATTATGCTAATTAGCTATGCGATTATCCTGTCCCCCGGTCAGTGCAAATAGCCAGGGAGCTACTAGCGGCGGTTGTGATGCAGCAAGAAAGGAGTGAGAGAGAGGCTTTGTGCAACGTCACAGCCCCTGCATAGCCACTCAACGAGGAGTGAAGAGGTGATGCGAGACGGAGTCCGGGCAAAGCTTGGGAGTTGGGACACCTAAGCCTGGGAGGGAGGGACAGGTGTCTCATGGTCATCAATCTTTCTCAGGACCTTCTTATGTATCATGTTATCACAGTGTTATGGCCTCTTATAATTAATGCCATACATCATGCATTTCTAACGACCTATAATGACATTCCTGTTAATCCTGTAGTTTCAGGCAAGTGCAAATTGACAAAAAAAAAACCCCACTTTGATAAAGTATTTACCAAATAAAAGGATATACATTTATGTTTCTGTAAACCATATCTGCAAAAGTGGGAAAAGTGCCAGTCCCAACACAGCCCTATGGTGCACCTATTCATGTATCACCCTTCACAATGTCCCTTTATAACATGCATGTGACACACAGGTTTACTTGAAATAACTAACCTGATTGACCCCAGTGTTGGCGTGTTGAGAGGTTGTCAGGTGAACGTTCAGCATCCTCAGCACTATTCAAAGTGCAGCATGGAATCCTATCCCAGTGATACACATGCCTGAAGAGTCATGTATTATATATATATATACACACACACACACACACATATATATATATATATATATATATATATAAATAACCAGAAGGCTAACTGCCACTGGCGCAAGAGGACCAATTACATAACCCCACTTTTATCTCCCTGACTCACATAAGCACACAGCCTCCAAGGTACCTCTGGTCCAGGTCGTACCTGTACCTCTTAACTTAGAAGAGGAATGTGCACCAACACCCTGGACCAGAGGTATTCACAGCCCAGCCCAGCAGACAGTATCGCACTCACACACAAATTCCTTCAATATGTTTTTATTTATTAGTAAACTGCTTGACAATTCCCTTTTAGACATTCAACAAAAACAATGCTAACATGTTTCAGACTCTTTTTTTTTGGTTATTGTTTACAGTCATTATGACAAGTATGAAAGCTAAATATGACAAAGTAGTGGTGGAGTTACTATACATGTGTAGATCTATGCCTGGTCTAGCATCTCCGACAATGTAACATACATTATATTCAATATTACAGGCTAAATAGTGATTGATTTTTAAAATAGTCATTGATTTGTGTGCATGTTTGGTGGCATCTACATTGAATAAGACAATTCACATAATGTTTTGCTGCAAAATCTCTCAGGACCAGCCTAAGACTGTTGGTATTTTTCCCAAAAATTAATGCAACTGGTTGTCTTTCTATGATAGGCCCTTAGCACTCCAATGCCAAATTCAGTAACTTTTATCTTGTCAAACACCAGACATAAATGAGTACACCTAGACATTACACTGTTATTTATGTTACAAATATCTACATTTCCAACTGTTAAGCATTAGAACAAATGTGAGCAATGCAATTGTGATGTGTGTTATTGAAATTACATTTTAAATGTCACAGAGAAGAAGCTGCCTCATCTTCTACAAAGATAGAGAGCAAAATAAAAAGTCATACTGTAAAATAATGATTGCTGGAATACAAAGGCATATGATGCAATGCCATTACAAAGGCTATGAAAGAAAATGATTTACTCAAACAAACAGTACAAGACGTATTGGGACTTGTCTGGTTAATATTTTTTCAGATAGGTTTGCTGCAGAAAAATGGCAGCAAAAATAAATCAGCAATAATATACCTAAAAAGGTAAGGTACACAAATATTTCATCTGAAAGTGCAGTTGTAAAGTACCAGAAATACATTTCCCTTTTTAATAAATGCACTGTCCTGGCTAACTACGATATCATTTCAAGTGGAAATCATTGAGGAACACTTAAAACGCCACAACCATAAAAACATTGTATTTTTAAAGGCCTTTTGAATAATTGATGATCAGAAGCTCAAAACTTAATCAATCACTAAAAGTAACATGTAAGCATATTATAGCTCCTCACCAAGCTCAGGACCCTGGGACTGAACACCTCCCTATGCAACTGGATCCTGGACTTCCTGACAGACCGACATCAGGCGGTGAAGGTAGGCAACAACACAGTCAACAAGCTGACCCTCAACACAGGGGCCCCCCAAACTGTGTGTGCTTAGCCCCCTCCTGTACTCATAGCTCGCCTCCAACTCCATCATCAAGTTCGCTAACGAAACGACGGTGGTCTGCCTGATCACCAATGACGATGAGACAGCCTACAGCAGCGCTTCCCAAACTCGGTCCTCGAGACCCCAAGGGGTGTACATTGTTTTTTCCCCTCACACTACACAGCTGATTGAAATGATCAAAACTTGATTATTAAAATAATCAACTAATCAGCTATGCAGTGCTAGAGCAAAAAACTAGACTTGCACCCCTTGGGGTCCTGAGGACCACATTTGGGAAACCCTACAGGGAAGAGGTCAGCACAACAACCTCTCCCTAAATGTCAGCAAGACCAATGAGCTGATCTTGGAATTGAGGAAAGAGGGGCCCCACCAACAGGGCTGCAGTGAAGAGGGTCAAGAGCTTCAAGTTCCTCTGTGTCTACATCACTGAAGACTTATCATTGTCCTCCTACAACAGCATAGTCGTAAAGAAGGCACGGCAGTGCCTCTTCTCCCTCTGGAGGCTGAAATGATTTGGCATGGCCCATCAGATCCTTAGGAACTTTTACAGCTACACCACCGAGAACATCCTGACTGGTTGTATCACCGTCTGATATAGCAACTACAACGCCCTCAACCGGAAGGCCCTACAGAGGGTGGTACGGACAGTTCTACCTCATCATTGTGGGTGAGCTCTCAGCCATCCAGGACATGCATGCCAGGCGGTGACTGAGTAGAAGATACTGGTGTATCAAGGCTCAGACAAACAGACTCATCAGCCCCTGGCCATGTGGTTTCTTAATTACACTGAACAAAAATATAAACGTAACATGTAAAGTGTTGGTCCCATGTTTCATGGGCTGAAATAAAAGATCCCAGATTTTCCATATAAACTTTTAGTGTGTATCTCAAATTTTGTGCAGAATTTTGTCTACATTCCTGTTAGTGAGCATTTCTCATTTACTAAAATAATCCATCCACCTGACAGGTGTGCATATCAAGAAGCTGATTAAACAGCATTATCATTACACAAGTGCAACTTGTTCTGGGGACAAAAGGCCACTAAAATGTGCAGTTTTGTCACAACACAATGCCACAGATGTCTCAAATTGAGGGAGCTTGCAATTGGCATGCTGACTGCAGGGATATACACCAGAGCTGTTGCCAGAGAATTTAATGTTAATTTCAGTACCATATGCCACCTCCATTTTAGAGAATTTGGCAGTACGTCCAACCGGCCTCACAACCACAGACCACGTGTTACCACGTCAGCCCAGGTCCTCCACATCCGGCTTCTTCACGTGTGGGATCGACTGAGGAGTATTCCCGTCTGCAATAAAGCACTTTTGTGGGGGAAAATAAAAATGAATTCCGATTGGCTGGACCTGGTTCCCAAGTGGGTGGGCCTATGCCCTCCCAAGCTCACCCATGGCTGTGTCCCTAAGCAGTTATGTGAAATCCATAGATTAGGGCCTAATACATTTATTTCAATTGACTGATTTCCTTATGAACTGTAACTCAGTAAAATTGTTGCGTTTATATTTTTTGTTCAGTATATACACTTATATATATACACACACACACAAAATGAGTTATACTATTTTGATATTGATTACTGCACTGTTGGGTAGCGCGTGCAAGTCAAGCATTTCACTGTACTTGTGCATGTGACAATAAAACTTGAAACTAGATCTTCTCGATACCTAAACATTCTTGTCACATTTTAGTAACCCTTGCCATAAAGACAATTATTGCACTGACATGGTTGTAAAAAAAAAAAAATCCTGAAGAACATTACAGTCAACCCTGCTATTAACACACCTTCCCCATCAGCACTGATTATAATGGAAAGGACAAAAGCCCCTTGAAGACAACTTCACCTCAAGAGACCCACCCTGAAACACCATTATCCCTCCTATCCCTTAAACCGTGTACAATTGGGTTAGATTGGTGTCCACTGAATACAGAGAGTTTTTCCATCATATTTCTTAAACCAGTCATTTCCTTTAAATCAATGGAAGGAAGTGAACAAATGCACACATTAAAAAAAGGTCGGACAATTCAGACGGCAGGCTGGCCAGTCTACAGCTAGAGGCAGGCTGGCCAGTCTACAGCTAGAGGCAGGCTGGCCAGTCTACAGCTAGAGGCAGGCTGGCCAGTCTACAGCTAGAGGCAGGCTGGCCAGTCTACAGCTAGAGGCAGGCTGGCCAGTCTACAGCTAGAGGCAGGCTGGCCAGTCTACAGCTAGAGGCAGGCTGGCCAGTCTACAGCTAGAGGCAGGCTGGCCAGTCTACAGCTAGAGGCAGGCTGGCCAGTCTACAGCTAGAGGCAGGCTGGCCAGTCTACAGCTAGAGGCAGGCTGGCCAGTCTACAGCTAGAGGCAGGCTGGCCAGCAGCTAGAGGCAGGCTCAGTCTACAGCTAGAGGCAGGCTGGCCAGTCTACAGCTAGAGGCAGGCTGGCCAGTCTACAGCTAGAGGCAGGCTGGCCAGTCTACAGCTAGAGGCAGGCTGGCCAGTCTACAGCTAGAGGCAGGCTGGCCAGTCTACAGCTAGAGGCAGGCTGGCCAGTCTACAGCTAGAGGCAGGCTGGCCAGTCTACAGCTAGAGGCAGGCTGGCCAGTCTACAGCTAGAGGCAGGCTGGCCAGTCTACAGCTAGAGGCAGGCTGGCCAGTCTACAGCTAGAGGCAGGCTGGCCAGTCTACAGCTAGAGGCAGGCTGGCCAGTCTACAGCTAGAGGCAGGCTGGCCAGTCTACAGCTAGAGGCAGGCTGGCCAGTCTACAGCTAGAGGCAGGCTGGCCAGTCTACAGCTAGAGGCAGGCTGGCCAGTCTACAGCTAGAGGCAGGCTGGCCAGTCTACAGCTAGAGGCAGGCTGGCCAGTCTACAGCTAGAGGCAGGCTGGCCAGTCTACAGCTAGAGGTAGGCTGGCCAGTCCTCAACTGGTGTTAAATGTGGCCCATTCACGTGTTTTCGGCAAGAGAGAAAGACACTAGGAGGAAATCAAAAGGAAAGGGGAACAACTACATGGATTGCTCTATGCTAGGCATTATCCCTAAATTGCCTGTCAAATGGCAATAGGTCAGGAACTAAAATGTGAGACTTTACATTACTGTACTACACAAAGGAGCAATTTAAGACAGAGTGAACACATTGCTCAGTGTTCCTTCATTGCTTCTCTTTGTATTTTTGGACAAGGTGTTCCAGATGCACACCATATTCAAGCTTTCCTTAATTGCTTGCTTCACAGCGTAGTGAAGGCAGCCAGCAGCAGAAAGAAGGAGCAAGGGGAACGAATGAAACAGGTCCCCGGAGGAGAGCACATCAGTTGGAATTGAAAAGAGAGCACGGTTCATCAGAGGGTCAGCATGTCAATGGAAAGCTGTGCCTGGTTCTCTGCGGGAAACCTTTTCTTTAGAAAGATCTAAAGATTGTCGACTTGTTCTTCTTAGAACAAGTCCAGTTTCCAGATATGGTCCTTTTTTTAAATCTCTGGCCAGGTAGTAAAACTATGTTGGATGTGCGAGCCAGTGCTTATTCTGTAAAGGAATGAGAAAAGAACGATGATTTTTTTATATTTTTTATGGGACAATTAAAGAATTGGCAGGACCGCACAAAATCACTCTCCTGTAAAACGGTCATGACAAAAAAAAACAGTGAGAGATCGCAGACGGACGGGGGTTGCCAACTAACACAAACAGTTAAAATACCATTTCAAAAACATTGAAACGCAATGAACACTGTAAAAGGGCTGGCAGTATACTCCAAGCACTCCATGGAAATTCATTTACAGAATTTCAGCGATTGGCTAAATAAAAAAATGAAAAAATGTTTTACCTTTATTTAACTAGGCAAGTCAGTTAAGAACAAATTCTTATTTTCAATGACGGCCTAGGAACAGTGGGTTAACTGCCTGTTCAGGGGCAGAACGACAGATTTGTACCTTGTCAGCTCGGGGGGTTTGAACTTGCAACCTTCCGGTTACTAGTCCAACGCTCTAACCACTAGGCTACCCTGCCGCACCAACTATTAAAGTGGAAAACGTTAGCAGTTATAACCGCACACTTACTGACTGCCAGTCTTGTCAGCACTCAAACAGCCTGGCCCTCTAAGAGACGAGGCCTCAATGTAGTAGAAGACAGCAATAAAATGACTCCTTTTCGGTGGTAACCATCAAACAGCCAAGTTAAAATCCCCTTTATCAAACCCATTTCCCCTCCAAAGTGTTAAGGCTAAAGCAGTCACTGAGAGACACAATGATACTGATGAGCACTGAAATTGTAATGGAGAAACAATATGACAGAAAAAGCGCACATTACCCCCCATTAGGGATTTTCATTACTGTTTCTCAAACGGTTTGGCAAACACCTGCCTTGGCCCTGTGCTGCAAAGCACTGTGTGAAGGTCCTTAAAATATAACAGACTACACAACTACACTTCCCATCATGCACCGGACTTATCTACCTTAACAAATAGAACATTCGTGTAGAACATTCATTTAGTCTCCTGTTGGAAAATAGTGTGGTTGTTCCAAGAGAAGAAGCACTGCATGCTGCAGATCCAATGATGCCATGACCCGTGTAGAGGTTTACAAGATAAGAACGGAAATAAAATCTGTGTAAACTTTTCAGAAGTATTACAAGACATAAAAAAAAAAAGCCGGGAGGGGAGCTCTTACAACTTGGGGAAACCATAGCAACTGCTGTGGCTTTGGACTACTCGGGGACAGTTCACGCAGAAAAGCTTCAAGGACAGGACAGATGTAGGATTCCTCTCAGATGGTACCCCATTTCTCTAAACTGAGTGGACAAATAATTAGGAATACCTGCTCTTTCCATGACAGAGAATGACCAGGTGATCCCTTATTGATGTCACCTGTTAAATCCACTTCAATCAGTGTAGATGAAGGGGAGGAAACAGGTTAAAGAAGGATTTTTAAGCCTTGAGACATGTATTGTCTATGTGTGCCACAGTGGAGGCTGCTGAGGGGAAAATGGCTCATAATAATGCCTGGAACGGAGCAGATGGAATGGCATCAAAGACCTGGAGACCATGTGTTTAATGTACATGATACCATTCCACTGATTACGCTCCAGCCATTACCACGATCCTGTTCTTCTTAAATGAAGGTGCCACCAACCTCCTGTGGACTGCCATTCAGAGGGTGAATGGGCAAGAGAAAAGATTGAAGTGGCTTGAACAGGGTATGGTAGTAGGTACCAGGCGCACCGGTTTGTGTCAAGAACTGCAACGCTGCTGGGTTTTTCACACTCAACAGTTTCCTGTGTGTATCAAGAATGGTCCACCACCCAAAGGACATCCAGCCAAATGGACAACTGTGGAAAGCAATGGCGTCAACATGGGCCAGCATCCCTGTGAAACGCTTTCGACACCTTGTAGAGTCCATGCCCCAACTAAACGAGGCTGACAACTCAATATTAGGAAGGTGTTCTTAATGTTTTGTACACTCAGTGTATAAGGTGCACTACTTTTGACCAGAGCCACATAGGAATCTGGTGCCATAGGCTTGGACGAGCCACAGATCTGGAAAACGGGAGGATGAAGTGAACACAGCAAGGAGGGGGGTAAGACTGCCATAGACCTACTTGGCGATCCTAAAGGATAGCTGCCATAGACCTACTTGGCGATCCTAAAGGATAGCTGCCATAGACCTACTTGGCAATCCTAAAGGATAGCTGCCATAGACCTACTTGGCAATCCTAAAGGATAGCTGCCATAGACCTACTTGGCAAACCTAAAGGATAGCTGCCATAGACCTACTTGGCAAACCTAAAGGATAGCTGCCATAGACCTACTTGGCAATCCTAAAGGATAGCTGCCATAGACCTACTTGGCAATCCTAAAGGATAGCTGCCATAGACCTACTTGGCAATCCGAAAGGATAGCTGCCATAGACCTACTTGGCAATCCTAAAGGATAGCTGCCATAGACCTACTTGGCGAACCTAAAGGATAGCTGCCATAGACCTACTTGGCAAACCTAAAGGATAGCTGCCATAGACCTACTTGGCAAACCTAAAGGATAGCTGCCATAGACCTACTTGGCGATCCTAAAGAATAGCTGCCATAGACCTACTTGGCGATCCTAAAGAATAGCTGCCATAGACCTACTTGGCGAACCTAAAGGCTAAATACTGAGATCCAATTTATGCTTAATCCAAAAATGTAGTCGGATTCACCGTAAGGATGGTGTGACACAATTCAGCTCCACACCACATCGCTGTGCGCATCTCAAATTTTGTAACAATACAGAGTGCTCCGTATAACTCCGCAGTGACACGATTGGTTGACGGTAGGAGTGGGCGGGAGGTCCAGCATAAACACAAACTCACTACCATGACAACTTCCTTCACAACAGCTCTGTGCTGCTTGGATAAGAGCAATAATAATAAAATGCCCTGACTTCTGCAGAGGTCATATCACTGTAAATGCTGCACGACAAATACAGCGCCTTTAAAGGCTGTGGACTTCATTTGAACCTTTTGGGCTCCAGATAGGCATTAACAACACAAGACTACAGCTTCACAATAACTGAGCCAAAGTTAGCCGCATAGAACGATGAGATATGGTCATATATCCCAGTGAACTGTAATTTGCTCGGCTGCTCTCTCTTTACAGTGTAGCATTAGACGCAGGACGCAATGGCGGTAGTAATCAGGGTTTCCTGATGGAGGAGTGGAATTTACAGCTCCCAGGTCTCTGTGACGCAGGTCTGTGGTTAGGGGGGGATTATGGAGGCTGCAAGCAGAGAAGGGTCAGGGGTCAAGGGTCAATATGGGGACTACGGTCAGGAATCACTGGCAGCATCAGCAGCAGGTCCGGGTCCGGGTCTCTGAGGGCCGCCGGCGCAGTTTGAAGCCATTCCCTGCAGCCCCTCCCCCTGCATCTAGGACAGGGATCCGTTGACCTGCAGGCGGGAACAAAATGTGCAGGAGGGACAAAAAAAAAAAAAGTTACACCCAGAAACCATTGGTTAAAATAGGAACATCAGCAGAAGCTCACACAATATTGCTTGGTACACTTAAATTAACAAGGACAATTTCAGCCATTGTACACCACTAGTAATAAACATGGTATACCATAAAGCATATATTTGGCCTAAAAGATTGGATGCCTCCAAAAGCTAGTGAAAAAAAAAAAACACACTTACTTATCTCTATAAAGACCTCATTGATGTTAATGGCGTTCTTGGCGCTGGTCTCCACAAAGATGGCGTGGATGGAGTCAGCGTAGTCCTTGGCATCCTTCTCCGAGACCTCCCTATAAAGACGGGTGTGTTCAAGTCTTAACCAGTAACAGACAGGGAAGGGGGTTCTACTAAGCTATGTGCAATTGTTTTAAGAAGATCACACCAAGGATCATTTATCTATTTGATTTAGAATTAAGACCACTCGAAGTATCAAAAAAAATGTATACAAAATATTTTTTGTGTCTTGCTGCTATTAGCCCATACGAACGCATTGAATAACAGCTAGTCCCCCAAAAAATCAAATGGAAGTTTGTTCTGAAGTCTCTGTCCTTTATCTGAGAGATATAAGAAAGACCAGGAAACAATAAAACATTTTTACATGTATTTAACCCCTTATTCTCCATATGCTAATAAAGGTCCTCTGAGTACATTAAAAAAGGTTTGATATACAGTACCAGTCAAAAGTTTGGACACATCTACTCATCCAAGGGTTTTTCTTTATTTTTTACTATTTTCTACATTGTAGACATCAAAACTATGAAATAACACATATGGAGTCATGTAGTAACCAACAAAAGTGTTAAACAAATCAAAATATATTTTATATTTGAGATTCTTCAAAATAGCCACCCAATGCCTTGATGACAGCTTTGCACACTCTTTGCATTCCTCTTTCTCTTGAGACACATCCAATGCAAAAGCAAATATCTCTAGCTTAAAAAGTTCAGCTTTTAAATGGGGATTTTTATGGGTGCAGCTCAATACTGGGGAGACATGAGCCAAGAATTCACGTCAGCCTGTCCAGTTGTTTCACATCAGTGCAGATGAGAAAGAGGAGGCACGAGGACACACCCCTTCAAACATGAGACGAACCCAACAGGGAGATGAACAGAGAATGGGACTTAAGGTGGCACCACCCCACCAGTATCACAGTGCTCATCTCTGCTAGACTTCTTCCCCCAGTGCTACTGTTCTGTCATTCAATCCAGCTCATGCTCATCTTATTACAGTGGACTACATGGAGGCGAACAAGCATCGTAAGCTCCCGAGTCCACTCCCGACTGCAAACAATAGCATATCCATGTTTCTCTTTTTCAACCAGACCTGTATAACATTTCCATGTACAGTCATGTCTAACAACTGTTTAGATTGTCAATTAAGACTAATACTAATTGATGGTAGATGGAAAAAAATGTCATCGATTTTCAAGCATCAGTTCTCTCCCTTGCTTCAATGCAAATTAAGCTACTCTAGTAGTTAAAGTCCTCTCATCTATAGCCAGCATGTTTGAGTGACATTAGATAAACTGGGAGAAGTTTATCTCCAGCAGAGAGCTATATCGGCCGCTTGTTACCGTTCCTCGGTACGTTCAAATTGTTGGAGCCGAAAGTTTCAAGATACACGCTTGGCTCGGCCGATGACGTCCCTTGCACAAACAAAGCGTGGACGAGTCCTTTAACTTTCATTAGAAAATATAGCACAAGCAAATCTCGTGTCAACAATTCAGCGATTTGTCTGGTAAAATGAGAGTATGGAAGCCATGCTGCTGATTTGTAACAATAAACCAGTGTCTGTGTCCCAAATGACACCCTATTCCCTATATAGTGCACTACTTTTGACCAGGACCCTGGTCCAAAGTAGTGCACTATATATGGAATATGGTGCCATTTGGGACGCAACCATGTCTTCCTGGGGGACATGAGGGATTTATTTACCTGGCATCGGATAGGTCACACTTGTTGCCAGCGATGGCTACCACGATGTTGGGCGGGCCGTGCTGACGAAGCTCCTTCACCCAGTTCTTTAACGTCTGGAACGAGTCCTGAGAAACAACGGTTCGAGCCATTCTTACTAACTTTATAGTATACATTATATAGGCCTAGTAAACATCTTATATTGTAAGATGTCAGAGTTTGAGAAAAGGTTATGCAACGCATGACTGTGTGGGAGTATGTGGTTTAAACATTCATGAAACATAGGCGATGTAAACATGATATGCAGACAAATGGGTGTGCCTCTCTCCACATGGAATGTGAGAGTGGCCAGTATCAGATGTTTACTGAACATGCCTACATTGGACTCAGTGACCAGTGGGCCCCCATAGTTGCCTACAGTTGACAGCAGAATTCTGTGCATGGATACCTGTGTTTTGCAAAAGGTCAATCTATTTAGAGATTTTTTTTCTGTTGTAAAAAAAATATAATTTAGCAAAATTACATCACAGGAAAAGAGTGGTAGTGTCCTTTTAAACATTTGAGGAAAAAAACAACTAAACAAATGTCATATCACAGCATGTTACCAGAGGGAAAACTTTACCTCTTTAGTGATGTCATAAACAATGATGGCTGCCGCAGAGCCTCTGTAGTACATTGGCGCCAACGCACGGAACTATGGGAAAGCAGAGAGAAGTGGAGAAAGAGCACGGTGAGTAATGGACTGCAACCATTCTTCAGATAAAGAGGCTGTCCCTCTGGACAGAGAAGATAGTTGGTTTTCTAAAGCTTTCAACAGGGATTTATCTACAGCCAAACCGGTTGCACTGTTATAGTGAGGTCAAGGGGCCATGTACGCATTTGTGGTAGTGTAGATCATAATTAAAGTAACAGTACATGACTTATCCTAAGAGATGCTATGCTTTAAAGAAACAGTCACAGACATTTTTGGCTCATCTTCAAGGATTGTGTATCTAGATCGCTCGTAATTGTTTATTTAGGACATCCATGAGAAAATCAAAGGCTACCAAAATAGCATTGCAATCCGTTCTACCGCCCGTTTCCAAAACATTACACAGTCAAACTACCCAATCTTTATTAAGCTGTATACGGTTACATTTCGTCACGTAACTTACTTCCCTTTTACCTGAACGTGTTATGAGATAAAACATCCAACTCAAAATGGAGGAGTGAAACTAAAGCAAAGAGAAACGATGGACCTTTTTGAAAACCCCAAAAGGAATTCTGTTCCAAGCCTATATGCCAAGTGGCTTTCGTTACATGGGAAGTATGGCAAGCCTTTCCATCGAGGGCTCACATGTGGTAAGCATCAGGATAAAGAGGAGCACAATGTGTCAAAGGCAGTTAGCCATTTCATATTAATGGAGAACTATACATTTGGTCTTCACCCAGCAGATCACAAATCCCTGTATAATAAAAACAAGCTGAGTTTTCAGCGTTTCCCATTCCATTGTTGGGGGGGGTTTGCCTGATGTTTGCCAGTTCTCCATTTCTTCTGGTATAATATTTTCCAAAAGCTTATGAGTTCTGGCTTGAAAAGGCCAACGCAATTAGCATATGCCTGTGTTCATAGAACTCTAAATCAAATGCATATTTCCCTTCCACTGGATGGGGTAAATGCAGAAGGTCTCTGCGATGACTGTTTAAACCTGTTGTCAAGCTTAAAAAGGTTAGTTCACCTAACTATTGGACGAGGAGAGACAGCGATCCATACTTTGGTTTCATTTACCTAGCTGCTGTCACCAAATGCGAACCTAAGCATTCTTGTCCAAATACCAAATCCAATATCTCTAAAATGTGCAGGCTATAGCCTAAATTACCCGCAGAAAAGTATCTTCATTCACAATCAATTTCAGACTCACTCTTTCAAATGATGTGAACACGAGTATTTTGATATTGTTGAAAAGGCATGCAGCATATGTTTGATTTGGTATGATTGTTATCACGTATACTGAGAAGTAACAATGAATGGTATTCAGACCATCTGCAACAAACAAGTGGAAGGTAACACACCTGTCATAAGTTAGACTACCATTTAGGCTAGATCCTCCTACATTTTAGGATAATCTACCACACAAATCTTCTAACATAATTAGCATATTTAACCATGAAAGGAATAATAGGCATGTAATCTATTAGCTAATGAAATAAAGAGATTAGCTTTAAAACAAACAGGAGTGATCCCAGTCAAACATTGACTTGGCACGACCTGGGCCAATTCTCATTTTCCTTTACAATAAAAAGGAATAAACTATCCCAGCTTGGAATGACACGGTTACCTCAGGAAAAGCACACATTCCTTGCAATTATAGTTGTTACTGGCCCCGAGACTACCGGAGGGAGTCCAACTTGGGATACTTGGCAGATGGCGGAAAGGGATGCTGCCTGTCTGACTGGCTAGCGATGTGTAGCTAGACGCAGTACAGCCAGTCTTGTGTGGTCCCCTTCCAAAGTGTATCCAGAGAGCATTTTCACAGTGAGGGCTAGAATCCACAATGCATCTCAAAGTAGGAGTGCTGATCTAGGATCAGGTCCCAACCTGTCCATATAATGTTATTTCATTATGATAGAAAAAGGTGAAACTGCCTACTTCAAGAGGCTTTGTTGATACGGGCCCAGACATCCGGCCACACCAGAGCTGTAAAAAATAAAAAAATAAAAACGGCCCTTATTTTGCTAAACGTGTGTAGATGAATTACTGAAATGATGAGCCTGGCACCCAATGAAAGGTGCCCGTCCATGCAGAGAGCAAAGGGGAGACCCAGCTTCTTCTCTGTGCAGCAGCATAGTGAGATGGGAGGTCTCAGGACAGGGGTGTTGACAAGCACAGCTAAGATGATGCACCCGCCAGGCCATCAGAGGGTGCATCATCACAGCTCTAATCACAGCTCTCTCTCATTCCACCGGCTTCTAGTAAATCTCTCAACCGAACTCCAATACTGTTAATTACAAACTGGTTCTGATGACCACAACTTCTCCAGAGGCGATCAGCTTCGAAACAAGGCAGCTGCAGATTTACAATGAAGGAAGACAACAGTGAAGCAGGCCAGAAATGTTCCCATCTTCTCGCTCACAGCCGTGGAACACTGGGAGAGACGGAGTGAGTGTGTGCGAGAGAGTCCCAAATCGTTCCCTACCCCTTCCTTTTGGCTCTACCCTGAGTAGATCTGAACGCCTCAGCAATATGGTGTGGGCTTCACCACTACCCTGACTAAACCTATGCAGAGAGAGAGAGCAGGAGAGCTGGCAGGGAGAGTGGCTGTGGATCAGTTGGAACCAGGGAGCAGGCAGAGAAAGTGTCTTATCTTAAGGGGAAATCAAATGTAAGCGTTGTTTCAGGCCAAGCCCTCAGACAAGCTCAAAGAACAGAAGAAAAAACCCTGTTTTATCTCACCACCCCTCTCTAGAATACAACACAGAGGAACAGACCATTATCTCGCCACCCCTCTCTAGAACACAACACAGAGGAACAGACCATTATCTCACCACCTCTCTCCAGAACACAACACAGAGGAACAGACCATTATCTCGCCACCCCTCTCTAGAACACAACACAGAGGAACAGACTAGAGGTCGACCGATTATGATTTTTCAACGCCGATACAGATTATTGGAGGACCAAAAAAAGCCAATGCCGATTAATCGGCCGATTTATATAAAAAAAGTATTTGTAATAATGACAATTACAACAATACTGAACACTTATTTTAACTTAATATAATACATCAATAAAATCAATTTATTGATTAAAATGAAACATGTTCAATTTGGTTTAAATAATGCAAAAACAAAGTGTTGGAGAAGAAAGTAAAAGTGCAATATGTGCCATGTAAAAAAGCTAACGTTTAAGTTCCTTGTACAGAACATGAGTACATATGAAAGCTGGTGGTTCCTTTTAACAGGAATATTCCCAGGTAAGAAGTTTTAGGTCGTAGTTATTATAGGAATTATAGGACAATTTCTCTCTATACGATTTGTATTTCATATACCTTTGCCTATAACAACATCCGATAGTCACTTTAGTATTGCCAGTGTAACAGTATAGCTTCCGTCCTTCTCCTCGCCCCTACCTGGGTTCGAACCAGGAACACATTGACAACAGCCACCCTCAAAGCAGCGTTACCCATCTCTCCACAAAAGCCGCGGTGGCCATTGCAGAGCAAGGGGAACAACCACTCCAAGTCTCAGAGCGAGTGACGTTTGAAACGCTATTAGCGCGCACCCCACTAACTAGCTAGCCATTTCACATCACATCGTTACTCCAGCCTAATCTCTGGAGGTTTTGGCCTTTCTAGGGAGTTTTTCCTAGCCACCGTGCTTCTACACCTGCATTGCTTGCTGTTTGGGGTTTTAGGCTGGGTTTCTGTACAGCACTTTGAGATATCAGCTGATGTACGAAGGGCTATATAAATAAATTTGATTTGATTTGATTTGGAGTTGATGTCATAAACTTGAAGTCATAAACAGCTCAATGCTTGAAGCACAGCGATGACCTGCTGGCAAAACCCACGAAAGTGCTGTTTGAATGAATGCTTACGAGCCTGCTGGTGCCTACCATCGCTCAGTCAGACTGCTCTATCAAATCATAGACTTCATTATAACATAATAACACACAGAAATACGAGCCAGGTCATTAATATGGTCGAATCCGGAAACTATCATCTCGAAAACAAGACGTTTATTCTTTCAGTGAAATACCGAACCGTTCCATATTTTATCTAATGGGTGGCATCTAAATATTCCTGTTACATTGCACAACCTTCAATGTTATGTCATAATTACGTAAAATTCTGGCAAATTAGGCGGCCCAAACTGTTGCATATACACAGACTCTGCATGCAATGAACGCAAGAGAAGTGACACAATTTCACCTGGTTAATATTGCCTGCTAACCTGGATTACTTTTAGCAAAATATGCCTTTTTAAAAATATATACTACTGTGTATTGATTTTAAGAAAGACATTGATGTTTATGGTTAGGTACACATTGGAGCAAGACAGTCCTTTTTCGCGAAAACGCACCGCATCGATTATATGCAACGCAGGACACGCTAGATAAACTCGTGGAGTGCAATGTAATCAGGTGGTTAGAGCATTGGACTAGTTAACTGTAAGGTTGCAAGATTGAATCCCCGAGCTGACAAGGTAAAAATCTGTCATTCTGCCCCTGAACAAGGCAGTTAACCCACTGTTCCTAGGCAGTCATTGAAAATAAGAATGCGTTCTTAACTGACTTGCCTAGTTAAATAAAGGATAAATAAAGGTGGGAAAAAAATAATAATAAATCGGCCAATTCTGTGTCCAAAAATACCGATTTCCGATTGTTATGAAAACCTGAAATTGGCCCTAATTAATCGGCTATTCCGATTAAATCGGTCGACGTCTAGAACAGACCATTATCTCACCACCCCTCTGTAGAAGACAACAGAGGAACAGACCATTATCTCACCACCCCTCTCTAGAAGACAACACAGAGGAACAGACCATTATCTCACCACCCCTCTCTAGAAGACAACACAGAGGAACAGACCATTATCTCACCACCCCTCTCTAAAAGACAACACAGAGGAACAGACCATTATCTCACCACCCCTCTCTAGAACACAACACAGAGGAACAGACCATTATCTCACCACCGTAAACAGGTATGCCAAACGTCATTTGTATGCCAAACGTCAAACGTTTGTTACGATAACGACCATAAAAAGTTGGCTATATGGCACAAACCCATCCGGAGCCAGACTAGTTGTTGTATATTAACCTGGTTTCAGAACTGTATTCAACAGAGTTGTTGTACATTAACCTGGTTTCAGAACTGTATTCAACAGAGTTGTTGTATATTAACCTGGTTTCAGAACTGTATTCAACAGAGTTGTTGTACATTAACCTGGTTTCAGAACTGTATTCAACAGAGTTGTTGTATATTAGTGTACATGCATGATGCGTTTCTACACCGTGTTATATTACTCATGTGGTGCATCTTTTGAAAAATAATCTATTTCAGTCGTCCGTCTGTGTGGGCTACAAGGCATTCCAGATTTAACATCACAGCAGATCATGTTGCGAGTGGCCCCTAGACTTTCGCCTCTCACGTTATGACTGCTGATGAGCCACTCGTCTTGACTGTTCAAAGGACGATGCACATGGAAGGCATGATTTAGCATAATGTGGAGTGCGCTCCAATGACACAGTACACATAGATGATAGAGCTGGGAATTGCCAGGGACCTCACGATCCTGTATTATCTTGATACTTCGGTGTCGATATGATATGTATTGCAACTCGATATTGCGATGTGATGTTCCAAACATATAGCTCATTATATGTCCGCTGCAGAGGGACAAGAGAGAGCCATGAGAAAATTAGTTTTGATCAGTCATGAAAATAAAAGTACTGAAAAATATGGTAGCGGCTTACTATTTAAAAAGAAGATGGAGAACAAGCTCGAGGATGAAAAATACCTGAGTTTTGGCACAGGTACAGTCGACTAGCGCTAGTCGACAAAACGCAACATTACAAATCGAGATCTGGAGTCAAAATATCTATATAATACCCTCCAAAAACAATATTGAAATATGAAACAGTATCAATGCCCCCCCCCCCTTCACTAATAGCTGAAAGTGAAACTTTGCTGTGTTAGAGAGTGAGAGAGGAAAGAGAAGCTGATGTTTTGGTGGGGGCAGCTAAATGTAAGCTAAATATCGCCCCCTACCAGGTACAATGACATACTGCACTTGGAGTATGTGCCTTCAACATATATATATATATTTTTTTATTTATTTAACTAGGCAAGTCAGTTAATAACAAATTCTTATTTACAATGACGGCCTACCCCGGACGACTCTGGGCCGATTGTGCGCTGCCCTATGCGACTCCCAATCACGGCCGGATGTGATTCAGCCTGGATTCGAATCAGGGACTGTGTTGCCTATTGCACCGATGTGCCACTCGGGAGCCCTAACATAGACCTCTATGGCCCTGGTCAAATTCCTTAGAAATGTGGTGTTCTTTCTTTCCTTCCTTTCTTGATGTAATCTCTTATCTGATTGGATAGGTCAGTGAGAGCGATACTTCCAATATGTTGATTTTACATATCATGTGAGATCAGTAATTAAGCTACCTCAATGAAGTGAGGAATGAAGGATGCATTTTTATTCAAACAAGGCCTATATCTAACAGGGACCACTTCATCTGGAGAAAAATATATTGTAAAAGATAGAAGATTACTAACTCTCTCTTGCCCTGCAGTGTCCCAGATGAGAAATTTGTGAAGCTCATTTTGATACTGCACCGTCTTTGTCATGAAGGATGCCCTGGAAGACAAAAATACAACCATACAATGCGAGTCACATTTCAAAATAATGTTAACATGGTTTAATACAGTGTTTCCCAACTCCAGTCCTTGACTTCCCCCAACAGCACATGTTGTAGCCCCAGACAAATATACAATACCTGATTCAACTCAAGAGGGCCTGATGATAAGTTGACAAGTTGAATCAGTAGTTCTTGTCCGGGGCTACATTCAAAATTTGTACTGTTGGGGGTACTCGGGGACCGGAGTTGGGAACAACTAGTTTATGACACTGAACAAAAATATAAAATGCAACATGTAGTGTTGATGCCATATTTCATGAGCTGAAATAAAATTGTACATATGCACAAGAAGCTTATTTCTCGCAAATGTTATGCACAAATTTGTTTACATCCCTGTTAGTGAGCATTTCTTGTTTGTCAAGATAATCCATCCACCTGACCAGTGTGGTATATCAACAAGCTGATTAAACAGCATGATAATTACACAAGTGCACCATACAACACAATGCCACAGATTTCTCAAGTTGAGTGTGCAATTGGCATGCTGACTGCAGGAATGTCCACCAGAGATGCTGCCAGAGAATGTAATTTTCATTTCTCTACCATAAGCCACCTCCAAAATAATTTTAAAGAATTTGGCAGTACGTCCTACCAGCCTCATAACCACAGACCACGTGTAACCATGACAGCTCAGGACCTCCACATCCGGCTTCTTCACCTGCGGGGTCATCGGAGACCAGTCACCCGGACAACTGATGAAACTGTGGGATTGCACAATGTAATAATTTCTGCAAAAACTGTCAGGAACCGTCTCAGGGAAGCTCATCTGTGTGCTCATCATCCTCACCAAGGTCATGACCTGACTGCAGTTCAGCGTCGTAACCAACTTTAGTGGGCAAAAGCTCCCCTTTGAAGGGTCACTGGCAAGCTGGAGAACTGTGCTCTTCAAGGATGAATCCTGGTTTCAACTATACGGGGCAGATGGCAGACAGCATGTATTTTTTTTTTTTTTTACTAGGCAAGTGGGTTAACTGCCTGTTCAGGGGCAGAACGACAGATTTGTACCATGTCAGCTCAGGGATTCGAACTTGCAACCTTTCGGTTACTAGTCCAACGCTCTAACCACTAGGCTACCCTGCTGTGTGGGTGAGAGGTATGGTTGGCGATGGGGTTATGGTATGGGGAGGCATAAGCAACAAACACAATTACATTTTATCGATGGCAATTTGAATGCACAGAGATACCGTGATGAGATCCTGAGGCCCATTGTCGTGCCATTCATCCGCCGTCATCACCTCATGTTTCAAATGATAATACACAGCCCCATGTGGCAAGGATCTGTACACAATTCCTGGAAGCTGAAAATGTCCCATTTCTTCCATGGCCTACATACTCACCAGACATGTCACCCATTGAACATGTTTGGGATGCTCTGGATCAAAGTGTTTGACAGTGTTCCAGTTCCACCAATATCCAGCAACTTCGCACATCCATTGAAGAGGAGTGGGACAACATTCCACAGGCCAAAATCAACAGCCTGATCAACTCTATGCGAAGGAGATGTGTCATGAGGTAAACGATGGTCACACCAGATACTGACTGGTTTTCTGATCCACACCCCTATCTTTTTTTAAGGGTCTCTGTGACCAACAGATGCATATGAGTATTCCCAGTCATGTGTAATCCATAGATTAGGGCCTTGATTTATTTATTTCAATTGAATGATTTCCTTATGAACTGTAAATCAGTAAGATCGTTGAAATTGTTGCATTTATATTTTTGTTGAGTGTACAATAAGGCTCACCCTTTTACCACATTACAAAAAAAAAGTACAGAAGTGATACATTGATTAGCTTGTGATAAAATGATTAGCCTGGTCCCAGATCTGTTTGTGCGATCATATCAACTCCTTGCCTCTCACTGTCATGAGTTGACATGATAGCAGAAACAGATCTGGGGCCAGGCTATAAATGAATTAGACTGGGATGACATCACTCCCAGTAAATCCCAATATGTGCATGCATTTTTCTAAACGTATTACTCAATGCATTGGCAGGCAGTACAGTAAGGGGCAGGTTAGAGATGCGAGCCAGCAACCGGAGGGTTGCCAGTTCAAATCCCAGATCCGTGGGAAAAATCTGTCAGGAAGTGAGCTGGCAACCGGAGGGTTGCTGGAATCAAATCCTACATGCCATTGCACTTAACTTCCCAAAACAGCTCACTGGGCACCCAGTGTGGCAGCCCCTGTACTGTATGTGTGTATTTTTTCCAGAGCGGTTGGGTTTGAAAGAGTAAGTCAAATTTCAGTTGGACCTTGTAGGATAGGAAATCATCTTTCCAGAATATTTAGTGGGTGAAGGACTATAACACTTACCCAATAGTTGGATTAATGTTAGGGTCAAAGTTGTCCTCCACAAACCTCCAAACAATGCTTGACTTTCCAACCCCAGTGTCCTGAAGAATCACAAGGGAAAAGAGTTTAGTGAATGTTAGAATTCATCCATACTCAGTTACTGCCAAGACCACACAGACCATTAACTCATCATCAGGATAACATCATTATGTGAAGAGAATACCCCATTGGTTCAAGAAGAAATATTCCTACTGATATGATGCAAATATTTCACAACACTTGTGCAATACATACACATGTAATGTTTATCAACATTAGTATGGACGACTAATCTACTACTGATGAGTAAAATAGAGTCATGTCATTTAAATATTAGCTAACTGACTAAACTCCACGGTCAAGGGAGTTTGACGAACTGGTCTCTGCCCCACTCCGTTGGTGGAGTTCATCAGAAACTTACTTCGCCATGGAGGAGAGTTCAGCCAGCTACATATTAGGTAGTGCGGTGCACAAAACGTTTAGTAGCATTGCTGTGGCGTCTGTCACTTGACATACTGCAATCTGAATGAACAGTTAGATAGTTAGATGAATACAAATCAGATTGTCTTACCCCAAGAAGGCAAACCTTTAACTCTCTCAACGTCATATCGATCTCCGAATTAAAAGAACGTTTATGAACATTCCAACCACTTAACCGATCGCTACCTAGCTAGATGTTTCAGTTGACAAGATTTTTAGCAAATAACCTCTCTTTTCATCAAATACCTATATTCAAATCCCAAACAGATTTGACGAGAAGCAAAGAAAAAATGAACTTCTCAAACTCAGAACTTTAAAAATCACTGATATAATTTGCCATATTATGATTACTGTAGGTGGAAAGCTACAAAATAAGGCGCAGACTCCATCTTGAACTACGGACCAATGTCGTGTCACGTGACACTCCGTAGTTAATTTTAGTTTATAAATGTATGTAGCCAACACGCTTTCTTTATGTTCGTTTTAATAATACCAACTTATATCTCCTACATATTTAACTACATTATTGTTTACATTATTATTATTTTAAACTTGAAAAACAAAATCAGGAAGTACTTTCAGGAAGTAGTATTGGCTACGTTGATTGTAAGCCATAGAGATAGATAGGTGACTCGTCTTCGTATCTGTGACAAATGGCCAGCTGTGGAGTATCTAAACCCAGAGGCGCAACATCGCGATATTTCCAGAAACGCTTGCCAAACAGACAAGGCTGGGGTTTGAGAAGTGAAAAATGATACCTTAGTTGTTAATTTTCTTAGAATTTATTGCCAAAACCTAGATTTGGCCAATGTCTTAAGTAGTTGAACGGCTTATTACTCCAACCTTGTGAAATTACTTTGTATCGAAGGAGTGACTTTGATTTGACAGCCTGCGCACTGTTAGCAAGCCAATATTGCCATGCCATTGCCTACAAGTGTGATTGGGGATTTCTATAGGCTAAAACTACTTCTCCAATCTTCAAAGGCTGCAGTCCAAATTCAAAGTAGACCGTCCTCGGCCCTAAACCCTTGAATAACATTTTACATCGTCACACCCGGGGCGGCAGGTAGCCTAGTGGTTAGAGCGTTGGGCCAGTAATTGAAAGGCTGTTCAATCAAATCCCAGAGCTGACAAGGTAAAACAAAAACAAAAAATTGTTCTGCCCCTGAACAAGGCAGCTAACCCACTGTTCCACGGTAGGCAGTCATGTAAATAAGAATTTGTTCTTAACTGACTCTCCGAGTTAAATGAAAGTAAAAAAATACATTTAAAAAAGTACCTTAAATGTCCCTTGCCCAAGCGAGGGAGAGTGATGATCGGAGAGGCAACATCCTTGGTGGAAATCTTGAAATTGAGCTTAAAAACAATCAACCTAAAGCTATTAATGTACCTAGCTAGTTAGCACTCCTGTCAAGTAGCTAGCTACAGTTACTCATAGCTGGCTAGCTAGTTTTATAGTTTGGTAATTTATTCCAATACATTTCAGAATTCCCCAAAATATGTTTATGAAGCTAGCTACGGTTTATAAGGCTTCTCACTACCAGACTAAGCCAATTTGCCAACGCAAAAATCTGTCATATACATTTTTTTAGCAAGCTAGTGTCATAATTTTGTCTGACATGCCGAAAATGCAGCCGTGTTGATTCATTTCCACACTGTGTGGCCTCCAGAGTATGACTCGTGACTACAATTTGCATTGAATTGTGGGTCATATCAACCCCACAAGTCATCAAAGTTCTTCACTCGCTCCCCTTGAGCTAAAACGAGGGTGAGGGGATAACGTTAGTGAATTGGACCTTCACTTAAGATGGCAATCAAAGTGGGTAGTGTGCAGGCAGAGGAGATTTAAAAAAATGTTGTTTGGACTGCAGCTATACTGTCTTTGTTAAAATGGTGGAAGCCCTCACTGGCATTGCCCCTGCTACGATAGTCTTCTGGCCACTAGAGGCCTCTATCATTCTCTATGGTGACAGCCCAAACAATCGATCACCGAGCATATAATCAAGATGGCAGGTATGTGGCTAGCTATGATAATAACGTTTATTCGAAACTTTAACGAAATCGTGTTTGTCCAAATACTGTTTAGGATGTCTTGTGAAAAGTAGCCTACATTGACACAATTTCTAGATTTATTGTGTGTTTTCAAGCAATAAGGATAGCTAGCTATCGTTACATGGGCAGCAAGCTGTGTTTTCAAGCGAAAGGGATATCTTAGCTAGCCAGTTCTAGTGTTTATATCTGCCTGTTGACAACACAAACACTGCACATGTTTCTAGGTATGGGTTGTAGCTATAATGTATTGTGTGTTAGGTCAATTTAAAATGTAATGTTAGTTAAATATGTCAGGTCGACTTGCTTTCATGCCTAAACTACTGTATCTTGCTAGCTAGCTTGCTAGCCTTTACATCGATATCTTGGCATTCCAAATCCATCTTAAAACAATGGTATGCAGCAAGCAAGCAACCTTGTGATTTGGCAACCGTATATAACTTTCCAGTACCAGCGCAAATTAGGTACGTGGCTCATGTTAGTTAGTTATTTTCATTGGCTGAAACAGCATACAATAAATTATGGGAAAGGTTTGTTTTTGAGTTGGAGGAATATTTCCTAGTTCTGTGTTTTATTAACATTGGCTGGCCAATGCTCTCTTGGTTTTACTTGTTACCACTGGATTAGGCTAAATGCCCCACTAGCCATCAGATCCGAACCGCTTGTTTACAGCTGTACTAGGGTCAGACAGCATTCCTGTGTGTATTGAGGGGTCCGATTAATCACGCCCTTGCATATGATTTGGAACCTGGCTGCCTCCCAGCTGTGATCCAGGTGCCCCTCTCTGTCCGACAGCGAAGTTTGCTCAAAACAAATGTGAGGTTGTATTAAAAACAGTTAAATGTAATCTCAAAGGTAATTATTTATAGTTATACAATTGCTGACATGTAGTCACTTGAGGATACAAGTGCACAGTACAAATATGATAATTATGAAACCATGAAATATTTTGTATTTCCAATTCAACAAAACTGTATGAATAAGGCTTGAAATTACTTATGCTTTCTAAATATTGTTTAATCAAATTATAAAATTACTAACTATAAGATTTTACCTTAACTGTAAAATACATATTTGTATGCTTAGTGTTAGAGAAAATTTGCATATTTTCTAAAGGTCTCTCTTGTTCAAAACATCTGCCCCCATCACTGTGAACATCTCACAGAGCTATAGTTTGGTTTCCTAAACTCAGTAGGAACTCACCTTTAATCTTATATTAATCTTGTTTAAAATCTGAATTATTTTAGACAAATGGCTATAAATCAAGCTCTGAATGTGCTACAGTGATGAAACCAGTCTCTCCTGCTGAGTTACGAGGATTGCTGTGACGGATTGCTGTGACGTAGGGTTCAAGTGTTTTCAGATTTTACATCCTATGTCACACAGGCCAGAACACGAATAGACGAGTTTCAGATCAAAGGTCTCTGTTTCTGGCCATTTTGAGCCTGTAATCAAACTCACAAATGCTGATGCTCCAGATACTCAACTAGTCTAAAGAAAGACAGTTGTATTCCTTCTTTAATCAGAACAACCATTTTCAGCTGTGCTAACATAATTGCTAAATGGTTTTCTAATGATCAATTAGCCCTTTAAAATGATAAACTTGGGTTAGCTAACACAACATGCCATTGGAAAACAGGAGTGATGGTTGCTGATAATGGGCGTCTTGTAGATATTACATACATGTTTTGTTGTTGCCGTTTCCAGCTACAATAGTCATTTACAACATTAACAATGTCTACACTGTATTTCTGATCAATTTGATGTTATTTTAATGGACAAAAAAATGTGATTTTTTTTTTCAAAAACAATTACATTTCTAAGTGACCCCAAACTTTTGAAAGGTAGTGTACATATTGGTTGTTTAGCTCCAGGACACTCACAAGACCAGTCGGAATGTAGCTGGGTACCAGTTTTTTTAAAATTATGTAAGTACAGTGCGTTCGGAAAGTATTCAGACCCCTTGACTTTTCCTCTCCCACTTTCTTACATTACAGCCTTGTTCTAAAATAGATTACATTAGATTTTTTCCTCATAATCTACAAACAACCCATGACAAAGCAAAAACAGGGTTTTAGAAATGTATTTAAAAAATAAATGACGTACATAAGTATTCAGACCCTTTACTCAGTACTTTGTTGAAGCAGCTTTGGGAGTGATTACAGCCTCAAATCTTCTTGGGTATGATGCTACATGCGTGGCACATCTGTTTATCCCATTCTTCTCTACAGATCCTTTCAAGCTCTGTCAGGTTGAATGGGGAGCGTTGCTGCACATATATTTTCAAGTCTCTTCAGAGATATTCGATCGGGTTCAAGTCCGGGCTCTGGCTGAGCCACTCAGACATTCAGAGACTTGTCCCAAAGCCACTCCTGCATTGTCTTGGCTGTGTGCTTAGGGTTGTTGTCCTGTTGGAAGGTAAACTTCCGCCCCAGTCTGAGGTCCTGAGCACTCTGGAGCAGGTTTTCATCAAGGATCTCTCTGTACTTTAATCTGTTCATCTTTCCCTCGATACTGACTAGTCTCCCAGTCCCTGCCACTGAAAAACATCCCCACTGCATGATGCTGCCACCACCATGCTTCACCGTAGAGATGGTGCCAGGTTTCCTCCAGACGTGAAGCTTGGCATTCTGGCTAAAGAGTTCAATCCTGGTTTCATTAGACCAGAGAATCTTGTTTCTCATGGGCTGAGAGTCCTTTAGGTGCCTTTTGGCAAACTCCAAGAACCTTCTTCCAAGTAGCCACCCTTTGCCTTGATGACAGCTTTGCACACTCTTGGCAATCTCTCAACCAGCTTCACCTGGAATGCTTTTCCTACAGTCTTGAAGGAGTTCCCACATATGCTGAGCACTTGTTGGCTGCCTTTCCTTCACTCTGTGGTCCAACTCATCCCAAACCATCTCAATTGGTTTGAGGGTGGGTGATTATGGAGGCAAGGTCATCTGATGCAGCACTCCATCACTCTCCTTCTTGGTCATGTAGCCCTTACACAGCCTGGAGGTGTGTTGGGTCTTTGTCCTGTTGAAAAACATATTTCATAGTTGTGATGTTTATTTATTTATTTTTTACCTTTTATTTAACTAGAACAAATTCTTATTTTCAATGACTGCCTAGGAACAGTGGGTTAACTGCCTATTCAGGGGAAGAATGACAGATTTGTACCTTGTCTGCTCTGTGATTTGAACTTGCAACCTTTCGGTTACTAGTCCAACACTCTAACCACTAGGCTACCCTGCCACACCATGTCTTCACTATTATTATACAATGTAGAAAATGTTAAAAATAAAGAAAAACCCTTGAATGAATAGGTGTGTCCAAACTTTTGACTGGTACTGTATATATTTTTTTCAAATAGCAAAATGATCCTTGGTATGGCCATCATCTCAAAACATACTCCGTGTGACATCACAAATGACTTACCAACGGTTGTTGTTTTAATCTGTTTTTGTTTTATTTTTTATTTTTCTATTTATTCTGACTTAGACTCTTAAGGATTAAGACACTGCAGAGCTGGTGCACGATACGGCGTGGAAAACATACCTCAATCCAAGGATGAGAAATGTGTTGTACTCCGAATTTTCCCATTATGTCAACTGTTACAGACAAGATTGAATGACTGCAATTTTTTGCTAGCTTGCCCCTTTTCTCTCTTACGTAACATAGTAACAGCTGATGTATTTGCTAATCCCCAGGTCGTCGTATAGCTAGCATTTGTCTGAAGGTATTAATGATTTTATGTTTGTAAAAATCTGTCCTCATCGCCATTCCATTTTGCAGGTCTGTCTTTATATTTTGAAGATAGCCATGATGATTTGGATGACTGTGAGTATTTCCCTCTCACCAATATGTTTCAAATGCCATGTTGAATTCTTGTGAAGTTCATGTAGAAAGATTTACTGAGGCACATACAATGCAGGATTTTACTGACACCTTCCAAAGTGTGGTGAGGGAAGCCTGTAGTTTCTGGTTGACCGTCTTTGTCCACATGAAATGTAAGGCTGTTACATTTTACATTGACATTGTAGTCATTTAGCAGATGCTGTTATCCACAGCCACTTACAGGAACAATTACGGTTAAGTGCCTTGCTCAAGGGCACATCAACATTGTTTTCTTCACTTAGTCAGCTCGGGGATTCAAACCAGTGACCTTTCGGTTACTGGCCCAACGCTCTTTACCGCTAGGCTACCCCCTAACTTTGTGTCAGACCCCCCCCCTCTGGGTTCAGGCAAGCTATTATTACCAATATCCATCTATCCCTCTTGTCATAGGCTACTCATTTTGTAACTGAAACAGGCAGTGCTATAGCTGTCACTTTTTCACTTTGCTTACTATGTATATGGAAGTTAAATGTGGTGTCTTACTACTTGCGCCAGGGTTAACCCAAAGTGCACTTATATCAACATTATAATTCTAACACTGAGCCTAATCTGACAGCAGTGGTTCCTTGTCCGGGTGAAAGTGCTTACTTGCAGTGCATTCGGAAAGTATTCAGACCCCTTGACTTTTTCCACATGTTGTTACATTACAGCCTTATTCTAAAAAAAATTTTTTTTAATTAAATGTATGTCATCAATCAACACACAAAACCCCATAATGATGAAGCAAAAAGTTTTTTTAGGATTTTTTTGCAAATGTATAAAAAAAATAACCTGGAAATATCACATTTACATAAGTATTCAGATCATTAGGGTCATGGTCCTGTTGGAAGGTGAACCTTTGCCCCAGTCTGAGCCAGGTTTCCTCCAGACGTGACACTTTGCATTCAGGCCAAAGACTTCAATCTAGGTTTCATCAGACCAGAGAATCTTGTTTCTCATGGTCTGAGAGTCAATTAGGTGCCTTTTGGCAAACTCCAAGCGGGCTGTCATGTGCCTTTTACTGAGGAGTTGCTTCGGTCTGGCCACTCTACCATAAAGGAATGATTGGTAGAGGGCTGCAGAGATGGTTGTCCTTCTGGAAGGTTTTCCAATCTCCACAGAGGAACTCTGGAGCTCTGTCAGAGTGACCATCGGGTTCTTGGTCACCTTCCTGACCAAGGCCCTTCTCCCCCGATTGCTCCGTTTGGCCGGGTGGCCAGCTCTAGGAAGAGTCTTGGTGGTTCTCTTCCATTTAAGAATGATGGAGGCTGCTGTGTTCTTGGGGACCTTCAATGTTAGAGAATTTTTGCTCTGACATGCGCTATCAACTGTGGGACCTTTTATATAGACAGGGTGTGCCTTTCCAAATCATGTCCAATCAATTGAATTTACCACAGGTGGACTCCAATTAAGTTGTAGAATCATCTCAAGGATGATCAATGAAAACAGGACGTACCTGAGCTTAATTTCGAGTCTCCTTGCAAAGGGTCTGAATACATATGCAAATAAAATTTCATACATTTGCAAAAAAAATCTAAAAACCTGTTTTTGCTTTGTCATTATGGGGTATTGTGTGTAGATTGATGAGAAACATTTTATTGAATCAATTTTAGAAAAAGACTGAAACGTAACAAAAGTGGAAAAGGTCACTTTCCTGACTGCACCGTACCTTGTCTCCACACTCACTCACCTCAGCGTGAACCAAACATGTTTGTGAAGTTGTGATTTTTTTTCTTTCTTTCCCGGACAGTCGGGTTTGATGACTACGGATCAGAGTGCGACGGGATTCGGATCACAGCTTTTCTGGATGCAGGGCAGGACAATCTCACCCCCCTGGGGAGACTAGAGAAATACGCTTTCAGCGAAAATGTCTTCAACAGGTAGGAACGGAAATTATGATGCACTTGCAAACACGGCACAGGGAAGCAAAAGTTTAGACGTAATGTGATGCTCATGATGACTGCCATTTGTT
Source organism: Oncorhynchus tshawytscha (assembly GCF_018296145.1). NCBI lineage: Eukaryota > Metazoa > Chordata > Actinopteri > Salmoniformes > Salmonidae > Oncorhynchus > Oncorhynchus tshawytscha. The sequence goes on from NC_056435.1 coordinate 65,566,221, forward strand.
TTTGCAATGTAATGACCACAGTACACATTGGATTTAAAAGTTCTGGTTCATGTGAATTCACCAAACCTGGGCTCATGCCATGGCATGGCTGTAATATAACAGATGTCGGGCATCAGTGAATGGGCTGAGTGTAGGCTGGGCATTCCATACTTCCAGGTCTTTTCACCCTGTGCTTCAAGACATGAACTCACGAGGCGCCACGATTGTTATGACTAGCATAGTTTGACCTTGGTGTTTCTGATTTGGTCTCTTCTTGCTTTCTGCTCAATCAATGATAAAAGCCTGCCTGATGCCCTCAGTGGTTTTAAAGACGTTAGCATGCACATCACGTCTCCAAACACCTCCATTGCCCCCAGTTGAACTCCACTCATGGGAATTAATTTTTCATGCTCTGCTTGTTGAGTACAAGTCCTCATTGGGGTGATTTCCAAGTGCATGTGTGTAATTTTCTCGTCAGCTACAGGCCGGTAGCGCTGTGTTGTGCTACTTGGGCTAGATGTTGGCACAGGCACTAACTTGGGGTTTGTGTTGCTTTCTAGGCAGATCGTGGCACGCGGGTTGCTTGATGTGCTTCGAGAATTCAGTGACAATGAGAATGACTTTATCAGTGTCATGGAGACAGTTGCCCGAATGTCTGAAGATGGAGGTAGATGTTGTTTTTATCTGTCTCATATTATTTGACATCTGTCAATTGTTTGTGACGTTGGGGTCAATTCCATTTTAATTGCTGTCACTTGAATTGGACATGGAAGCTTAACGATCCACTGGAGTAAAATTGAATAAATTAATTGACTAACTTTTATATGCAATTAACCCCAAATAAAAATGTATTGTTTTGTTTGAACTTTTTTTTGTACGCATGTTTGTGACCATCTCCCTATGTGTGTGTCTGTGTCCTCTTTGTGTGTGTCCTCAGAGCCCACAGTGCGCGCTGAGCTGATGGAGCAGGTGCCCAACATCGCAATGTTCCTACACGAGAGCCAGCCCAACTTCCCAGCAGCCTTCTCCAGATATCTGGTGCCCATCGTGGTTCATTATCTCACAGACCCCAATAACCAGGTAGGAACACATAGGACTCCCAACAGACCACAACAAAACCGTGACATTATCTAAAGCAATTGTGATTACTGACACCCCTTGCTTGTCATTTGTGCCTATGAATTGTAAATGTTAATTGTTATTGGAAATTCAACGAGCTCGTAATACATTAAACAAATTCTAGGATAAAAGGCTACCATAGTGAACTGAACAGAACACGTGCAGCGCACAATCAGTGTGCATTTCCAGGCTAAGTAAACACTATATATTGTACAGCATATTTTGAAGTAAAGCCGTCAGTACTGACAGAGATGGTATTTTTCCCCAGGTGAGGAAGACCAGTCAGGCGGCCCTGTTGGTGCTGTTAGAGCAGGGCCTCATCTGCAAAGGCGACATGGAGACCAAGGTATGTCCTGTTCTACTGGACCTCACCGAGCCCAGCAGCGACGACGACTACAAGATAGAGGCCGTCGCGGTAATATGACTTTGGCTTTGGGTTTATTGATGATTCAAGCTCACATTTAGTTACGTTTCAGCCTTATTCTAAAATAGATTTTTTTTTAAAAGCCTCAACAATCTACACACAATACCCCATAATGACAAAATGAAAACAGATACCTTATTTATATAAGTATTCAGACCCTTTGCTATTGATCATCCTTGAGATGTTTCAACAACTGTGAGTCCACATGTGGTAAATTAAACTGATTGTACATGATTTGGAAAGGCACACACCTGTCTATATAAGGTCCCACAGTTGACAGTGCATGTCAGAGCAAAAACCAAGCCATGAGGTCAAAACAATTGTCCGTAGAGCTCCAAGACAGGATTGTATCGATGCACAAATCTGGGGAAGGGTACCAAAAAATACCTGCAGCATTGAAGGTCCCCGGGAACAAAATGGCCTCCATCATTGTTAAATGGAAGAAGTTTGGAACTACCAAGTCTCTTCCTAGAGCTGGCCACCCGGCCAAACTGAGCAATTGGGGAAGAAGGGCCTTGGTCAGGGAGGTGAACAAGAACCCGATGGTCACTCTGACAGAGCTCCAGAGTTCCTCTGTGGAGATTGGAGAAACTTCCAGAAGGACAACCGTCTCTGCAGCACTCCAACAATCAGACCTTTACGGTAGAGTGACCAGACCGAAGCCACTCCTCAGTAAAAGGCACATGGCAGCCCGCTTGGAGTTTGCCTAAAGGACCCTCTGACCATGAGAAACAAGATTCTCTGATCTAACAAAACCAAGATTCAACTCTTTGTCCTGAATGGCAAGCGGCATGTCTGGAGGAAACCTGGCACCATCTCTACGGTGAAGCATGGTGGTGGCAGCATCATGCTGTGGGGATGTTTTTCAGTGGTAGGGACTGGGAGACTAGTCAGAATCGAGGGAATGATGAAAGGAGCAAAGTGCAGAGAGATCCTTGATGAAAACCTGCTCCAGAGCACCCAGGACCTCAGACTGGGGGTGAAGGTTGGAAGGTTCACCTTCCAACAGGACAACAACCCTAAGCACACAGCCAAGACAATGCAAGTGTGGCTTTGGGACAAGTCTCTGAATGTCTTTGAGTGGCCCAGCCAGATCTCTGATTTTTAACCCCATCAAACATCTCTGGAGAGACATGAAAATAGTGGTGCAGCGACGCTCCCCATCCAACATGACAGAGCTTGAGAGGAACTGCAGAGAACAATGGGAGAAACTCACATACAGGTGAGCCAAGCTTGTCGCGTCATACCCCAGAAGACTTTGAGGCTGTAATCACTCCGAAAGGTGCTTCAACAAAGTACCGAGTAAATGATCTGAATACTTATGTAAATATGATATTTATGGGTTTATTTTGAATAAATATGCACAAAAAAACAAACATTTGCTTTGCTATTGTGAACAAAAAAACAATAAAATCATTTTTAGAATAAAGCTGTAACGTAACAAAATGTGGGGGGAAAAGGCAATACTTTCTGAAAGCACTGTATAGAACACAGAGACATACAGGACACAGATGCAAGAGTAGTGGTTTTGAGGCATTCTACCAAAAACACGTCAGACAAAGATGATATCGGCTAAGACTGATCCCTGGATGGGAAGAATGAGGATATCGGCTAAGACTGATCCCTGGATGGGAAGAATGAGGATATCGGCTAAGACTGATCCCTGGATGGGAAGAATGAGGATATCGGCTAAGACTGATCCCTGGATGGGAAGAATGAGGATGGTTGTTAGTGGACCCTAGCCACAATATTGAAGTCCATTTGAGATGCAGCTTCAGAGGAGTTTGCAGTGGGTAGACAAGTCAGCATAAATGCAAGGTCACTACCACCAGTACTGTGTTTATAAAAGAGGGTTTATTTTTGTAACCTTGATGATGCTTTCTCTAATACGGTTAGCTGTGGAATGGTAAGGCTGTGTGGAATGCCCAGCTGAATCCTCCACCAAGTCCAACAGTGCTGTTTGAGAATCAAGCACTGTGCTTCCTTTGTGCTCTGATCCATGTGGAGGTGTAAGGGTGTCCCTAGACGCAGATCTTGGGTCAGTTTAGCATTTTCCCCAGAAAACATTTTTTTACATTGGGGGAGGGGAAGCTGATCCCAAATCTGTACTCTGGAGCCCCTGTGGATTTCATTAGAATTACATTGATTGTGATCCTCTCTCCCTGCTCTGTAGATCATGTGTAAGCTGGTAACCATGCTGAGCAAAGAGACCGTGGAGCAGCTGTTGGAGCGTTTCTGTGAGCTGTGCAGCGACGCCAGGCTCTTCCAAGTCCGCAAGGTAAACTCAAACACACAGTTCTCCGGATCCAACTAGAGCGCAGGTTTGACAATAAACATGACGCACTGTTTATGGTAGTCGCTCAAGGAGTGTGTTTCCCATCTTGAATCTTCCGAAATGTTCACAAACTGAATGAATGCAGTGTGTTTTGTGATTAAGTATGACTGCCTAAACTATCTGTTTGGAATTGTAATCCCCTTGGGAATTTAGTGCCAGTTGGGGAGGGGTATTTATTTTGGAGATTTTCCTGAGCTTGTAATGATTGTAATGTGCCCCTTATTATTCAGAACCAACCGTATTAAGCCTATAAGGCCGACACGGGTAAATACATTTAGAATAAAGGGTATGTTTTTTGTTGTTGTTGTTTTCCTCCAGTCGTACGAGTGAGCAAAAAAGCTGCATGAACAAACCAGTTTTAACAGGTTTTTGACACTGTTTTCCTTCAGGTGTGTGCAGCCAATTTCGGAGAGTTCTGTTCCATTGTGGGCCGGGATGCCACAGAGAAACTACTGGTGAGTCACTAGGATGTTGCTTTATTTCATCATCACACTCAAAGATACAGTATCAATCAATCAATCATATTTATAAATCCCTTCTTGTATCAGCTGATGCCACATAGAAAGTACTGGTGAGTCACTAGGGATGTTGCTTTATTTCATCCTCACACTCAAAGATACAGTATCAATCAATCAATCAATCAATCAATCAAATGTATTTATAAAGCCCTTCTTACATCAGCTGATGCCACAGAGAAACTACTGGTGAGTCACTAGGATGTTGCTTTATTTCATCATCACACTCAAAGATACAGTATCAATCAATCAAATGTATTTATAAAGCCCTTCTTACATCAGCTGATGCCACAGAGTGCTGTACAGAATCCCAGCCTAAAACCCCAAACAGAAAGTAATGCAGGTGTAGAAGCACAGTACCAGTCAAAAGTTTGGACACACCTACTCATTCAAGGGTTTTTCTTTACTTTTACTATTTTCTACATTGTAGAATAATAGTGAAGACATCAAAACTATGAAATAACACGTGGAATCCTGTAGTAACCAAAAAGTGTTAAACAAATCAAAATATATTTTAGATTCTTCTAAGAAACCACCTTTTGCCTTGATGACAGCTTTGCACACTCTGTCACAAGTTTCCAATATCCTCGCCCACGTGGACATTATGTAAGAGTAATGTAATCAAATCAAATTCATTTGTCACATACACATGGTTAGCAGATGTTAATGCGAGTGTAGCGAAATGCTTGTGCTTCTAGTTCCAACAATGCAATAATAACCAACGAGTAATCTAACCTAACAATTCCAAAACTACTACCTTATACACACAAGTGTAAAGGGATAAAGAATATGTACATACAAAATATATGAATGAGTGATGGTACAGAACGGCATAGGCAAGATGCAGTAGATGGTATCGAGTACAGTATATACATATGAGATGAGTAATGTAGGGTATGTAAACATTATATTAAGTAGCATTGTTTAAAGTGGCTAGTGATACATTTTACATCAATTTCCATCAATTCCCATTATTAAAGTGGCTGGAGTTGAGTCAGTGTGTTGGCAGCAGCCACTCCATGTTAGTGGTGGCTGTTTAACAGTCTGATGGCCTTGAGATAGAAGCTGTTTTTCAGTCTCTCGGTCCATGCTTGGATGTACCTGTACTGACCTCGCCTTCTGGATGATAGCGGGGTGAACAGCCAGTGGGTCGGGTGGTTGTTGTCCTTGATGATCTATGTACCGTATATGCCAATTATTTTATGGTCCTACTGCATTCTGTCCCGTATCAACACTTTTCAAACTTTTGGTGCCAGCGAGAATGACATAAGAAAGTAGTCAAGGTGACTAGCCTAATGGAGCCTCCACCATGTATATCTCACTAGGTCAGGACATTTAATCCTCCATATATCCATGATATTTGTGATTTCCTTAAGTGCAACCTACCTTTGTCTAATAAGATATTCTCGTTTTTCATTGGAAAATGTTTTGCTACAGTTTGCAACGATCTCCACTAATGAATACATCCCTTGTAATGATTATCTTCTGTCACTGCCCAGATGTCCAAGTTCTTTGACCTGTGCTCTGACAGCCTGTGGGGCATCCGGAAGGCGTGCGCCGACTGCTTCATGATCGTCTCCAACTCCACCTCCCCTGAGGTGCGACGCACTAAACTGTCCCCCCTTTTCAGTAGCCTCATCAGTGACCAGTCTCGCTGGGTAAGAGACTGTGCACACACACACACACATACACACACACAGTATAAACATCATTCTATTCTGGTGTTGTTTGTATGAGATGTTTTTCCGCATGAATGACCACATATTACAATAATAACAGTGATGATAGATTGACGGTGAACATCATAGAGATACATATATTATTATGTGTGTTACTACGTTGTTGTATTTAATGACGTGGTCGACATGCTCTCTTGACCCTCCAGGTGCGCCAGGCTGCCTTCCAGTCTTTGGGACGCTTCATCTCCACCTTTGCCAACCCCTCCAGCACGGGCCTCTACTTCAAAGAGGACGGCACGCTGCTGGAGGTCCCCACGTGTCCCTCTGACAGGTTAGGACACAAACACAAACCAACAGCAAAACACACACATTGTCACCGCACCACTCTGGGTCCAAAAAAACACTAGTAAAATGAACCAATAGCCTTTTCTTGTTTTCACTTTTGAATTTAGAGTTTTGAGTGTTGTGATTTTATTATAGTTATAATGAATGTAAGTGTCGATAGGACATCAGTCAATTAATATAATCTTGTGTGCGTCTTCAAGCAATGGCATCAGTTGGATTTCATTTAGCTGTTATTAATTCACCGTATGTGTCTATTATATTCTGAAGCTACACTGAACATATCCCAGTGATCAAAACAATCTTGAAGCGTGATTTCCGATTGGTCAGACCAGCGTTGAATAGTCCTCACCCCAGGTGCTTCCTGTTTGAGTTTCTGGCAATAGGAGGGGAGGAGCAAGATGGAATCGTGGTCTGATTTGCTGAATGGAGGGCGGGGGAGGGCATTATATGCATTCCGGAAGGTAGAAGAACATTGGTTGAGAGTTTTAGCAGCTGTTATTCCTTGTCCAAACAGTTGACACAATTTTGGTAACGTTCACTTGCTTGACACTTTGTCATACCTTTGTTTGGTTGTAGTGCGTAACAGTCTACGGTTCTCTTTTTGTTCCCATCTTCTTGACATTTTTCAGCACTGTTGTACTCCACCATGGCTGTGTAGGTGCTGAATTTTGCGCAGAGGGAGATAGCTCCTGTTTCACTTTGTTCATGGTGCGACCAGACTTGTTTTCTTTACAAGCCAATTTATTTGCCAATGACAGTGAAGAAATTTTCCATGGTGACATTTGTCCCCTTGCCAGCATAAGGTTCCATAAGCCTCATCACCACATTCTCCCACACTCTCTCACCTGCTGCCTCATGTGGATATCTTCCCAGATATTGAAAGCAGTTCAGCATGTACATTTACACACGCTCTCGCTGTCTAGCCTGTATTCCCTGTAGGCCAGAGTAGACTGATTAGACCGCTCATCAACCGCTCATCAACTCACCCATTCTCCCCCTTTCTCCCCAACATACTTTACTTAATTTATTTCATCTGTTGTTATATTAGTGAAATTGGTTTTGGTTCAGTTTCATTATCGGGGTGATTATCAGCTGGGCACTGCACTTTCAACTGTTGGGAGGAGTGGAGCAGGCCCTACTGTTTGGGGGGAGCGGAGCAGGCCCTACTGTTTGGGGGGAGCGGAGCAGGCCCTACTGTTTGGGGGAGCGGAGCAGGCCCTACTGTTTGGGAGGAGCTGTTTGGGAGCAGGCCCTACTGTTTGGGAGGAGCGGAGCAGGCCCTACTGTTTGGGAGGAGCGGAGCAGGCCCTACTGTTTGGGAGGAGCGGAGCAGGCCCTACTGTTTGGGAGGAGCGGAGCAGGCCCTACTGTTTGGGAGGAGAGGAGCAGGCCCTACTATTTGGGAGGAGCGGAGCAGGCCCTACTGTTTGGGAGGAGCGGAGCAGGCCCTACTGTTTGGGAGGAGGAGGAAGAAAGGAGCAGGCCCTACTGTTGGGAGGAGGAGGAAGAAAGGAGCAGGCCCTACTGTTGGGAGGAGCAGGAAGAAAGGAGCAGGCCCTACTGTTGGGAGGAGCAGAGCAATGGGGGAAAACCATTCAATGAATGACATTACCTCATTCAACTGGTTGTAACTCCAGTACCTGATATTAAGATTCTAACAACGACAGTGTGTTATATAGACTTATTTTGGAAAAGTCGAGGACAGAGGCCTGCATGAGAAAAAAAATGGAGTAATAAATTAATACAATTCATGAGCAGTCAAAATGACTAGTGTTAAATGGGTTTGAATTAATGTGTGTTGTGTCACAAAGTTGTGTTGTGATTATTTAAAAACAAATGCATTTGGAATAAATTATGTTGATATAGTTAGAGGGAGATAATGGGGCTCTCTGATATTTGTTGGCTCTCTGTTGCAGCAATTCTCCCCTCTGCATAGAGTCCTCCAACGGCCCCACAGTGAGACCCTCACACACACCCATTAACCAAGATGGCCGCTCCACCCCATCCCTAGAATCGATGTCCAGGGGGAACAGTGGCAGCGACTCCACACACACTCCTCCCCAAAACCAACACGAAGGCCAGGCGCTCAACAACAACAACCTTCCTCCCACAAATAATAAAAACAAGGAGACGGAACAAACAGACCAGAATTTTAACTCTTTCCTCTACTGGAGGCCTCCGTTAGTGGATATCAGCCAGGAGCTGGAGATGCTGAAGGACCAGGGTCCTCGGACTCGGACAGAGGGAGAAAAGGAGGAGGAGGAGGTGGTGGTGTCCAGTCTGGATCCAGCCACCTGCTCTCAGATCCAGAAGGTATTGGACTGCCTCCAGTCCCACATGGACGACCCTGATGTACAAGGTGAGGATTGAGGGAAACATGTCTCTTCAAAGGTTGTCAATTAAGTAAAGAAATTGGTTTTGGACAAATTGAGTTTTATGGTGACACAATGCGCTGGATATCATCCAACCTTCACAACATTATTTAACACACAGTGAACTTAATAGTCTGGACATTTAGGAGTTTGAGCGTGACCTCTGTGTTCAAATCAAATCAAACTTTATTTGTCACATGTGCCGTATACAACAAGTGTAGACTTTACTGTGAAGGCCCTTAACCAACAGTGCAGTTCAAGAAGAGTTAAGATAATATTTACCAAGTAGACTAAAATAAAAAGTAATAAGAAAAAGTACACAATGAGAAAAACAACAACGAGGCTATATACAGGGGACACCGGTACAGAGTCAGTGTGCGGTGGTACAGGTTAGTTGAGGTCATTTGTACATGTAGGTGGGGGTGTAGTGACTATGCAGAGATAATAAACAGCGAGTAGCATCAGTGTACAACATTTTTATTAATTGGTGGCGATTTTATTAATTGTTCAGCAGTCTTATGGCTTTGGGGTAAAAGCTGTTGAGGGGCTTTTTGGTCCTAGACTTGGAGCTCCGGTACCTTTTTTATGTCACATTACAAGTGTGTGTGTGTGTGTGTGTGTGTGTGTGTGTGTGTGTGTGTGTGTGTGTGTGTGTGTTTCCGCATGTGTCTTCCAGCCCAAGTACAGGTGCTCTCAGCCGCCCTAAAGGCTGCCCAGCTGGAGAGCCAGTCTGAGGAGGAGGGCGAGTCAGAGAGCCAGTCTGAGGAGGAGGGCGAGTCAGAGAGCCAGACACCAGAGGGTGGAGAACCAGATGAGGAGTCCTCCCAGAACAGAGTGACCACAGAGGAGAGACAGACACCTGAGCCACCAACCCAGCAGGCCAAGGACCCAGCACCCACAGAGGAACAGAAAGAGGCAGAAGCTGAGACTGAGAAGGAGCCAGAGCCTTATGAGTCACCCCCCAACTCGCCTGTCCTAGTACGGGAGGACTCGGACCACAGCAGCGTGGTGAGTCAAAATGACTTTGATTAATTGCTTTTTGACACTGAGAAACTAAATGGAACTTTGACACTGTTAATGAGACTATATTGAACTTTGACACAAAAGCCTAGTGAACAAACAGATCATCGACCATCTTGAATCCCACCGTACCTTCTCCACTATGCAATCCGGTTTCTGAGCTGGTCACGGGTGCACCTCAGCCACACTCAAGGTCCTAAACGATATCATAACTACCATTGATTAAAAAACAGTACTGTGCAGCCGTCTTCATCAACCTAGCCAAGGTTTTCGACTCTGTCAATCACCATATTCTTATCGGCAGACTCAACAGCCTTGGTTTCTCTAATGACTGCCTCGCCTGGTTCACCAACTACTTCTCAGATAGAGTTAAGTGTGTCAAATCGGTGGTCCTGTTGTCCGGACCTCAGACTGGTATATTTGTCTGCTAGCTGACTGGTATATTTGTCTGCTAGCTGACTGGTATATTTGTCTGCTAGCTGACTGGTATATTTGTCTATGTATCTACTCCTGTTGTTGATCAGGAGCCGGAGCTGATGGAGAGCCTGGAGGGGAAAGAGGACTCTGCTTTCAACCAGGTGTGTGAGGAGAAGTCCAAGGTCCAGGTCAGTTAGTCAGTTCTGTCAAACACTGAATTTCTGAATTTCTAATAAACCTTACTGTGCACATAGAGGGACATTTATGTTCCAGTCAAGTCTGAGGTACATCTTTAAGTTGTTTTGTCTGAGAATAGTAAAATGATCCAGTGTCCAAGGAATTGCGATTGACAAGATCTAGGGCCAGTGTTCCAGATTCAGCCTAGTCCTGGTCTAAAATGCATATCTCCATTGATGGTGCATTTGAGTCCTGGACGGGCTTAAGCCTGGTACAGATCCAGCAGCCAACAAAAGGAAAGATGAGACAAAACAAGATAGAATTGGAATTTTATGTTGTAAAACAGCTGACTGGGGAATTGAAATACAAAATACAAAAGGTTGAGCACAGTGCTGAAACTTTGCTACAAAGTTGCTAGCTACTTGTAGCAAGGTATTTAGCAAACAAGTTTCATGAAATACATGCAGCCACTGGCTGGCTCACCAGCTCACTTTGTGACTTGACAACGAAATATTAGCAAGCCAGGCTAGCTAACTTCAGCTATCCCCACAGAAATGGATATCTGGCTGTAACCTTGGTTGGCTAAACACGGAAGGTTAGCGCATTGTTATCGTATTGGCTAAACGGACACATCTAGTCTTTCGCTAAGATTTGACGTGTGGAATTTTGGAAACTCCAGCATCCGACACGAGACTTTCTGAAACTACACCATTCAGATCACGAACACGTAAAGCAGTCCGTTCTCGTCTCAGCTGTTGAATGTGAATCGGGCTTTCGTCCGGGGAAACCAGCTCCTCTTGTCCCTTCTACTGAGAGCTGCTGCCATGGCTATGATAGTAACAAGTTTGAACCACTCTTGTCCCCCCCCCTCCCTCCTCCAGAATGTGATTCCCCAGCAGCTGCTGGACCAGTATCTTTCCATGACGGACCCGGCGCAGGCCCAGACGGTGGACACTGAGATCGCCAAGCACTGTGCGTTCAGCCTACCTGGCGTGGCCCTCACCCTGGGCCGACAGAACTGGCACTGCCTAAAGGACACGTACGAGACCCTCGCCACCGATGTACAGGTGGGTGCTTTTGGATTCAAAAGTTTTCCGTTGTGTGCCCAAGAACACGACAGAGAAAAGTCTCGGTCTTCAATGATAAGAGCTTGGTTTGGAACGAAAAGTGAACAACACACTATGTATTGACATCATCTCATCACTGGAGATTGATACGTCAGAGAACAACCGTTACATTTGTGTTTGAAATCCTATGCACGTTGCTATGGTAATGGCCAGTTCAGTGACTGCTTGGTCACAGGTCTCATGACGTAATATTGACATGTTAGTTTGCAACCAAAAGCAATACAGCTTGTCATTTTGACTTGGAGGCTGTACGGAACTTCAGTTACCTCAAATGTTTGCTTACTTCTGGGCAAATTAGATGGGACAGCGGTCGAGAGGAGAGAGTGTGCTGAAGTAGCAGTGGCTATACTCTCAATTACCACCTCTGACCTGACAACGGTCATGTTGACTATACTCCTCCTAATTCTCTCTAACATGGAAACGTTTTGTTTTGTGACGAGCCAAGCTAACCCACTGGCTGTACCCATTACCCCTACAGTGGAAAGTGCGCCGGACGCTGGCGTTCTCCATCCACGATCTGGCCCTGATCCTGGGGGACCAGCTGACGGCGGCCGACCTGGTGCCCATCTTCAACGGCTTCCTTAAGGACCTGGACGAGGTGCGCATCGGCGTGCTCAAACACCTCTATGACTTCCTCAAGGTGAGACCACCATACGTGTAACGAGCAACTGTGTAGCGATTCTAAATCGGCCATCTACATAGGCTACACATTAAAATGAAAACGTTTGGTCCACCTCCTGTGCTGTTTTACTAGCCTGGTCCCAGATGTGTTTGTGCTCTTCTTACCAACTCCATTGCTCATTGTCGGGCCAAACATTGACAAGGAGTTGTCATGAGAGCACAAACAGATTGGAACTCAGGCTACCATAATGGATTTTAAATGTGGATGTCTGCCTGACTTGACCTGTGTACTGAGTTCATATGGTTGTCATTGAACCAATTTCTCTTTCACAATAACAACATGTTTGGTTTACAGGTTGACTCCTTTTACTCTTATTTCGTTTGTCTATACTTCTTTTGATACTTGTGCCTTGCATCACTAATAAATGATAATTTGTTGTCCAGGGGTTTTTTAATGATGGGGAAACATGAGGGTGTTTCCACCGCGCCTTTTTGAGATGCGTAACTTTTGGTTTCACCCAATTTTAGCATTCTGTCATAACAAACTCATTTTCCCATCTCAAGTAAGTGTCGAATAAAGTAACTGGTTTGTACATAACAGGGTTGATGATTTCATCTTAGTAATCTTCAGAAATGACTTTGTCAAAGCAACACAATAACTAGGGCTTTACAATGGTGGTTTAAACTTGGTGTTATGTGGATTCAAATCTTCCCAGAAGTCAGAGGGTGCACAGAGCGACATGTAAAAATGCATAATTTTAGCACTTTAGTAAGTCTTTATTTATGTAAACATTTTGACTTCTTGAATTCTCTATTTGGTCTATATTAAGGGGCACTTTAATTGAAAAGGCTTTTAAAATTCAATATCAGTGCACAATTTCTACCAAAAATATCAAAGCAATACAAAAGGCACTCTTTTCGTGGAACGACCCATAACTTGGATCTGTTGCTGTGGTGCTAAAGCTTTCTGTCTTCTGTCTTGTCTTGTGGCAGCTGCTCCATGCAGAGAACAGGAGAGAGTACCTGTACCAGCTTCAGGAGTTCATGGTGACGGACAACAGCCGCAACTGGAGGTTTAGATACCAGCTGGCCGAGTGAGTTTCCCATTCATTTAGATACCAGCTGGCCGAGTGAGTTTCCCATTCATTTAGATACCAGCTGGCCGGGTGAGTTTCCCATTCATTTAGATACCAGCTGGCCGGGTGAGTTTCCCATTCATTTAGATACCAGCTGGCCGAGTGAGTTTCCCATTCATTTAGATACCAGCTGGCCGGGTGAGTTTCCCATTCATTTAGATACCAGCTGGCCGGGTGAGTTTCCCATTCATTTAGATCAGGGCTAGGTCTTTCTCATTCATCTAGGATCGAGGCCTCCAGATTTCTCCCAATAGAGGGCGCACTTGCCACCAGACTGTGATGTCATGCACAATTTTAGTATTCCACTTGGATGGGCCTTCCAATGATCACAGGGTTTCATCCAGGTCAGCAGGGTGGATCAGGCAATGAATGATGCTCCTGAGCAGGACGGCATATGGCAGTAAATCACTAACATTGGGCCCGTATCCTCAGTATCTCGGCGTAGGAGTGCTGAACTAGAACCAGTTTTGCCTTTTAGATCGTAATAAGATTATATGGACAGATCCTAGATCAGCACTCCTACTCTGAGACAGTTTGTGGATTCTGGCCCCGTATCTGTTTGTGCTCTTGTCTACTCCATCAAGCCAAACACAACAATGATTGACAGGGACTCGGCATGATGGCACAAACAGACTGTCACTCAGGTTAACATGGCGCTCCATGGTGTCACAAAAGCAGTCGCCCTCTTGGTTTTATTTACTCTGCTCTCCCAATGCATATAGAAGTATTGTTGGACCTCTTTGTGGAGTGAAGATATCAGAGAAAGAAAATGTACTTTTTTTTTTTAGGATCCAATGTGTGTTGAACAGAACGTCTTCATGTGTGTGTCCACAGGCAGCTGATCTTGATCATGGAGTTGTACAGCCACGATGATGTGTATAACTACCTAAGACAAATAGCACTAACCCTCTGCTCAGACAAAGTGTCAGAGGTCCGGTGGATCTCTTACCAGCTGGTAGGCACGCCATTTGTACTTTAATTGTTTGGGGGGTGAAATGATGTAACAATGTTTTCTTTATCATTTTTGACAGCCTCAAGTACTCATATTGTCCTCAATGATATGAGGTGTGCTTGTGTGCGCATGTCTGTATTGTGACAAACTTCTGTGGAAGTGACAGTCATCTTATCAGTGACCTGCCTTTCTTAAGAATGGGAAGCATCCAAACATGGTTTGCCTCACAAATGGCTGAAAATATTCCATTGTCTGTGTCAGGACAACAATAGAAAAATAGGAAATTACTATGAAAAAACAAAATATTTCAGTTGTGTATATTACTTTGTTTTTATTTGATCATCTCATCTCTGCTCAGGCAATAGCAGCCAGCCAACCATCTAATGGTATCCCTGTGCTTCCCATACTCTACAGTCTTTTAGTCCTCCTACTTAGCTAGGCTAGTGGCTAGCTGGTAGCTGCCTAAGTATGCTGCAGAGCTGTCTGACGAAACCATTTGACTAGTTCTTTAAAGAAGACATGGCATACTTTCTAGACTGCTTATATCCAGCTCCTATAACTATCAATCGGGTAGAGCTACTTCACGTACTGTCTCTATCCCTCTCGTCATGTTGTGTACATTCCTCTCATGCAGTCTGTTGTGCGGGCTCTGTGCGAGCCAGGAAGAACAGGCACAATGGATTGTGGTCATTCTATTTAATTACCACGTTTATGCACTGAACTAGTTTGAATATTTGCTTCATGAAAACTACAACTCCCTTCAGCCCAGCATCCCACATACACTATATAGACAAAAGTATGTGGACACTACTTCAAATGAGTGGATTCGGCTATTTCAGCATCACCTGTTGCATGGCTGTATGCTCTATTTTACACCTGTCAGCAATCTCCATAGACAAACATTGGCAATAGAATGGCCTTACTGAAAGGCTCAGTGACTTTCAACGTGGCACCGTCATAGGATGCCACATTTCCTACAAGTCAGTTTGTCCCGATCAACTGTAAATGCTGTTATGTGGAGTGGTAACATCTAGTGGCAACACCGGCTCAGCCGCGAAGTGGTAGGCCACACAAGCTCACAGAACGGGACCGCCGAGTGTTGTAGCATGTAATAATCTGTCCTCAGTCGCAACATTCACTAATGAGTTCCAAACTGCCTCTGGAAGCAACTTCCCTCACAAGAACTGTTCTTCGGGAGCATCATGAAATGGGATTCCATGGCTGAGCAGCAGCACAAAAGCCTAAGATCACTATGCATAATGCCAAGCGTTGGAAGAAATGGTGTAAAGCTCGCAGCCATTGGACTCTGGAACAGTGGAAACGCGCTACCTGGAGTGATGAATCACGCTTCACCATCTGGCAGTCTAACTGATTAATCTGGGTTTGACGGATGCCAGGAGAATACTAGGTACCCGAATGCGTAATTACCAACTGTAAAAAATGGTCTGGGGCTGTTTTTCATGGTTTGGGTTTGGCCCCTTAGTTCTAGTGAAGGGAAATCTTAATGCTACAACATTCAAGGAATGTCTAGATGATTTTGTGACAACAGTTTGGGGGCCTTTTCCTGTTTCATCATGACAATGAAGTCTCCGCAACAATGTTCCACCATCTAGTGGAAAGCCTTCCCAGAAGAGTGGAGGCTGTTATAACAGCAAAGGGGGGACCAACGCCATATTAATGCTGATGATTTTGGAATCAGATGTTCGACGAGCAGGTGTCCACATACTTTTGGTCATGTATTGTATTTACATACACAGCCCTGATAGGATGGTCTCCAGCCAACCCCATTACCCAGATGAACAGTCATTGGTTTATTATGATCAGATCACATTGTGACATCATGCTGTGGGCCAAAAGATCCATCCTTCCTGAACAGGCTGAAATTCCAGGCATTTTCTTCAAACGGCTCATACACAATTTCATACTGTTATTTCGACCTCGTATTGTGGAAATGTCATCAAATATCATCTTGTCTGTCCCAGGTGGTGGAGATCTTACAGAAGATGTATGCGTGTGGAGCCCACGAGCTGGGCCTGAACTTCAGCAACGAGCTCATCGCCCGCTTCTGCCACTGTCCAAAATGGGTGGGCCGCCAGGCCTTTGCCTTCATCTGCCAGGTCAGGACACACATAGTATTTATGAAAAGAAATCCTTACAAACACTAATCCCAATATCTGCTGCCTTCAAAATAATGTTTAGTGTGAAATTGCATCAGCCATGCTTGCCATAGAACTATTCTGAAAGAAGGCGGAAGTGAGAATTGTATGCCTGACTGCTTGGTCATGTTCATTAGGCACCAAACAGAAGGGAAACTGATTTTTGAAACATTTTCTGTTGCATTCCCCAATGAACACGAACGGCTCTGCTTACCATCTGTCATCTATTTTTCTATCTAAATCTGTTTTTCTATTAACTCACTCTCCGCTGTGTTCCCCAGGCCATCGTGGAGGAGGACTGTATGCCCATGGACCAGTTTGCCCAGCACCTCCTCCCCAGTCTCCTCAGCCTGTCGTTGGACCCCGTGGCCAACGTCCGCGTGCTGGTGGCCAAAGCACTGCGGCAGAGTGTCATGGAGAAAGGTAAAGACTGGGCCCTCTTATCTACCCAAGAATATGGTTCATGCATGAGATGCTTTATGCTATTGAGAAAGTCAAGAATGGAATAGAACATAATTTGTCTTCGAGAGGGAATATGTCTCACACATTTAAAAGCCCACACCAGAAATCCACTTTTCGAGATGAAAGATGATGGTCAGAGCTTACCCATGGTGTTGTAAATGATTTACCTCAATAGGTCATCATTTTAGTGAAAGTGTCAATTATTTGTCCTTGAAGTGGGAAATTCAAGGTGTGACATTTGCGGAAATCTGTGTCAATGCCATGTTTTTTCCTATGAGATAACATGCAAATTCTTTTCAGACTCCATTTCTTTTCAGGGCTGGGTTTTATTTAAATGTTACCACCCACCAGCATGACATTGTTTATTAATCAGAAACAGCTGCAAAGTTCTTCCTCTTAGCAAATGAGCTGAGCCAAAACATCCTTTTGTCCTAAGCCATGGAGCATGTTAAAATAGGGTGTGAGCTATCTCCTGTTAGTGATATGAGGCAACCTCCAAAGTGGTTCAAACAGAGGGCTTGATTGACATAATGTGTATGGGAATGTTCTTCAACAGATTATAACCTGGGTGGTTCGAACCCTGAATACTGATTGGCTGAACCGTGGTACTGTAATCAGACCATATACCACGGATATGACAAAACATGTATTTGTATTGCTCTAATTACAATGGTAACCAGTTTATAATAGCAATAAGGCAGCTCTGGGGGTGGTGATATATGGCCAATATACCACGGCTAAGGTCTGTATCCGCGTTGCGTTATGCTTAAGAACAGTCCTTAGCTGTGGTATATTGGCCATATACCACACCTCCTCGTGCCTTATTGCTTAAATAGAAACAGAAATAGACGTATGATGCAATACACATGAAATGAATAAATAGCAGAAGAAGAGCATAACTACTAATTATATTGAATAGAGCAATAGCAATAGGCAAGTCAAGCACAGTACATGACAATAAATGGTGACTGGTCTTGCAGGTACATTTACATTTTAATCATTTAGCTCTTACCCAGAGCGACTTCCTGTTAGTGAGTCTTTCCCAGTTCCAACAGATTTTCTCTCTCGTTGCATGTTGTTGTTTTTGATCCTCCCAAAATGTGTTGTGCCGTATGTTTCTGATATCCAAACGAGCATACCACTTAGAATATTGTTTTCCCTCTCTCTTCTGTGGACTATTTTCTCCCTTCATTTTGTTGTTCATGTTTTGCCCTCTATTCCTCATTGTTCCCTATCGTTCTCCAGATTTCCCCAGTTTCCTACATTCTTATATTTTAATTATGTTAAGTACTGCCCACCGGTCCACCCATTAGGGCCTCATTGACTTGAATTGGGACACCCATTCTAGTAATTATATTTCTATAGTTGTGACCCATGTAAAATGCACTTTAAATAAATAGTGACTTGACTTGTACTTGCAGCGTACTTCAAAGAGCCGGGCAGTGCCTACTTAGAAGAGCTGGAGGAGACGGTGATGACCCTGCAGGCGGACAAGGACAGAGACGTACGCTTCTTTGCCAGCCTGGACCCCGACATGGTGCTTATGGACACTTCTGCTTTAATCTAGAACGTTCCAGCCTGCTCCAACACACAGCCAATAACTATCACCAGCATCAGACCTGACCAGAACACTCGCCTGCAGGAAATAAAGGCACTGATACGTAAACATACATAGAATCAGTCATGTGCTCTCTCTCTGTCTCTCTCACACACACACACACACACACACACACACACACACACACACACACACACACACACACACGATCTGAAAACCGCACCTCGCTAAGCTAAAACAGCCACCGCAAAATGGCATCGGATTCCAGGTGGAAAACAACCCACCATGCGGCTCGGCTAGCGTCCCGTCGTCCAGTCACCTCAACCCATCTGTATCCAGCTGGTTCTCTCAGGTCCTCTGGTTTCATCACGGTTTCTCTCTCTCTTTTCATCTTGTCTTCAATGACCTCCGTAACCACTACTGCTTAGGAGAAGGAACAACCGCACCACTTGGCACGAAACAAAATATGTTAATGAACTCGTGGCATCTTCCCTCTGTGTGTTTACTATGTCAATGATGTGATCCAAGTCTCCCAGAGACCAATGAAATACCTCTGATTGGACATAACTCAGGCCAGTTTCGCCATAGGGGCGTTTAGCTTATAGAATGAGGTACAGCGCTTTAGAACGCCACAGATAGAAATGGAATGTATAGATCGACTCACTAGAATTGTGATTCTTCTATATACAATGCATCTGTACATTCTGTAACGTTGCTCTCCCCTGAATAAACCTCTGGTGTCAGCGGGACCTCTGGTGACAGTCAATTTTGCATCCCAAATGGCACCCTATTCCCTTTATAGTGCACTACTTTTGACCAGGGCCCATAGGGCTATGGTCAAAAAAGTGCACTGTATAGGGAACAGGGTGCCATATTGGATGCATCCCTTCAATTGTGTTTTGGGGTTATTTGGGGTGTTCACGACTCAAGGGCTTATGATAAAGTGACAGAGTTTGTTGTAAACCTGTAGAAAGAAGAAGCAGAAAAAGAGATTGATAGTTTGGTAAAGACCTGTGAAGCACTCCCCCTTATCCACCGTGTAGTCCGTCATTGTAAATAAGAATTTGTTCTTAACTGACTTGCCTAGTTAAACAAAGGTTAAATTAATTTTAAAAAATGTAAATCCACTTCAACATTGTGGATTCCAATCCCATTTTGGCTTTTCAGTCAGACCACTGCACTGACCACAATTAATTGTACAGTATAGGAATGCTTGTGTGGCCTGGGTTTGTGTTCCAAGACGCTCTGACTACTAAATCTCATTAGTAGTGAAATAAGTATGTTGGAGAATAAATAACTTCCATTGTATAGCTTAACCTGTATAGCCAGGGGATCCAAGGCCAGTTTTAGGGTTTTCTGTAGAGACATGAATGTGGATATAATGAGAGCTGTCACTTTTGTAGTCTTTTTTTTCTCTCTTTTTTTTCTCACCTGTTCACATGGCAACCCATTTTTGGCCATAAACACGACTTGAGATCCTAAACTGATTGCGGTGTGGAGTGCATCTCAAGTCTGTCTTCCATCTTATGGAAATGTTCACTGCTGTAGACTACCTAACGCATCACACCTGTCAGCAATTTTCCCCATGTTGTTTTTCTTTATGGTAGAGCTGTTAATATATATGCATTTTATGAAATGTATTTTTCTTTTCAAATATGTACCATTGTTCAAAGATTTTATATCCGAACTTTGCATTTCACAACCTTTGTAACATTCAATAATTTCTTTCAAATATTTTTTATGTAATGTTATTTTTAGCATTCTGTAATTAAATTTATAATATAAATGAGAAAAATCAAGACATGTGTAGCCTGTCTCCAAACTACCTTGTATAACCAACAAATGAATTGTGCAAATGAGTGTCATATCATTGTCACAAAGGTTCAAAACACCTGCAGCACAAATTTTTGCTAAATATAAAACTCAGCTAGGTGAGTTTTCCATGAAGAAGAATTGTTACTTGCTTCTTTAAAAGTATTTTTTTGCGATACTTGAAGTTTGACACGTAAAGTGAAGCGGTGAAATATAGTCAGTAAAATCTATGTTCTGATTACAACCGACAGACTACTACACTGAACAAAAATATAAACGCAACATTTAAAGTGCTGGTCTCGTGATTTATGAGCTGAAATAAAAGATTCAAGAAATGTGTCATATGCACCAAAAGCTTATTTCTCTCAAATTTTGTGCACATTTGTTTACATCCCTGTTAGTGAGCATTTTATCCTTTGTCAAGATAATTAATCCTGTTTAGTCACACAACAGAATGCCACAGATGTCTCAAGTTTTGAGGGAGTGTGCAATTGCCATGCAGGAATGTCCACCAGAGCTGATAATTCAATGTTAATTTCTCTACCATAACGTCATTTTGGAGAATTTGGCAGTACGTCCAACCAGCCTCACATCCACAGACTACGTGTAACCATGCCAACCCAGGGCCTCCACATCCGGCTTCTTTCCCTGCAGGATCGTCAGAGGGGGTGAAGAGTATTTATCTTTGTAATAGAGCCTTTTTGTGGGGAAAAACTCATTCTGATTGGCTGTGCTTCGCTCCCAAGTGGGTGGGCCTATGCTCTACCAGGCCCACCCATGGCTGGGGCGTAGCTATGGGTAACTTTACAGTGCAACAAAATAACTAGGGCTTTACAATGATGGTGGAAACTTAGAGAAATGTTGAGGTTATGTGGATTCAAATCTTCCTAGAAGTCACAGAGTGTGCACAGAGCGACATGTAAAAATGCATAATTTTTTTAGGTGATTTCTTGAATTCTCTATTTGGTGTATATTAAGGGGCACTTCATTTAATATAACAGGCTTTTAAAAATGCAATATCGGTGCACAAGTTCTACTGAAAATATCAAAGCAATACAAAAGGCACTCTTTTCGTGGAACGACCCGTAACTTGGACCTGTTGCTGTGGTGTTAAAGCTTTCTGTCTTCTGTCTTGTCTCTGCTCCATGCAGAGAACAGGAGAGAGTACCTGTACCAGCTTCAGGAGTTCATGGTGACGGCTGTCAGTCAATCAGTATTCAGGGCTCGAACCACCCAGGTTGTAATTTGTTTAAGAACCTTCCCATACACATTGTCAATCAAGTCCTCATTCTGATTGGCTGGCTTTGGCTCCCCAGTGGGTCGGCCTGGCCCCCAAGTGGGTGGGCCTATGCCCTCCCAGGCCCACCCATGGCTGCGCCCCTGCCCAGTCATGTGAAATCCATAGATTAGGGCCAAATGAATTTATTTCAATTGACTAATTCCCTTAATTGAACTGTAACTCAGCAACATCTTTAAAATTGTTGCATGTTGCGTTTTATATTTGTGTTCAGTTCAAATATCAACCTTATTACGTTGGTGTGTGGGGCACTTAGATCACATATTTCATCACAAGTAACTGCACTCAGACTACTACACTTTTACTCATAAGGAAAAACAAACATTTTAGGCTATTATTTGGGGAGAGAAATATGATGGTGCATAGTGGAAGAAGCTTAGAAGTTTTTTTAGTGTTGAAGAATTGATGCCATTGTGGTAGAGGGAGGGACTGTTTTATGCAGGGGTGCAACTTTCACTGGGGATGGGGGGACATGACCCCCCCCCCCTACATACACACACACACACATTCTGATATTGCATTTTTGTACCACCGCCCCAGTTTTTTCATTGCACTGTTATAAATTTTTTTAAACAGTATCAGTGTGCTTTAGGACCATGCAGACACCTTAGAGCGGTATCAGCCGGCTGGATTTAGGACGGTGCGGACGCCAAAGAGCCAGCGAACAGAGGCAGCTGTTGTCTGTGTGTTGTGCTTTTTCTCCAAGTTGTAAAAGCAAGCAGAGCAGAAACTGGCTACTCTGTATTTGACTGATGTAACTGCTGTTTGACTTAACTTCTTATGGTATAGGGGACGCTTGCGTCCGACTCTGCCAAAAGCCAGGGAAAATGCAGCGCGGCAAATTTAAATCAATTATATAAAAATCAAACTTTCATTACATCACACATGTAAGATACTCAATTAAAACTACACTCGTTGTGAATCCAGCCAACATGTCAGATTTTTAAAATGCTTTTCAGGGGAAAGCATAAGAAGCTACTATCTGATGATAGCACAACAGTAAACAAAGAGGGTAGCATATTTCAACCCTGCAGGCGCTACACAAAACGCAGAAATAAAATATAAAACATGCTTTAACTTTGACGAGCTTCTGTTGTTGGCACTCCAATATGTCCCATAAACATCACAATTGGTCCATTTGTTCGATTAATTCCGTCCATATACAGTGGGGCAAAAAAGTATTTAGTCAGCCACCAATTGTGCAAGTTCTCCCGCTTAAAAAGATGAGAGAGGCCTGTAATTTTCATCATAGGTACACTTCAACTATGACAGACAAAATGAGGGAAGAAAATCCAGAAAATCACATTGTAGGATTTTTAATGAATTTATTTGCAAATTATGGTGGAAAATAAGCAAACTAAGGTGGGAAAAAGGCTGCCTAAGTATGATCCCCAATCAGAGACAACAATAGACAGCTGCCTCTGATTGGGAACCATACCAGGCCAAACAAAGAAATAGGAAAACTAGATTGCCCACCCTAGTCACAATCTGACCTAACCAAAATAGAGAATTAAAAGGATCTCTAAGGACAGGGCGTGACATTAAGTGATGATGCATGGCCCGGAGCCTCCAGTGATGATCCATGGCCCGAAGCCTCCAGTGATGATCCATGGCCCGGAGCCTCCAGTGATGATCCATGGCCCGTTGCCTCCAGTGATGATCCATGGCCCAGATCCTCCAGAGACGATCCAATGTCCGGAGTCTCCAGCGACTTTCTGCAGTCCAGAGCCTCCAGCGACGGTCTGCAGTCCAGAGCCTCCAACGACGGTCGGCAGTCCAGAGCCTCTAGAGATGGTCGGCAGTCCAGAGCCTCCAGCGACGGTTCCCGGCCCGGAGCCTCCAGGTGGATTCCGAGTCCGGAGCCCTCTGCGATGATCTACGGTCCGCAGTCCCCGGCGATGATCCAAGGGTCGGGAACTCCGGCGACGATCCACGGTCCGGTTCCTCCGGCGACGATCCACGGTCCGGAGTCCCCGGTGACGATCTATGGTCCGGTTCCTCCGGCGATGATCCACGGTCCGGTTCCTTCGGCGACGATCCACGGTCCGGTTCGGGGGGATCAGCGAGCGGAGCGGGGTCTACGTTCCGAACCGGAGCCCGACACCGAGGCTAGATGCCCATCCGGACCCTCCCCCATAGAGTCAGGTTTTGCGGCCGGAGTCCGCACCTTTGGGGGGGGGGTACTATCACTCCCTGACCTTAGAGAGCCTTTTTATTCTCTATTTGGTTAGGTCAGGGTGTGACTATGGTGGGCAATCTATTTTGTAGTTCTATGTTGGCCGGGTATGGTTCCCAATCCGAGGCAGCTGTCTATTGTTGTCTCTGATTGGGGATCATACTTAGGCAGCCTTTTTTCCATCTTAGTTTGTGGGATCTTGATTTTGTATAGTTGCTGTGTAGCCTGCAGAACTTTACGTTTTTTTTTTTTTTGTGTTTTTTTCTGTGTTTATTGTACTGAAAGTAAGATGTTCGCCTACCACGCCGCACCTTGGTCTACTCATTCAAACAACGAACGAAACAAAAGGTCGATGGCTCGTATATAAGGTGTCTAGCTGAGTCAAAACATTTGATTTCCCCAGTAGTTCGAGTTTAACAGCGTTGTCTATATGTGATGTACAATTCACATGTTTAGAGACCCTTTCAGACAGATGTTTTAAATCCTTAAACCCAGACTTGGACCACGCACACTCTCCATTGAATAGCAGGCAAAGGAATCAAATAGTGATTGCTTTGAGATCCTTGTAGTTAGCCACTGCTTCCTTCCAAACCACTCGTAGTTGAATTTGTGATTCCCGACTTGTTGTGAAATGTTTATGGCAAATGAACACAGAGACGTTTTATCTATAATTTCTCTTCATATGATAAGCATGGAAAAGGATTTGCCAGTAGATTGTCAACGTGATTCATGATGATGACTGCTTGTCTAGCTTGCTTGCTAAGATTTTGAAAGTATGATGTTGACATGATCAGTCCAATCAAAGCTACGGTAGAAACGGTAGAAAAAAAAAGTGATTTGATGTAATTTTATCTTTAGCCAATGACCTTCAGCCTTCTTGGACGGGCACTTCTACTGTAAATCTATGGCGGCACCCAAATGGGCTTGAATGTTCTAGCTCTAACCACTAGGCAGGTAGCCTAGCCACTAGGGAGGTAGCCTAGCCACTAGGGAGGTAGCCTAGCCACTAGGGAGGTAGCCTAACCACTAGGCAGATAGCCTAACCACTAGGGAGGTAGCCTAGTGGTTAAACCATTGGGCCAGAAGCCGAAAGGTTGCTGATTGAATCCCCGAGCTGACAAGTTAATAAAAAATCTGTCGTTCTTCTCCTGAACAACGCAGTTAACACACTGTTCCTAGTCATTGTTGATAAGAATTTGTTCTTAAGGGACATGCCTATTTAAATTTACTTAAGAAAGCAGAAAGAGGCCATGTTTGTATGTGGCTTTATTAACTCAATATATACAGTGCCTTGCGAAAGTATTCGGCCCCTTGAACTTTGCGACCTTTTGCCACATTTCAGGCTTCAAACATAAAGATATAAAACTGTATTTTTTTGTGAAGAATCAACAAGTGGGACACAATCATGAAGTGGAACAACATTTATTGGATATTTCAAACTTTTTTAACAAATCAAAAACTGAAAAATTATTCAGCCCCCTTAAGTTAATACTTTGTAGCGCCACCTTTTGCTGCGATTACAGCTGTAAGTCGCTTGGGGTATGTCTCTATCAGTTTTGCACATCGAGAGACTGACATTTTTTCCCATTCCTCCTTGCAAAACAGCTCGAGCTCAGTGAGGTTGGATGGAGAGCATTTGTGAACAGCAGTTTTCAGTTCTTTCCACAGATTCTCGATTGGATTCAGGTCTGGACTTTGACTTGGCCATTCTAACACCTGGATATGTTTATTTTTGAACCATTCCATTGTAGATTTTGCTTTATGTTTTGGATCATTGTCTTGTTGGAAGACAAATCTCCATCCCAGTCTCAGGTCTTTTGCAGACTCCATCAGGTTTTCTTCCAGAATGGTCCTGTATTTGGCTCCATCCATCTTCCCATCAATTTTAACCATCTTCCCTGTACCTGCTGAAGAAAAGCAGGCCCAAACCATGATGCTGCCACCACCATGTTTGACAGTGGGGATGGTGTGTTCAGGGTGATGAGCTGTGTTGCTTTTACGCCAAACATAACGTTTTGCATTGTTGCCAAAAAGTTCAATTTTGGTTTCATCTGACCAGAGCACCTTCTTCCACATGTTTGGTGTGTCTAACATGTGTGGCTATACTCTCAATTACCACCTCTGACCTGACAACGGTCATGTTGACTATACTCCTCCTAATTCTCTCTAACATGGAAACGTTTTGTTTTGTGACGAGCCAAGCTAACCCCCTGGCTGTACCCATTACCCCTACAGTGGAAAGTGCGCCGGACGCTGGCATTCTCCATCCACGATCTGGCCCTGATCCTGGGGGACCAGCTGACGGCGGCCGACCTGGTGCCCATCTTCAACGGCTTCCGTAAGGACCTGGACGAGGTGCGCATCGGCGTGCTCAAACACCTCTATGACTTCCTCAAGGTGAGACCACCATACGTGTAACGAGCAACTGTGTAGCGATTCTAAATCGGCCATCTACATAGGCTACACATTAAAATTAAAACGTTTGGTCCACCTCCTGTGCTGTTTTACTAGCCTGGTCCCAGATGTGTTTGTGCTCTTCTTACCAACGCCATTGCTCATTGTCGGGCCAAACATTGACAAGGAGTTGTCATGAGAGCACAAACAGATTGGAACTCAGGCTACCATAATGGATTTTAAATGTGGATGTCTGCCTGACTTGACCTGTGTACTGTCATTTCCAGCGCCGACAGAGATGGCCGCCTCGCTTCGCCTTCCTAGGAAACTATGCAGTTTTTTGTTTTTTTTACGTGTTATTTCTTACACTAGTACCCCAGGTCATCTTAGGTTTCATTACATACAGCCGAGAAGAACTACTGAATATAAGATCAGCGTCAACTCACCATCAGTACGACCAAGAATATGTTTTTCGCGATGCGGATCCTGTGTTCTGCCTTACAACCAGTGCTACGGAGTGGATTACATGCAGCGACCCAAAAAAACGACTCAGAAAAAGAGGGAAACGAAGCGGTCTTCTGGTCAGACTCCGGAGACGGGCACACCGTGCACCACTCCCTAGCATTCTTCTTGCCAATGTCCAGTCTCTTGACAACAAGGTTGATGAAATCCGAGCAAGGGTAGCATTCCAGAGGGACATCAGAGACTGTAACGTTCTCTGCTTCACGGAAACATGGCTAACTGGAGAGACGCTATCCGAAGCGGTGCAGCCAGCGGGTTTCTCCACGCATCGCGCCGACAGAAACAAACATCTTTCTGGTAAGAAGCGGGGCGGGGGCGTATGCCTTATGACTAACGTGACATGGTGTGATGAAAGAAACATACAGGAACTCAAATCCTTCTGTTCACCTGATTTAGAATTCCTCACAATCAAATGTAGACCGCATTATCTACCAAGAGAATTCTCTTCGATTATAATCACAGCCGTATATATCCCCCCCAAGCAGACACATCGATGGCTCTGAACGAACTTTATTTAACTCTCTGCAAACTGGAAACGATTTATCCGGAGGCTGCATTCATTGTAGCTGGGGATTTTAACAAGGCTAATCTGAAAACAAGACTCCCTAAATTTTATCAGCATATCGATTGCGCAACCAGGGGTGGAAAGACCCTGGATCATTGTTACTCTAACTTCCGCGACGCATATAAGGCCCTGCCCCGCCCCCCTTTCGGAAAAGCTGACCACGACTCCATTTTGTTGATCCCTGCCTACAGACAGAAACTAAAACAAGAGGCTCCCACGCTGAGGTCTGTCCAACGCTGGTCCGACCAAGCTGACTCCACACTCCAAGACTGCTTCCATCACGTCGACTGGGAGATGTTTCGTATTGCGTCAGACAACAACATTGACGAATACGCTGATTCGGTGTGCGAGTTCATTAGAACGTGCGTTGAAGATGTCGTTCCCATAGCAACGATTAAAACATTCCCTAACCAGAAACCGTGGATTGATGGCAGCATTCGTGTGAAACTGAAGGCGCGAACCACTGCTTTTAATCAGGGCAAGGTGTCTGGTAACATGACTGAATACAAACAGTGCAGCTATTCCCTCCGCAAGGCTATCAAACAAGCTAAACGCCAGTACAGAGACAAAGTAGAATCTCAATTCAACGGCTCAGACACAAGAGGCATGTGGCAGGGTCTACAGTCAATCACGGACTACAGGAAGAAACCCAGCCCAGTCACGGACCAGGATGTCTTGCTCCCAGGCAGACTAAATAACTTTTTTTGCCCGCTTTGAGGACAATACAGTGCCACTGACACGGCCTGCAACGAAAACATGCGGTCTCTCCTTCACTGCAGCCGAAGTGAGTAAGACATTTAAACGTGTTAACCCTCGCAAGGCTGCAGGCCCAGACGGCATCCCCAGCAGCGCCCTCAGAGCATGCGCAGACCAGCTGGCCGGTGTGTTTACGGACATATTCAATCAATCCCTATACCAGTCTGCTGTTCCCACATGCTTCAAGAGGGCCACCATTGTTCCTGTTCCCAAGAAAGCTAAGGTAACTGAGCTAAACGACTACCGCCCGTAGTACTCACATCCGTCATCATGAAGTGCTTTGAGAGACTAGTCAAGGACCATATCACCTCCACCCTACCTGACACCCTAGACCCACTCCAATTTGCTTACCGCCCAAATAGGTCCACAGACGATGCAATCTCAACCACACTGCACACTGCCCTAACCCATCTGGACAAGAGGAATACCTATGTGAGAATGCTGTTCATCGACTACAGCTCGGCATTCAACACCATAGTACCCTCCAAGCTCGTCATCAAGCTCGAGACCCTGGGTCTCGACCCCGCCCTGTGCAACTGGGTACTGGACTTCCTGACGGGCCGCCCCCAGGTGGTGAGGGTAGGCAACAACATCTCCTCCCCGCTGATCCTCAACACTGGGGCCCCACAAGGGTGCGTTCTGAGCCCTCTCCTGTACTCCCTGTTCACCCACGACTGCGTGGCCACGCACGCCTCCAACTCAATCATCAAGTTTGCGGACGACACAACAGTGGTAGGCTTGATTACCAACAACGACGAGACGGCCTACAGGGAGGAGGTGAGGGCCCTCGGAGTGTGGTGTCAGGAAAATAACCTCACACTCAACGTCAACAAAACTAAGGAGATGATTGTGGACTTCAGGAAACAGCAGAGGGAACACCCCCATCCACATCGATGGAACAGTAGTGGAGAGGGTAGCAAGTTTTAAGTTCCTCGGCATACACATCACAGACAAACTGAATTGGTCCACTCACACAGACAGCATCGTGAGGAAGGCGCAGCAGCGCCTCTTCAACCTCAGGAGGCTGAAGAAATTCGGCTTGTCACCAAAAGCACTCACAAACTTCTACAGATGCACAATCGAGAGCATCCTGGCGGGCTGTATCACCGCCTGGTATGGCAACTGCACCGCCCTCAACCGTAAGGCTCTCCAGAGGGTAGTGAGGTCTGCACAACGCATCACCGGGGGCAAACTACCTGCCCTCCAGGACACCTACACCACCCGATGCTACAGGAAGGCCATAAAGATCATCAAGGACATCAACCACCCGAGCCACTGCCTGTTCACCCCGCTGTCATCCAGAAGGCGAGGTCAGTACAGGTGCATCAAAGCTGGGACCGAGAGACTGAAAAACAGCTTCTATCTCAAGGCCATCAGACTGTTAAACAGCCACCACTAACATTGAGTGGCTACTGCCAACACACTGTCAATGACACTGACTCTACTCCAGCCACTTTAATAATGGGAATTGATGGGAAATGATGTAAATATATCACTAGCCACTTTAAACAATGCTACCTTATATAATGTTACTTACCCTACATTATTCATCTCATATGCATACGTAGATACTGTACTCTATATCATCGACTGCATCCTTATGTAATAGATGTATCACTAGCCACTTTAACTATGCCACTTGGTTTACATACTCATCTCATATGTATATACTGTACTCGATATCATCTACTGTATCTTGCCTATGCTGCTCTGTACCATCACTCATTCATATATCCTTATGTACATATTCTTTATCCCCTTACACTGTGTATAAGACAGTAGTTTTTTGGAATTGTTAGTTAGATTACTTGTTCGTTATTACTGCATTGTCGGAACTAGAAGCACAAGCATTTCGCTACACTCGCATTAACATCTGCTAACCATGTGTATGTGACAAATAAAATTTGATTGATTTGATTTGATTTGAGTTCATATGGTTGTCATTGAACCAATTTCTCTTTCACAATAACAACATGTTTAGTTTACAGGTTGACTCCTTTTACTCTTATTTCGTTTGTCTATACTTCTCT
The DNA here is from genome assembly GCF_018296145.1 of Oncorhynchus tshawytscha. Lineage (NCBI taxonomy): Eukaryota > Metazoa > Chordata > Actinopteri > Salmoniformes > Salmonidae > Oncorhynchus > Oncorhynchus tshawytscha. The sequence continues at coordinate 65,596,167 of NC_056435.1, forward strand.
TGATACTTGTGCCTTGCATCACTAATAAATGATAATTTGTTGTCCAGGGGTTTTTTAATGATGGGGAAACATGAGGGTGTTTCCACCACGCCTTTTGAGATGCGTAACTTTTGGTTTCACCCAATTTTAGCATTCTGTCATAACAAACTCATTTTCCCATCTCAAGTAAGTGTCGAATAAAGTAACTGGTTTGTACATAACAGGGTTGATGATTTCATCTTAGTAATCTTCACAAATGACTTTGTCAAAGCAACACAATAACTAGGGCTTTACAATGGTGGTTTAAACTTGGTGTTATGTGGATTCAAATCTTCCCAGAAGTCAGAGGGTGCACAGAGCGACATGTAAAAATGCATAATTTTAGCACTTTAGTAAGTCTTTATTTATGTAAACATTTTGACTTCTTGAATTCTCTATTTGGTCTATATTAAGGGGCACTTTAATTGAAAAGGCTTTTAAAATTCAATATCAGTGCACAATTTCTACCAAAAATATCAAAGCAATACAAAAGGCACTCTTTTCGTGGAACGACCCATAACTTGGATCTGTTGCTGTGGTGCTAAAGCTTTCTGTCTTCTGTCTTGTCTTGTGGCAGCTGCTCCATGCAGAGAACAGGAGAGAGTACCTGTACCAGCTTCAGGAGTTCATGGTGACTGACAACAGCCGCAACTGGATGTTTAGATACCAGCTGGCCGAGTGAGTTTCCCATTCATTTAGATACCAGCTGGCCGAGTGAGTTTCCCATTCATTTAGATACCAGCTGGTTTCCCATTCATTTAGATACCAGCTGGCCGGGTGAGTTTCCCATTCATTTAGATACCAGCTGGCCGGGTGAGTTTCCCATTCATTTAGATACCAGCTGGCCGGGTGAGTTTCCCATTCATTTAGATACCAGCTGGCCGGGTGAGTTTCCCATTCATTTAGATACCAGCTGGCCGGGTGAGTCTCCCATTTATTTAGATCAGGGCTAGGTCTTTCTCATTCATCTAGGATCGAGGCCTCCAGATTTCTCCCAATAGAGGGCGCACTTGCCACCAGACTGTGATGTCATGCACAATTTTAGTATTCCACTTGGATGGGCCTTCCAATGATCACAGGGTTTCATCCAGGTCAGCAGGGTGGATCAGGCAATGAATGATGCTCCTGAGCAGGACGGCATATGGCAGTAAATCACTAACATTGGGCCCGTATCCTCAGTATCTCGGCGTAGGAGTGCTGAACTAGAACCAGTTTTGCCTTTTAGATCGTAATAAGATTATATGGACAGATCCTAGATCAGCACTCCTACTCTGAGACAGTTTGTGGATTCTGGCCCCGTATCTGTTTGTGCTCTTGTCTACTTCATCAAGCCAAACACAACAATGAGTGACAGGGACTCGGCATGATGGCACAAACAGACTGTCACTCAGGTTAACATGGCGCTCCATGCTGTCACAAAAGCAGTCGCCCTCTTGGTTTTATTTACTCTGCTCTCCCAATGCATATAGAAGTATTGTTGGACCTCTTTGTGGAGTGAAGATATCAGAGAAAGAAAATGTACTTTTTTTTTTTTAGGATCCAATGTGTGTTGAACAGAACGTCTTCATGTGTGTGTCCACAGGCAGCTGATCTTGATCATGGAGTTGTACAGCCACGATGATGTGTATAACTACCTCAGACAAATAGCACTAACCCTCTGCTCAGACAAAGTGTCAGAGGTCCGGTGGATCTCTTACCAGCTGGTAGGCATGCCATTTGTACTTTAATTGTTTGGGGGGTGAAATGATGTAACAATGTTTTCTTTATCATTTTTGACAGCCTCAAGTACTCATATTGTCCTCAATGATATGAGGTGTGCTTGTGTGCGCATGTCTGTATTGTGACAAACTTCTGTGGAAGTGACAGTCATCTTATCAGTGACCTGCCTTTCTTAAGAATGGGAAGCATCCAAACATGGTTTGCCTCACAAATGGCTGAAAATATTCCATTGTCTGTGTCAGGACAACAATAGAAAAATAGGAAATTACTATGAAAAAACAAAATATTTCAGTTGTGTATATTACTTTGTTTTTATTTGATCATCTCATCTCTGCTCAGGCAATAGCAGCCAGCCAACCATCTAATGGTATCCCTGTGCTTCCCATACTCTACAGTCTTTTAGTCCTCCTACTTAGCTAGGCTAGTGGCTAGCTGGTAGCTGCCTAAGTATGCTGCAGAGCTGTCTGACGAAACCATTTGACTAGTTCTTTAAAGAAGACATGGCATACTTTCTAGACTGCTTATATCCAGCTCCCATAACTATCAATCGGGTAGAGCTACTTCACGTACTGTCTCTATCCCTCTCGTCATGTTGTGTACATTCCTCTCATGCAGTCTGTTGTGCGGGCTCTGTGCGAGCCAGGAAGAACAGGCGCAATGGATTGTGGTCATTCTATTTAATTACCACGTTTATGCACTGAACTAGTTTGAATATTTGCTTCATGAAAACTACAACTCCCTTCAGCCCAGCATCCCACATACACTATATAGACAAAAGTATGTGGACACTACTTCAAATGAGTGGATTCGGCTATTTCAGCATCACCTGTTGCATGGCTGTATGCTCTATTTTACACCTGTCAGCAATCTCCATAGACAAACATTGGCAATAGAATGGCCTTACTGAAAGGCTCAGTGACTTTCAACGTGGCACCGTCATAGGATGCCACATTTCCTACAAGTCAGTTTGTCCCGATCAACTGTAAATGCTGTTATGTGGAGTGGTAACATCTAGTGGCAACACCGGCTCAGCCGCGAAGTGGTAGGCCACACAAGCTCACAGAACGGGACCGCCGAGTGTTGTAGCATGTAATAATCTGTCCTCAGTCGCAACATTCACTAATGAGTTCCAAACTGCCTCTGGAAGCAACTTCCCTCACAAGAACTGTTCTTCGGGAGCATCATGAAATGGGATTCCATGGCTGAGCAGCCGCACAAAAGCCTAAGATCACTATGCATAATGCCAAGCGTTGGAAGAAATGGTGTAAAGCTCGCAGCCATTGGACTCTGGAACAGTGGAAACGCGCTACCTGGAGTGATGAATCACGCTTCACCATCTGGCAGTCTAACTGATTAATCTGGGTTTGACGGATGCCAGGAGAATGCTAGGTACCCGAATGCGTAATTACCAACTGTAAAAAATGGTCTGGGGCTGTTTTTCATGGTTTGGGCTTGGCCCCTTAGTTCTAGTGAAGGGAAATCTTAATGCTACAACATTCAAGGAATGTCTAGATGATTTTGTGACAACAGTTTGGGGGCCTTTTCCTGTTTCATCATGACAATGAAGTCTCCGCAACAATGTTCCACCATCTAGTGGAAAGCCTTCCCAGAAGAGTGGAGGCTGTTATAACAGCAAAGGGGGGACCAACGCCATGTTAATGCTGATGATTTTGGAATCAGATGTTCGACGAGCAGGTGTCCACATACTTTTGGTCATGTATTGTATTTACATACACAGCCCTGATAGGATGGTCTCCAGCCAACCCCATTACCCAGATGAACAGTCATTGGTTTATTATGATCAGATCACATTGTGACATCATGCTGTGGGCCAAAAGATCCATCCTTCCTGAACAGGCTGAAATTCCAGGCATTTTCTTCAAACGGCTCATACACAATTTCATACTGTTATTTCGACCTCGTATTGTGGAAATGTCATCAAATATCATCTTGTCTGTCCCAGGTGGTGGAGATCTTACAGAAGATGTATGCGTGTGGAGCCCACGAGCTGGGCCTGAACTTCAGCAACGAGCTCATCGCCCGCTTCTGCCACTGTCCAAAATGGGTGGGCCGCCAGGCCTTTGCCTTCATCTGCCAGGTCAGGACACACATAGTATTTATGAAAAGAAATCCTTACAAACACTAATCCCAATATCTGCTGCCTTCAAAATAATGTTTAGTGTGAAATTGCATCAGCCATGCTTGCCATAGAACTATTCTGAAAGAAGGCGGAAGTGAGAATTGTATGCCTGACTGCTTGGTCATGTTCATTAGGCACCAAACAGAAGGGAAACTGATTTTTGAAACATTTTCTGTTGCATTCCCCAATGAACACGAACGGCTCTGCTTACCATCTGTCATCTATTTTTCTATCTAAATCTGTTTTTCTATTAACTCACTCTCCGCTGTGTTCCCCAGGCCATCGTGGAGGAGGACTGTATGCCCATGGACCAGTTTGCCCAGCACCTCCTCCCCAGTCTCCTCAGCCTGTCGTTGGACCCCGTGGCCAACGTCCGCGTGCTGGTGGCCAAAGCACTGCGGCAGAGTGTCATGGAGAAAGGTAAAGACTGGGCCCTCTTATCTACCCAAGAATATGGTTCATGCATGAGATGCTTTATGCTATTGAGAAAGTCAAGAATGGAATAGAACATAATTTGTCTTCGAGAGGGAATATGTCTCACACATTTAAAAGCCCACACCAGAAATCCACTTTTTCGAGATGAAAGATGATGGTCAGAGCTTACCCATGGTGTTGTAAATGATTTACCTCAATAGGTCATCATTTTAGTGAAAGTGTCAATTATTTGTCCTTGAAGTGGGAAATTCAAGGTGTGACATTTGCGGAAATCTGTGTCAATGCCATGTTTTTTCCTATGAGATAACATGCAAATTCTTTTCAGACTCCATTTCTTTTCAGGGCTGGGTTTTATTTAAATGTTACCACCCACCAGCATGACATTGTTTATTAATCAGAAACAGCTGCAAAGTTCTTCCTCTTAGCAAATGAGCTGAGCCAAAACATCCTTTTGTCCTAAGCCATGGAGCATGTTAAAATAGGGTGTGAGCTATCTCCTGTTAGTGATATGAGGCAACCTCCAAAGTGGTTCAAACAGAGGGCTTGATTGACATAATGTGTATGGGAATGTTCTTCAACAGATTATAACCTGGGTGGTTCGAACCCTGAATACTGATTGGCTGAACCGTGGTACTGTAATCAGACCATATACCACGGATATGACAAAACATGTATTTGTATTGCTCTAATTACAATGGTAACCAGTTTATAATAGCAATAAGGCAGCTCTGGGGGTGGTGATATATGGCCAATATACCACGGCTAAGGTCTGTATCCGCGTTGCGTTATGCTTAAGAACAGTCCTTAGCTGTGGTATATTGGCCATATACCACACCTCCTCGTGCCTTATTGCTTAAATAGAAACAGAAATAGACGTATGATGCAATACACATGAAATGAATAAATAGCAGAAGAAGAGCATAACTACTAATTATATTGAATAGAGCAATAGCAATAGGCAAGTCAAGCACAGTACATGACAATAAATGGTGACTGGTCTTGCAGGTACATTTACATTTTAATCATTTAGCTCTTACCCAGAGCGACTTCCTGTTAGTGAGTCTTTCCCAGTTCCAACAGATTTTCTCTCTCGTTGCATGTTGTTGTTTTTGATCCTCCCAAAATGTGTTGTGCCGTATGTTTCTGATATCCAAACGAGCATACCACTTAGAATATTGTTTTCCCTCTCTCTTCTGTGGACTATTTTCTCCCTTCATTTTGTTGTTCATGTTTTGCCCTCTATTCCTCATTGTTCCCTATCGTTCTCCAGATTTCCCCAGTTTCCTACATTCTTATATTTTAATTATGTTAAGTACTGCCCACCGGTCCACCCATTAGGGCCTCATTGACTTGAATTGGGACACCCATTCTAGTAATTATATTTCTATAGTTGTGACCCATGTAAAATGCACTTTAAATAAATAGTGACTTGACTTGTACTTGCAGCGTACTTCAAAGAGCCGGGCGGTGCCTACTTAGAAGAGCTGGAGGAGACGGTGATGACCCTGCAGGCGGACAAGGACAGAGACGTACGCTTCTTTGCCAGCCTGGACCCCGACATGGTGCTTATGGACACTTCTGCTTTAATCTAGAACATTCCAGCCTGCTCCAACACACAGCCAATAACTATCACCAGCATCAGACCTGACCAGAACACTCGCCTGCAGGAAATAAAGGCACTGATACGTAAACATACATAGAATCAGTCATGTGCTCTCTCTCTGTCTCTCTCACACACACACACACACACACACACACACGATCTGAAAACCGCACCTCGCTAAGCTAAAACAGCCACCGCAAAATGGCATCGGATTCCAGGTGGAAAACAACCCACCATGCGGCTCGGCTAGCGTCCCGTCGTCCAGTCACCTCAACCCATCTGTATCCAGCTGGTTCTCTCAGGTCCTCTGGTTTCATCACGGTTTCTCTCTCTCTTTTCATCTTGTCTTCAATGACCTCCGTAACCACTACTGCTTAGGAGAAGGAACAACCGCACCACTTGGCACGAAACAAAATATGTTAATGAACTCGTGGCATCTTCCCTCTGTGTGTTTACTATGTCAATGATGTGATCCAAGTCTCCCAGAGACCAATGAAATACCTCTGATTGGACATAACTCAGGCCAGTTTCGCCATAGGGGCGTTTAGCTTATAGAATGAGGTACAGCGCTTTAGAACGCCACAGATAGAAATGGAATGTATAGATCGACTCACTAGAATTGTGATTCTTCTATATACAATGCATCTGTACATTCTGTAACGTTGCTCTCCCCTGAATAAACCTCTGGTGTCAGCGGCACCTCTGGTGTCAGCGGGACCTCTGGTGACAGTCAATTTTGCATCCCAAATGGCACCCTATTCCCTTTATAGTGCACTACTTTTGACCAGGGCCCATAGGGCTATGGTCAAAAAAGTGCACTGTATAGGGAACAGGGTGCCATATTGGATGCATCCCTTCAATTGTGTTTTGGGGTTATTTGGGGTGTTCACGACTCAAGGGCTTATGATAAAGTGACAGAGTTTGTTGTAAACCTGTAGAAAGAAGAAGCAGAAAAAGAGATTGATAGTTTGGTAAAGACCTGTGAAGCACTCCCCCTTATCCACCGTGTAGTCCGTCATTGTAAATAAGAATTTGTTCTTAACTGACTTGCCTAGTTAAACAAAGGTTAAATTAATTTTAAAAAATGTAAATCCACTTCAACATTGTGGATTCCAATCCCATTTTGGCTTTTCAGTCAGACCACTGCACTGACCACAATTAATTGTACAGTATAGGAATGCTTGTGTGGCCTGGGTTTGTGTTCCAAGACGCTCTGACTACTAAATCTCATTAGTAGTGAAATAAGTATGTTGGAGAATAAATAACTTCCATTGTATAGCTTAACCTGTATAGCCAGGGGATCCAAGGCCAGTTTTAGGGTTTTCTGTAGAGACATGAATGTGGATATAATGAGAGCTGTCACTTTTGTAGTCTTTTTTCTCTCTTTTTTTCTCACCTGTTCACATGGCAACCCATTTTTGGCCATAAACACGACTTGAGATCCTAAACTGATTGCGGTGTGGAGTGCATCTCAAGTCTGTCTTCCATCTTATGGAAATGTTCACTGCTGTAGACTACCTAACGCATCACACCTGTCAGCAATTTTCCCCATGTTGTTTTTCTTTATGGTAGAGCTGTTAATATATATGCATTTTATGAAATGTATTTTTCTTTTCAAATATGTACCATTGTTCAAAGATTTTATATCCGAACTTTGCATTTCACAACCTTTGTAACATTCAATAATTTCTTTAAAATATTTTTTATGTAATGTTATTTTTAGCATTCTGTAATTAAATTTATAATATAAATGAGAAAAATCAAGACATGTGTAGCCTGTCTCCAAACTACCTTGTATAACCAACAAATGAATTGTGCAAATGAGTGTCATATCATTGTCACAAAGGTTCAAAACACCTGCAGCACAAATTTTTGATCAATATAAAACTCAGCTAGGTGAGTTTTCCATGAAGAAGAATTGTTACTTGCTTCTTTAAAAGTATTTTTTTGCGATACTTGAAGTTTGACACATAAAGTGAAGCGGTGAAATATAGTCAGTAAAATCTATGTTCTGATTACAACCGACAGACTACTACACTGAACAAAAATATAAACGCAACATTTAAAGTGCTGGTCTCATGATTTATGAGCTGAAATAAAAGATTCAAGAAATGTGTCATATCCACCAAAAGCTTATTTCTCTCAAATTTTGTGCACATTTGTTTACATCCCTGTTAGTGAGCATTTTATCCTTTGTCAAGATAATTAATCCAGTTTAGTCACACAACAGAATGCCACAGATGTCTCAAGTTTTGAGGGAGTGTGCAATTGCCATGCAGGAATGTCCACCAGAGCTGATAATTCAATGTTAATTTCTCTACCATAACGTCATTTTGGAGAATTTGGCAGTACGTCCAACCAGCCTCACATCCACAGACTATGTGTAACCATGCCAACCCAGGGCCTCCACATCCGGCTTCTTTCCTTGCAGGATCGTCAGAGGGGTGAAGAGTATTTATCTTTGTAATAGATCCTTTGTGTGGGGAAAAACTCATTCTGATTGGCTGGGCTTCGCTCCCAAGTGGGTGGGCCTATGCTCTACCAGGCCCACCCATGGCTGGGGCGTAGCTATGGGTAACTTTACAGTGCAACAAAATAACTAGGGCTTTACAATGATGGTGGAAACTTAGAGAAATGTTGAGGTTATGTGGATTCAAATCTTCCTAGAAGTCACAGAGTGTGCACAGAGCGACATGTAAAAATGCATAATTTTTTTAGGTGATTTCTTGAATTCTCTATTTGGTGTATATTAAGGGGCACTTCATTTAATATAACAGGCTTTTAAAAATGCAATATCGGTGCACAAGTTCTACTGAAAATATCAAAGCAATACAAAAGGCACTCTTTTCGTGGAACGACCCATAACTTGGACCTGTTGCTGTGGTGTAAAGCTTTCTGTCTTCTGTCTTGTCTCTGCTCCATGCAGAGAACAGGAGAGAGTACCTGTACCAGCTTCAGGAGTTCATGGTGACAGCTGTCAGTCAATCAGTATTCAGGGCTCGAACCACCCAGGTTGTAATTTGTTTAAGAACATTCCCATACACATTGTCAATCAAGTCCTCATTCTGATTGGCTGGCTTTGGCTCCCCAGTGGGTCGGCCTGGCTCCCAAGTGGGTGGGCCTATGCCCTCCCAGGCCCACCCATGGCTGCGCCCCTGCCCAGGGGCGCAGATTAGGGCCAAATGAATTTATTTCAATTGACTAATTCCCTTATTTGAACTGTAACTCAGCAACATCTTTAAAATTGTTGCATGTTGCGTTTTATATTTGTGTTCAGTTCAAATATCAACCTTATTACGTTGGTGTGTGGGGCACTTAGATCACATATTTCATCACAAGTAACTGCACTCAGACTACTACACTTTTACTCATAAGGAATAACAAACATTTTAGGCTATTATTTGGGGAGAGAAATATGATGGTGCATAGTGGAAGAAGCTTAGAAGTTTTTTTAGTGTTGAAGAATTGATGCCATTGTGGTAGAGGGAGGGACTGTTTTATGCAGGGGTGCAACTTTCACTGGGGATGGGGGGACATGACCCCCCCCCCCTACACACACACACACACACATTCTGATATTGCATTTTTGTACCACCGCCCCAGTTTTTTCATTGCACTGTTATAATTTTTTAAAAACAGTATCAGTGTGCTTTAGGACCATGCAGACGCCTTAGAGCGGTATCAGCCGGCTGGATTTAGGACGGTGCAGACGCCAAAGAGCCAGCGAACAGAGGCAGCTGTTGACTGTGTGTTGTGCTTTTTCTTCAAGTTGTAAAAGCAAGCAGAGCAGAACCTGGCTACTCTGTATTTGACTGATGTAACTGCTGTTTGACTTAACCTCTTATGGTATAGGGGACGCTTGCGTCCGACTCAAAGCCAGGGAAAGCCAGGGAAAAGCCAGGGAAAATGCAGCGCGGCAAATTTAAATCAATTATATAAAAATCAAACTTTCATTACATCACACATGTAAGATACTCAATTAAAACTACACTCGTTGTGAATCCAGCCAACATGTCAGATTTTTAAAATGCTTTTCAGGGGAAAGCATAAGAAGCTACTATCTGATGATAGCGCAACAGTAAACAAAGAGGGTAGCATATTTCAACCCTGCAGGCGCTACACAAAACACAGAAATAAAATATAAAACATGCTTTACCTTTGACGAGCTTCTTTTGTTGGCACTCCAATATGTCCCATAAACATCACAATTGGTCCATTTGTTCGATTAATTCCGTCCATATACAGTGGGGCAAAAAAGTATTTAGTCAGCCACCAATTGTGCAAGTTCTCCCGCTTAAAAAGATGAGAGAGGCCTGTAATTTTCATCATAGGTACACTTCAACTATGACAGACAAAATGAGGGAAGAAAATCCAGAAAATCACATTGTAGGATTTTTAATGAATTTATTTGCAAATTATGGTGGAAAATAAGCAAACTAAGGTGGGAAAAAGGCTGCCTAAGTATGATCCCCAATCAGAGACAACAATAGACAGCTGCCTCTGATTGGGAACCATACCAGGCCAAACAAAGAAATAGGAAAACTAGATTGCCCACCCTAGTCACACCCTGACCTAACCAAAATAGAGAATTAAAAGGATCTCTAAGGGCAGGGCGTGACATTAAGTGATGATGCATGGCCCGGAGCCTCCAGTGATGATCCATGGCCCGAAGCCTCCAGTGATGATCCATGGCCCGGAGCCTCCAGAGATGATCCATGGCCCGTTGCCTCCAGTGATGATCCATGGCCCAGATCCTCCAGAGACGATCCAAGGTCCGGAGTCTCCAGCGACAGTCTGCAGTCCAGAGCCTCCAGCGACGGTCTGCAGTCCAGAGCCTCCAACGACGGTCGGCAGTCCAGAGCCTCTAGAGATGGTCGGCAGTCCAGAGCCTCCAGCGACGGTTCCCGGCCCGGAGCCTCCAGCGGGGGTTCCCAGTCCGGAGCCTCCAGGTGGATTCCGAGTCCGGAGCCCTCTGCGATGATCTACGGTCCGCAGTCCCCGGCGACGATCCAAGGGTCGGGAACTCCGGCGACGATCCACGGTCCGGTTCCTCCGGCGACGATCCACGGTCCGGAGTCCCCGGTGACGATCTACGGTCCAGTTCCTGGTCGCAAAGTTCAAGGGGCCGAATACTTTCGCAAGGCACTGTATATATGTATATATATTTTTTTTTTACATGGTTTGCAAACTTATATGTGACACCAAAAAAGATTTCAGATTATTATTTATTTTTTTATTTAGTAGGTGTGGCTCAAAACCACTGGTCGGTAAAGCTTTGATTGAGAAAATGATGAGATCAAACTGTTCTGCTCCCTCACCTAAAAATCACCATTTCACCACTGACTATATAGCCGATTTCAATTGTCACCACTGAGACAATCACGTTACAATGTCAGAAGTAAGTTGTACAGAATTTAAAGTGGGACTGCTGTCTGCTGTGGGACTGCTGTCGCAAATCCATTAAAAAGTGGGCCTACCTCCTGACCATAATATACCAGGTACTTCCAAGTCAATATAACTAAACTGATACTAAGTATCAGTTGATCATGAAACATTAGATATTTTCAACTGTGTGTATTTAAAAAATCACAATACAAAAATCAACTTACATTGCTCCATCAAACATGTCTAACAAAACAAAACACAGGTATTAAAAAGAAAATACTCAAAAATACACTAAATATAAATAAAATAATACAAAAAATAAACAATTTTAGTGCAATTGTATTCACTCTGAAAATATCTTATTATAATGATTCAGGAAGATGTTATTCTTGTTGTTATTCACTAGGGTTAATGTTTTAATAAGATAATTCAATTCAATCAGAAAAATGTGTCATTTTGGTATAGAATTTTGGAATTTTTGTTTGTGTATAAAGTATTTGGCAACAAGAATTTAAAAAATGAACAATAATTTCAGTGGTCTTATAATCATTGCAATAGTAACATGTCAAAAACATAGGCATTGTTTCATCTCTGTGTATGTTACTGTCGCACATGAGCCGAAAGCACAACAATGGGACTCTAACGTCTATCACCATAGCAACAGTAATAGTCAGACAACATTCCAAACGGAAGAGAATTCATTCATTCATTCTTTTAGAATTCTAAACCCTTTGCAATCTGCAAAAATTACTGAGCGCGTTTCTATGAGCAATCCAATGGCATATTTTTACACCTCAACGAAGAAGATTTCACTTCAGGTACCGAGACCCAAAAGTGCGATGATTAACCGCGACATCGACTCGAAGAGTGTACCGAGGCCCAAAAGTGCAGTTTACCGTGACCCGTCGAAGAAAGTCAAGTTCAGTCTTGGTGCCAGGCTGCGTGAAACGGGAGAGATGTTCGTTGTGCCCGACTGCCACCACAATATGAGAATCAGAGAGCTAAAAAACACCATGGAATTAGTGGTTGGGATTCCCACAGACTTCCAGAGAGTATGCTACCTGGATAATGGTAAAATAAATACCTTTGATGTCATTTGCTGGTTTAACTGTTGACATATTTTAATGAGAACTGGGGAGATGTTGTTGATTTAATGATTAGATATTTATTCATAGATTTTTATTGGGTTTAATGAAGTTAGAATCACGGACCTTATAAATCTCAAACGTAGGCTAGCAGTGATAGGATCGTCATGGTGAACATTTTATTGAGGGTGTTTTCCAGTCAGACTAATTATCTAATGATATGCTTCTCTGACCAGACCTAATGTGTACTCTCTCCACCCAACAGGTGACCTATGTGATGACACCACTATTCACTGTAATGACATCATCCCTGGAACAACTGTCACCCTGATGATCTGGCCTTATGATGGATGGTCTGAGCTTGTGATCGCTGCAGCTACTGGTGATGTATTCAAGGTGATGTGGCATGAAAGAAGAACCTAGAATAGTCTACAGCAGTCCTACACAGAGACTCTCTATGTCTCAGGTCATTATTGATCATAGTAAAAAAAAAAAGTAGGCTTCCGAGTGGTTCAGTGGTCTAAGGCACTGCATCTCAGTGCAAGAGGTGTCACTACAGACCCTGGTTCGATTCCAGGCTATATCACAACCGGCCATGTTTGGGAGTCCCTTGGGGCGGCGCACAATTGACCCAGCGTTGTCCAGGTTAGGGGTTTGGCCAGGGTAGGCCGTCATTGTAAATAAGAATTGGTTCTTAACTGTCTTGCCTAGTTAAATAAAGGTTAAAAACCATCATCACCTAATAGCAATACTGCATTTCTTTACCAGACTTGCTGAAAGATCCACCTCCTTATTTGATCTAATGTGGCTAGCCTGTAATTACTGCACATCTAAACAGCATCTCACAGCTGTTATTACAACCTGTAGACCTTATTTACTTCACTCTTCCCTTTTTTTAGGATGAACATTTCCATCGACTTTTCACACATATAAATTCTCTTTATTTCATGTAGCTCAAGAGTGTGATGTCCAAACCAGCACCGCCACGTTCCTCCCATCTCAGTGCTATGGGTTCTATGAGTGGAGCTCCTTCCTGGCTCTCTCACCGTCTCTTCTCTGCGCTGTTCATCAGTGCCCACCGTGGACACATTCCCGCTGTCCGCTTCCTGCTCCAACAAGGTACCAACCACCGCAGAGGCAAAACATCTGGATATCACCGGCACACTGGAAAAACCTTGTATCTCACTTGGGGAGATTTTGATAAGTATTATTTTGACATAAGTTGAATGTAGACATCCCTCACAGAGGCATGATGCCCATGGGGGGCACAGGGGCAGGTGCCCCCTCAGATATATATATTTTTGTTGTTTTTTGTTATTGAAGTTTTACTCCTTTTTCTCCCCATTTTCGTGGTATCCAATTGTTTTTAGTAGCTACTATCTTGTCTCATCGTACGGGATGCGTCCTCCGATACACAACCCAACCTAGCCGCACTGCTTCTTAACACAGCGCGCATCCAACCCGGAAGCCAGCCGCACTGATGTGTCGGAGGAAACACCGTGCAAGGATATCCCTACCGGCCAGACCCTCCCTAACCCGGACGATGCTAGGTTAGCGCGCACTGCGCCCGGCCTGCCACAGGAGTCGCTGGTGCGCGATGAGACAAGGATATCCCTACCGGCCAGGCCCTCCCTAACCCGGACGACGCTAGGCCAATTGTGCGTCGCCCCACGGACCTCCCGGTCGCGGCCGGTTACGACAGAGCCTGGGCGCGAACCCAGAGTCTCTGATGGCACAGCTGGCGCTGCAGTACAGTGCCCTTAACCACTGCGCCACCCGGGAGGCCCCCCCTCAGATATTTAACACATTCATTAAACTCCACATTTAAAAACATGTAATACTCTCTGTTATACTACTAGCCACTTAGCAATTTTATGAAGATGGCTTTAGCTGGCACAGATAGGTTCCCGATCTCCCAGCTTTCAAGAAGCCAATTCAGCCTCTCAACCAAGTAAGATTAGCTAGCTTGTGTACTGTAACTATCTTAGCTGGCATGCCTGCTGGCAAGGTTGGTAGACATTAGAAACGCAAGCACTAAATGTACTGACTAAGACTCGTATTCATTTCAATCTTTTACTCAGATTTTAGGAAGAAATGCAGATAAGCATATTTACTTTATTAAAATAAAAGAACCACCAGTCAGGAGGATACAGACAGCTCAAGAGTTATGCTTAGATATGCAGAAATATATTGAGTTGCTATTTTTTACATGGAATTAGGCATAATGATTTTGGCTGTAGATTGCAGAAAAAAGCTGTTTCAAGTGTTTGAAAAAGCTAAACTCTCCAATTTATGGACGAGGGAGCTAGCCCCCCTCCAGACTACAGTCGTGGAATATTCTAATCAAGTGAGAGAGACTGTCATTTCTTCAAACAATCGTCTTCATTCAATATCGATTAATTATTGGAATAATGAGACTAGTCAACCCAACACTCTTGACTGTTGGGCCGAACAGCCTAACCTTCACAGAAATGCAGAGATCTTTATATAGCTGACACAAAGAATGCTTAGTCATGGCTGGTTTCACCCCTCGATTGCAGATTGGGGGGCACCATAAGCCACTTTGGGTTTAACCTATGGTCATCTGCACGGGGGTGTTGTTTTAACCCCACCTTGGCTTAGTTTCCCAGATTCCAGGATGATTAGAAAAATAAGGGATTGTTCTAAACTCTTCCAGGCTATCTCGCTGACCACATCTTATCTCTGGAATGCCAGCTGTAGGATTTTAGGCTCCTCTCAGTTTACACAGACATAGATGAGAACTATCTAAAAACTCTAAAATATTGCATAAAACAACCATTCGTTGCATAAACAATATTATAACATAATCTTGTAATTTTGCTACCATACCACCGCCAGCCATCCTCACATACTTTGTTCCCCCTCAGATTTGTGTGTGCATGACGCCCCTGATTCCCCTCCATGCTCTGTGAAATAAAAAAATATTTCTGTAGGACTAATATAAATAATTTAAAAAAATGTCTTGTGAACTTCGATTTGTAAATAACAATAGGTCTGAAAAAATGGATTTATTATTTTTAATTCCTGAACATTTCACTTTTTGGAGAGACAGGGTTTTTCTGGTACGCTGGCAATATCTGGGTTATGTTAATTAGGCCATGCAACGGAAAACATTTGGCAGAAGAAAGCAAAAGTCAAGCCAGTTTGTTGTTTTAGCCCGTTTTCTTTCTGTATGCCTAACAAACTTGACCCTGTTATCTAGGGGCCAACGTTAAGGGCCAGACTCCCCTGGGGCGCGGGGCCCTCCACGCGGCAGCCGCCCAGGGCCAGTTGCAGTCCATCCAGGAGCTACTGGTGCGCGGCGCCCCACACCAACTGGAGGACGCTGAGGGCATGACAGCTCTGAGAACCGCCATGCGCTGGGACCAGAGGAAGAGCACCCGGCAGCTCTTCCTCTTCCACTGGCAGGAGCGTGCGCAGGGCGTGCGCCTCAAGCCTCACCTGGATGAGACAGAGCTGTTCGCCCACCAGAAACATGACTCCCAGCTACGCACCTGGCACCGCGGTGCCCACGCTCAGAGATACATGGCCCACCTGGGGCGCTGTAGCCGTGGGGTGGAGGGCAGGGTGGAAGTGAGGCAGCTGGGGCCGCCACAGAACACGGCCATGAGGGCCCAGGCAAGGAGGGCGTGGATGGGGGATGCGTGACCAGAGCTGCATGTCAAGAACAGGGCAGATGGCCAAGAGCCTGGTCCTGGAGAGCCGTGTACACAGGATTTTATTCCAGCCCAGCACCAACACACCAGTTCCTAACTACTCTGGATTGAATCGCATGAGCAGTCGGATCATTTGAATCAGATGTGTTAGTGTTGGGTTGGAACAAAAACTTGCTAACAGACAATGTTTCCCCCTTGTTCATTTAGTCAGAAGTTTGTCTACCTCTCCCACATCGGACGTTGAGTAAGCACTTTCGCAATGGTTCCGAGCAGCAAGACTCCCTTCATGAAATTATCAAGAAGCAGAAAAGTAGATGAACTGACATTTACAGTGCCTTGCGAAAATATATAATCAAGATAAACCAGTGAAAAAAAGGTGCAGAAAAAAGGTGTAATCACATTAGTCAGAGATGGGGAAATAAGATGTCTTGAATAACCTGGATGACAGAATGTGACACTGCTTATTGGTGAATGAAAGTAGAAACCAGAGAGAAAAAATATATATAAATACTGTATGATAAAAGCCAATTCAAAGGGAGTTGACAACTGTTAAATGGGGAATAAAGTACCTTTAACGTTTAAATGATTGTAGTTGTGAACTGTTCTATCAAACAAATGCATTGCCGTTGCACCATGGCAGCATTCAGTGCCTTCGGAAAGTATTCAGACACCTTGACCTTTCCACATTTTGTTACTTTACTGTTTATTCTTAAATGTATTACATCATTTTTTTTCTCACATCAATCTACACACAATACCCCATATATGACAAAGTGAAAACAGGTTTTTAGAATTTTTTGCAAAGAAAAATTAAAAACAGAAAAACATTTTTTCAACTAAATGGGGTCAGCCCTAACCTAGACACAATACCAAAGCGAAAACCAATTAAGAACATATTTTTTACATAAATATTCAGACGCTTTGCTATGAGACTCGAAATTGAACTCAGGTGCATACTGTTTCCATTGATCATCCTTGATATGTTTTCCAACTTGATTTGAGTCCACCTGTTGTAAATTCAATTGATTGGGAATTATTTGGAAAGGCAAACACGTCTATATATGGTTCCACAGTTGACAGTGCATGTCAGAGCCAAGCTATGAGAATGTCAGAACCAAGCTATGAGGTTGAAGGAATTGTCCGTAGAGCTCCGAGACAGGATTGTGTCGAGGCACAGATCTGGGTAAGGGTACCAAAACATTTCTGCAGCATTGAAGGTCCCCAAGAACACAGTGGCCTCCATAATTCTTAAATGGAAGAAGTTTGGAACCACCAAGACTAGCCGCCCGGCCAAACTGCCCAATCGAGGTAGAAGGGCCTTGGTCAAGGAGGTGACCAAGAACCCGATGGTCACTCTGACAGAGCTCCAGAGTTCTGCAGCTCTCCACCAATCAGGCCTTTATGATAGAGTGGCTAGACCGAAGCCAAGATTTTCTGGTGTGATGAAACCAAGATTGAACTCTTTGGCCTGAATGCCAAGCGTCACTTCTGGAGGAAACCTGGCACCATCCCTACGGTGAAGCATGGTGGTGGCAGCATCATGCTGTGGGGATGTTTTTCAGCGGTAGGGACTGGGAGACTAGTCAGGATCAAGGTAAAGATGAACGGAGCAAAGTATAGAATGATGGTTGATGAAAACCTGCTCCTAGAGCGCTCAGACCTGGCCAGAGGTTCACCTTCCAACAGGACAACAACCATAAGCGCATAGTCAAGACAACGTAGGAGTGGCTTCGGGTACAAGTCTCTGAATGTCCTTTAGTGGCTGAGCCAGAGCCCGGACTTGAACCCGATCAAACATCTCTGGAGAAAGTGAAGAGGTCTGAATACTTTCCAAATGCACTGAAGACAGGGGAGTGATGGTAGTATTAATATTTGATGTGTCATTTGCCCTGCCTAGAAATCAAGATGTATATAGATTTCAATAGTGTCTATTTTTGATTTTGTATACATATCAATACATTCTCCATGTCATTATATTCTCCATGCCAATATATTCTATATGTCAATATATTATCCATATCAATATATTACCCATATCAATACATTCTCCATGTCATTATATTCTCCATGCCAATATATTCTATATGTCAATATATTATCCATATCAATATATTATCCATGTCAATATATTATCCATATCAATATATTATCCATATCAATATATTATCCATGTCAATATATTATCCTTATCAATATATTATCCATATCAATATATTACCCATATCAATATATTACCCATATCAATATATTACCCATGTCAATATATTATCCATATCAATATATTACCCCTTTCAATATATTATCCATATCAATATATTACCCATGTCAATATATTATCCATATCAATACATTCCCCATGTCATTATATTCTCCATGCCAATATATTCTATATGTCAATATATTATCCTTGTCATTATATTCTATATGTCAATATATTATCCATGTCAATATATTATCCATATCAATATATTATCCATATCATTATATTATCCATATCAATATATTATCCATATCAATATATTATCCATGTCAATATATTATCCATATCAATATATTATCCATGTCAATATATTATCCATATCAATATATTATCCATATCAATATATTATCCATATCAATATATTATCCATATCAATATATTATCCATATCAATATATTATCCATATCAATATATTATCCATGTCAATATATTATCCATATCAATATATTATCCATGTCAATATATTATCCATATCATTATATTATCCATGTTAATATATTATCCATATCAATATATTATCCATGTCAATATATTATCCATATCATTATATTATCCATGTTAATATATTATCCATATCAATATATTATCCATATCAATATATTATCCATGTCAATATATTATCCATGTCAATATATTATCCATATCAATATATTATCCATATCAATATATTATCCATATCAATATATTATCCATGTCAATATATTATCCATATCAATATATTATCCATATCAATATATTATCCATGTCAATATATTATCCATGTCAATATATTATCCATATCATTATATTATCCATGTCAATATATTATCCATATCAATATATTATCCATGTCAATATATTATCCATATCATTATATTATCCATGCCAATATATTATCCATATCAATATATTATCCATATCAATATATTATCCATGTCAATATATTATCCATATCAATATATTATCCATGTCAATATAGTCTATCCATGTCAATATATTATCCATATCAATATATTATCCATATCAATATATTATCCATGTCAATATATTATCCATATCAATATATTATCCATATCAATATATTATCCATATCAATATATTATCCATATCAATATATTATCCATATCAATATATTATCCATATCAATATATTATCCATATCAATACATTCTCCATGTCATTATATTCTCCATGCCAATATATTCTATATGTCAATATATTATCCATATCAATATATTATCCATGCCAATATATTATCCATGTCAATATATTATCCATGTCATTATATTCTATATGTCAATATATTATCCATATCAATATATTATCCATATCAATATATTATCCATATCAATACATTCTCCATATCAATATATTATCCATGCCAATATATTATCCATGTCAATATATTATCCATATCAATATATTATCCATATCAATATATTATCCATATCAATATATTACCCATGTCAATATATTATCCATATCAATATATTACCCATGTCAATATATTATCCATATCAATATATTACCCATGTCAATATATTATCCATATCAATATATTACCCATGTCAATATATTATCCATATCAATATGTTATCCATGTCATTATATTATCCATATCAATATGTTATCCATGTCATTATATTATCCATATCAATATGTTATCCATGTCAATATATTATCCATATCAATATGTTATCCATGTCATTATATTCTACTTGTCAACATTTTCCTGTGTATTTCCTTCATTCTTGTGTACCTTTTTTCATTTCTCGTGTATATTTATTTTATATGACATAGTATTACTGCAACGTTGAGGAAGAGCATGCAAGCAAGCAAGCATTTTACTATACTGTTTACACCTGCTGTAGTCTGTGGAACTGACAGATACACTCTGACTCAATCTGAAATAGTTGCCAATTTGGCCAGTAGAAGGTCTAAATGTCCATTTGAGCCAGAATCATGGAAGGGGAATGACATTAAGGTCTGAAAGGCACAGAGATTATGATCACTTGCCCAAAAATGTAAAGTAGTTATTTTCACCTATAAACAGGGGAGGAACCAGGAAGACCATTCTAGTGAAAGGGTGTGTATTTTTCAGTGTAATTTTTGAGACATTCTTATGACCTGGGTTGGGCTCCCTTTAAAAGCCCTGGCATCCTTGCATTACTTACAGTACTGCAGTACTACAACAAGCAACTGCATCTACTTACCAACACAACCACGTGAGAGACAGCTTCAATGGGTTTTGGTAAGTCAATTAACAATGCTCGTTGCAAGATTTTTCAGATGCTGAAAAATGTGGATATTGCATTGTCAAGGTAGCCTATGTCATGTTTAGTGACAGAGGGTAATTTAGTACAGTGAATGGGTAATTGGGTGACTTGACTTGTAGAATGGAACATTTTCTTACAAAGGAAAATCATCCTTGTTGGTGTTTGTTCTTCTGTTAAATTAATATGATTTCTGACAGCTTTTATTATTTATGAGCCATTAGAGAAAATATGCAAAGTTGGCCTGTAGTGTATTGCATAGATAACACGTCAGCAAATTATATAAACATTTACAGATAGGGGCAGATCAGCAAATGTTACAGCTGGACTTGAAGATCTGCTGCTGTCTTTGTACATACAGTATTTGTATACAGGTATACTGTAGTTTACTATAATGTGTTACCTGTGCAATATACAGGCTTACTTTTTTTTTGGGGGGGGATTCTCCTGCCTTAAAGGGGCTGTTTTCATCACTAATCTTCTGCCATGTTGCACTTCACATATTACATTCTAATTCCTAAGTCTATGTTGCTAAGTCTATGAATTAATTTAAGTCTATGTATGGTCTAATTCCTAAGTCTATGTAGGGTCTAATTCCTAATATGTAGGGTCTAATTCCTAAGTCTATGTAGGGTCTAATTCCTAAGTCTATATGAGAACTAAGTCTATGTAGGGTCTAATTCCTAAGTCTATGTATGGTCTAATTCCTAAGTCTATGTAGGGTCTAATTCCTAAGTCTATGTAGGGTCTAATTCCTAAGTCTATGTAGGGTCTAATTCCTAAGTCTATGTATGGTCTAATTCCTAAGTCTATGTATGGTCTAATTCCTAAGTCTATGTATGGTCTAATTCCTAAGTCTATGTATGGTCTTTCACCTATTTTTTTGTTGCATATATTTTCTGCGTTATGCAAGGTCATTGGCCACAAGTGTTTTTTACTATTCAGTTGTCTAAACCAGCCCAACTGACATTCTGTTTCTGCTATGTTGCTGTCAGGAAAAAATATGACAAACAAACATTGGGAAAGACAACGGCAAATGCAGAAACAGACACCCACACTAGAAAACAAAAAAGTTGTGTTGTCAGGAAAAATGTAATTCAGTTTCAAATGAAAAATATATATAGTATCTATATATTTATTAATTTCTTTCTTTCTTGAAGACGTTGGTAAAGTAGAGCTCCACTGTGAGAAGAACAACACAGCCCACAACACCAATGACATCTCAGTGAACAGACTGATAGTCAGGAGAGGCCAGTCCTTCCTGGTCACCTTTGAACTCCATGGCCCCTTCAGATCCACAACAGACTTAATGGAGCTGACGGTGGAGACAGGTGAGTTAGAATAGAAAATAGAATAACTTTATTTATCTCTGCTATTTATTAGTGCTGTTTGTATTAGTTTCCCAGACTCAGATTATGTTAGTCCTGGACTAAAACACACTAGGATGAATCTAGGCTAGGGCAGGGAAACCGGCCCTATGTTAGTCCCCTTTGACAAGACAGACACATGCAGTAATAAAGAGATAAAAACGAATCCTTATATGTGTTGTAGATAGCTGAGTTGGGGTCAATTCAATCTTATCTATAGACTGAATTGCACCACTGACAGGATTTGAGATACCTCCACTTGTACTGTATATGTACTGTACTCCTGACATCAAAGTTACGCTGTCAGAAAATATTGAATCAAATACACAGTGTACAAAACATTAGGAACACCTGCTCTTTCCATGACAGACTGACCAGGTGAATCCAGATGAAAGTTATGATCCCTTATTGAATCCACTTCAATCTGTGTAGATGAAAGGGAGGAGACAGGTTAAAGAAGGATTTTTAAGCCTTGAGACAACTGAGACATGGATTGTGTATGTGTGCCATTCAGAGGGTGAATGGGCAAGACAATAGATTTAAGTGCCTTTGAACAGGGAATGGTAGTAGGTGCCAAGCGCACCAGTTTGAGTGTGTCAAGAACTGCAATGCTGCTGGGTTTTTCACACTCAACAGTTTTCCATGTGTATCAAGAATGGTTCACCACCCAAAGGACATCCAGCTAACTTGACACAACAGTGAGAAGCATTGGCGTTAACATGAACCAGAATCCCTGAGGAACGCTTTCGACACCATGTAGTGTTCATGCCCCGACGAATTGAGGCTGTTCTGAGGGCAAATGGGGACAACTCAATATTAGGAAGGTGTTCCTAATTTTTTGTACTCCCAGTGTATAGGTCATCACTGTTTCTGAAAGTTTTCATCAATTTAATTCCTACTGAAAACAATCCACAACATTCTCCCTTCTCCATCCAGGGCCCAAGCCTTCAGAGGCATTGGGGACCAGGTCAGTGTTCGGGCTACCTGAAGGCCGTTGGAAGCGTTCATCCTGGAAGGTCAAGGTTCACCAGGGCTCAGTGCTCCCGGCGGGTTCAATCACCCTGGACATCACCAGCCCAGCAGACGCCCCAGTGGGAGAGTACAGCCTGTCTGTAAAGACCAGCGCCACCGCCTCGGTGGGCAGCAGCCTGGGCAAGCTGCTTCTGCTGTTTAATCCCTGGTGCCAAGGTAAAGACAATTCAATTCAAAACAACTTCATTATCCCGCATGGGGCATTCTGGGACAATTAATTCACTTCCTGCGAACGAGATTTGAGAGTATGGTAAAGCATATGTAATACTTTAGAATGAAGTATAAAGCATTCCTAAAAATGTTAACTAGAACTGTGATAAATTAACTTTTTAATCACACAAAGGACAACAAATGTGGTGAATGATTCAACACAGCCATGGTAACACACAGTCATTATTTGATACAGTATCCAGGAGGTGTCAAATGCTGCATTCCTGAATGTTCTTATCAGTTTAACAGCTGGAAATGGCTAACTTTACAGAGATTGTTGTAACCCATGTCTCTGTATGGGTTGGAAAGACGCCTCATAACTGTTTTGGGACATAATAGACACACAGATACAAACAATGGGCCACAACATCCAGAGCCACATTATATGAATAACAATCTGTGGTTATGAATGCTGTTCTCTAATATCAAAATGGTTGCATTGCTGTTTAAACCATGTGATGAGTTCATTGGTAGCACAGCCAATTAGCACAGCTTGATGGCACAGCCTTGCAGCACACCCCGGCAGCACAGCTTGGTAGCACAGCTTGGTAGCACAGACTGGTAGCATAGCCTATTAGCACGGCTTGGTAGCACAGCTTGGTAACACATCCTGGTAACAGCTTGGTAGCACAGCCTATTAGCACGGCTTGGTAGCACATCCTATTATAAAGGCTTGGCAGCACAGCTTGGTAGTACAGCTTGGTAGCACAGCCTATTAGCACGGCTTGGTAGCACATCCTATTATAAAGGCTTGGCAGCACAGCTTGGTAGTACAGCTTGGTAGCACAGCGTGGTAACACATCCTGGAAACAGCCTGCTACCATCCTGCTAACATCCTGGTAACACAGCTTGGTAACATCCTGGTAACAGCCTGGTAACATCCTGCTAACATCCTGGTAACACAGCTTGGTAACATTCTGGTAACACAGCCTGATAACACAGTCTGGTAACATCCTGGTAACAGCCTGGTAACATCCTGGTAACATCCTGGTAACACAGCTTGGTAACATTCTGGTAACACAGCCTGATAACACAGTCTGGTAACATCCTGGTAACAGCCTGGTAACATCCTGGTAATATCCTGGTAACACAGCTTGGTAACACTACATTCTAGCATGGGAGACAGTGGTCACAACACAGTAACAGCATGATAACATGTTAAAGATACTCGCAATTAAAACATTGTCCAGATACCCTTTCATTTAATAATAACAAATAACAATGTATTTTTTATTTATCCTTTATTTAACCATTCAAGTCAGTGGAACAAATTCTTATAATTGATGTTTTAAAACGTCTGTATTTTGTTGCGGGCTGTAGAGGACTCGGTGCATCTACCTGAGGAGGAGGAGAGGCAGGAGTATGTGATGAGAGAACAAGGCCTGGTGTACAAAGGTTCTGACAAATACATCAGCTCTATGGCGTGGAACTTCGGACAGGTACACAGAACAAACCAAACAGTATTGTACCGTTGAAAAGTACTAGCTAGCTGCTCATAACATATAGGGCTTGTTTTCTGGATACAGATTAAATATATTCCTCAACTAAAAAGCAAACTCAATGGGAGAATCTCTATCCAAAAGTATTTTTACTCTGGAGAAGTCCAGGACTAATCTGTTGTCCAGGAAACCGACCCCAAGTGTCACACGTTATCTTAGTCTACATGATTGGCTAGAGCCCTGTGTGGCTCCATTGGTAAAGCATGGCTTTTGCAACTCAAGGGTTGTGGGTTTCGATTAACGCGGGAGACCAATACGAACATTTATCCACTCAATACTGTAAGTCACTCTGGATAATAGCGTCTGTTAAATGACTAAATTGTAAGTTAGTATAGACAAGACATTTTATAAATTGTTGTAGGTTGCTAGCTAACCTGCCCTAATGTATTGTTTCTCCAGTTTGAAGACGATATAGTGGACATTTGCCTGAAGCTGCTTGACGTGAATCCCAAGTGTTTGAGTGACCCCGCCAAGGACTTCTCTGCTCGTTGTAACCCCATCTATGTCAGTAGGGTGGTCAGTGCCATGGTAAGATTGGAGATCTGACCCACACTAGTAACAGTGACAACATTATTGAACCCCACTAGTAACAGTGACATTATTGAACCCCACTAGTAACAGTGACAACATTATTGAACCAAAGTAGTAAGTGACAACATTAATGAACCCCACTAGTAACAGTGACAGCATTATTGAACCCCACTAGTAACAGAGACAACATTATTGGACCCCACTAGTAACCGTGACAACATTATTGAACCCCACTAGTAACAGTGACAACATTATTGAACCCCACTAGTAACAGTGACAGCATTATTGAACCCCACTAGTAACAGAGACAACATTATTGAACCCCACTAGTAACAGTGACAACATTATTGAACCCCACTAGTAACAGTGACAACATTATTGAACCCCACTAGTAACAGTGACAGCATTATTGAACCCCACTAGTAACAGAGACAACATTATTGGACCCCACTAGTAACCGTGACAACATTAATGAACCCCACTAGTAACCGTGACACAATTATTGAACCCCACTAGTAACAGAGACAACATTATTGAACCCCACTAGTAACAGTGACAACATTATTTGAACCCAACACTAGTAACAGTGACAACATTATTGAACCCCACTAGTAACAGTGACAACATTATTGAACCCCACTAGTAACAGTGACAACATTATTGACTAGTAACAGTTATTGAACCCCACTAGTAACAGTAGTAACAGTAGACAACAATATTGAACCCCACTAGTAACAGTGACAACATTATTGAACCCCACTAGTAGCCGTGACAACATTATTGAACCCCACTAATAACAGTGACATTCTTTAAATCATCATCAGCTCATAGTTCTGTTTAAACAGCACAAGAAAATCCATTGGTTTATTTCTGGCCCTGTTCACTATAAATGGGTCCAGTGCCACTAATTAAGGTGTTGTTACACATATAGGACTGGTTTCCCGGACCCAGATTAAATCTAGTCCTGGACTAAAAGTAACTTTCCACACTGAACATGCTTTTTAGGCTATGCTCAATCTAGATCCAGGAAAGCAACTACATTTTAGATTGTACAAAAACACATTCACTCAGCCAAATGACAGTTCTGGAATCTAATTTGAACATTATTTTCCTTGCCCAGATCAACGCTAACGATGACAGAGGTGTCCTGATGGGGCGGTGGGATGGTCAATACGATGGTGGCATGTCCCCCACTCACTGGAACGGCAGTGTGGAGGTACTAAGGAGGTGGCTCAAATATGGTGGTAATCCAGTCAAGTATGGCCAGTGTTGGGTGTTCGCCGCTGTAATGTGCACAGGTAGGATATAACTGTCCAATCTCTCTTTAATTATTATTTTAGTCAATCAATCAATACAATGTTATTTAAATAGCACTGACTATTGCATGCACTCAGACCCAGGGCTGTGATTGGTTTTTGAGAGGGATGGCAAGATTACCCACCATTTGTGTCCGATTCACCTCTGGCCAGAGGAGAGAGGCTGGTGTCAATGCCTTTGATGTGTTTATTTTAGTTAACCAGTATGCCTGAAATGTGTTATTTTAGTTAACCAGTATGCCTGAAATGTATTGTTTTAGTTAACCAGTATGCCTGAAATGTATTGTTTTAGTTAACCAGTATGCCTGAAATGTGTTGTTTTAGTTAACCAGTATGCCTGAAATGTGTTGTTTTAGTTAACCAGTATGCCTGAAATGTATTGTTTTAGTTAACCAGTATGCCTGAAATGTATTGTTTTAGTTAACCAGTATGCCTGAAATGTATTGTTTTAGTTAACCAGTATGCCTGAAATGTATTGTTTTAGTTAACCAGTATGCCTGAAATGTATTTCCATGTCAGTACTGAGGTGTTTGGGAATCCCATGTCGAGTGGTTACCAACTTCCAGTCAGCCCACGACACCGACAAAAACCTGACAAT
This sequence comes from Oncorhynchus tshawytscha, assembly GCF_018296145.1. Lineage (NCBI taxonomy): Eukaryota > Metazoa > Chordata > Actinopteri > Salmoniformes > Salmonidae > Oncorhynchus > Oncorhynchus tshawytscha. The sequence continues at coordinate 65,623,293 of NC_056435.1, forward strand.
TGACAACTTCTTCTCCGACTATGGAGTCAGACCCAAAAAGAGCCTCGACAGTGTATGGTAAGTGTAACGTGAGGTAATTGTGGCTACGTATGAAGAGTGATGCCAATAGCATGAAGTTTTGAAGACTGGTGTTTCTGCTCAGGAACTACCATGTGTGGGTGGAGGCCTGGATGACACGGCCCGATCTCTCAGCAGGCTCCTTATACGACGGCTGGCAGGCTGTGGACCCCACTCCCCAGGAGAAAAGCACTGGTACGGTCCAACTTCCATCTCATCTCACGCCATCTTACATAATAACACAGGTTGTATGTATTGTATGTTGTGTTATTGTGCAGATGGTTCTGAGTTCGTGTCCTGGGTCTGGGAGACATGAAGGGAACTCCCTGTTATACGCTCATGTTGTTTTCTCTTCCCCTCCCCCAGGTGTTTACTGCTGCGGACCCTGCTCCAGTCAAGGCCATACTGCAGGGTCACGTTGACCTCAAATACGATGTGCCCTTTGTCTTCGCCGAAGTCAACGCCGACCGTGTAACCTGGATGGTGTTCGCTGACGGCTCCAAGAAAAAGATCTTCACGGACAGTGTGTCCGTAGGTCAGAACATCAGCACCAAGGCAGTGGGCAGCGACAAGAGAGTGGACATCACTGCCAACTATAAACATGCAGAGGGTTGGTATTGAATGAACCGAGAGTCTGACTATATCAAGATTGAACTGTTATCAGTTGATTTCAGAAATAATGCAGCGTTACAAGGGTTATGCCTATCATAAGGGTATAAGTGTATTTTATATATTTGAGAACTACGGTTGGTCTGGGAAAAAGTTCTATACTTTTTTAAGAGATGAGTCAGAAAGGTGCTGTGTCCACCTGTCACGATAATTCTCCCAAGTGAGTGAGAGCAACTGCTTGAGTCACCAGGTACTCATCCAAAATGTCACACATTTTAAACAGGCACGGAAAAGGAGAGGGATGTGTACAATCAAGCTGTGAAAAGAGTCAACATATCAGAAGAGAATTCAAAAGGGATCCATGACGACAAACCTGGCGTTTCCATGAAGATCGTGGAGCTGACCAAGCCGATCAGCGGCAAAGACATCGACCTCAAGCTTGTACTGAACAACAACGACAATGTGACTCGGACACTAGTGATCAATGTCAACGTTCAGGCCATGAGATACAATGGGATCCCATCCTCCCAGATACAGACCGAATTGAAAGAACAGAAGCTCCTTCCCAACCAAGGTAGAGTGAAAATGTTTCAAACTCTTTCCATGAGTAGGCCTACAATGTTTAAGTAACACAGTAGTGCACACAAGGAGGGATTTACATCACAGAACAAAGAGAACTGAAACACTTAACAAAACCAAGAGCACATTGCAGCTATTCACCTTCATAATTATTTGTCAACATCCTTGGTATGACGCATATATCAATCTCAATGATGGTGTTGTGTTTCAGGAGTTTATATAGTTAGAGTTTAACGGGTCAATTTAACAAAGCTGTAAAGTCTCATGTATAGCTGCCATAACGTTGTAGCAAATCGACTGACACTTACTCTTATGGCTGTCAGGTTGCTAATGTTGTACTGAGGACGCTACAGAATGTAAGGGTTGCTAATGTTGTACTGAGGATGATACAGAATGTTAGGGTTGCTAACGTGGTACTGAGGATGATACAGAATGTTAGGGTTGCTAACGTTGTACTGAGGATGATACAGAATGTTAGGGTTGCTAACGTGGTACTGAGGATGATACAGAATGTTAGTGTTGCTAACGTGGTACTGAGGACGCTACAGAATGTTAGGGTTGCTAACGTGGTACTGAGGATGATACAGAATTTTAGGGTTGCTAACGTGGTACTGAGGACACAACAGAATGTTAGTGTTGCTAATGTTGTACTGAGGATGCTACAGAATGTTAGTGTTGCTAATGTTGTACTGAGGATGCTACAGAATGTTAGGGTTGCTAACGTGGTACTGAGGACGCTACAGAATGTTAGTGTTGCTAACGTTGTACTGAGGATGACACAGAATGTTAGGGTTGCTAACGTGGTACTGAGGATGATACAGAATGTTAGTGTTGCTAATGTTGTACTGAGGATGCTACAGAATGTTAGGGTTGCTAACGTGGTACTGAGGACGCTACAGAATGTTAGTGTTGCTAACGTTGTACTGAGGACACAACAGAATGTTAGTGTTGATAATGTTGTACTGAGGACGCTACAGAATGTTAGGGTTGCTAATGTTGTACTGAGGATGATACAGAATGTTAGGGTTGCTAACGTTGTACTGAGGATGATACAGAATGTTAGTGTTGCTAACGTTGTACTGAGGATGATACAGAATGTTAGGGTTGCTAACGTGGTACTGAGGATGATACAGAATGTTAGGGTTGCTAACGTTGTACTGAGGATGACACAGAATGTTAGCATTTGTGATACCTTGACAATCAAATGCATCGTCTCTGTTGGCAGATCTGACTATACCCATCCACATCCCCTTCTCTGTGTATGGGGAGAAAATGCAGGAGAGCAACAGCATCAAGGTTTCGGCTGTGGTCACAGACAAGGACAAGAGTGGGGCAGTGTACATCACAGAGAAAGACTTTGTGCCAGAGAGCCCTTCGCTCACCATCAAAGTGAGCATATTCCCAACATTGTCATTTCGCAGTCTGTCAGTTCCTTAAGCCACTCCAAAACCCCACTTAGAACAGCTCTTTCTCTGAGTGACATTCATTGGGGTCATTAGTGAACAAGCCCCAAGGGTCTTTTCATACTCTTGGGTTACCATTTTAATTTATAGGTGGCAAACACACTAGTAGCGGGAATAGCAATTTGCAAGGATATTAATGGTTGCCCTGTGAATAAACGTGTTGTGAAGATGAAAATCTAAAGTGTTAGATTGTCATCTGAACAGTTGATCTAATACATACAACGCCAATATCAGTAACAGCCATTAAACTGGAGATGGAGTTTGTTCAGTGTGATAGTTCCAATATAATATACTATTTAGCAAATGCTTTTATTCGAATGTGTGTTCTCTTTTAGGCCATTGGATCTGAATTGCAGTATAGTGTCATGATGGCAGAGGTTGTGTTTGAGAACCCTCTATCCGAAGGTCTAAGAGACTGCTTCATAACAGTGACCGGCAGTGGCTTGCTGACTGAAACAATGGAAGCCAGGTAGGCCCTGACATTTCTCTGAAGTCCTTACTAGCAATGTTTCAGTTTGTCATAAAACCTGAATCCATCCCACTGTGCAAAAACTGGTTGAATCAACATTATTTCCATGCAATTTCAACCAAAAAAATCAGTGTGATGATGTTGAATCAACATGGAAAACTGATTGGATTTACAAAAAGTAAACGTTTAACCTTTTTTGTTGGTTTTTAATTCACATCAGTTGATAACTCAACCAAATGTAAATCAGAACTAGACGTTGAACTGACGTCTGTGCCCAGTGAAATGTGTCCAGATTTGAATCCTGGATGTGGACCCAGTTTTTGCCAAGTGGGATGGATTCAGATTTTATGACAAACCGAATCTTTGCTCGTCAAATTGGCAATTTAGCTCTTAATCTCAGAATCCCAGGCCTAAATTCTCAGGTAATTGTGTAAGATGCTTGATTAGGTTCTGGAGGAAAATGTTTGACCAAAGATACTAATGATACTAGTGAAGTCACCAGTCCCCTAAACAGAAACTCTCAGCCAAGCCCCCCTTCTGAAAACTTTCAGCTTGAAATCATTGTCTGAAATCATTGCTTGAAACCCCCCCCACACACACTTTCAGCACCACCTCCACCCAATCCTGATATGTCCAGATATCTAGTGAGGACACCAAAGCACCGGAACTACGGTTCCTTGTTAGTTATGGCATCACAGTCTTTTGACAGATGATTCAATACAATTTATGTTACATAGTCTGTCCAGAGATTATTTAGCTCTTGGCTAAACTAGAAAGTACACGCATTCATGGGCTGTTCATGTGGTTAAAGCTTAGGGTTTTTCCATCTGAAATATTTTACACTACCTTGTGTGTTGAAGTTCAGAGATCTAAAGCTTCCTTGAGGTATAATTTGTTTCACGTGTCTCCTCAGAACGCCTTTGATAAAACAAGGGCAACGACTATGTGTGAAGATACCCTTCACTCCATACAGACCCGGTCCTAAGAAGCTAGTGGCCGGCTTCAACTGTGATCAATTCAGGGACATAAAGGCAAGCTGCAATGTGTACATCAAACCGTCACCAGTGTTGTCCCCCCACTGCCGTAGAATGTAAAGCCCTCGTGAGAATTACTCTAATAACTCAAATAAGTTCATCAATTTATACCATCTTTTCCTGTTATATCCTATATCAGCCTTTCTTAAAGTATGGGTCGCGACCCTGACCTGTTAATGGTGGGTCGTGACGTGTCAGAGTAAATGTATCAATATTTCATATATGTCACGTGTCAATACTTCACAGCTTTTTTTTCTCAACATGTGTTTTTTGGGGGGCTGAAATGCCTTCTGGAACATGTGAACTTTCATGTACCTTAATAACAAACATGTATGCCATCCGTAAATATGAATACAATTGTGAAATTACCAGCCTAGTTGGTTTAGCCACTGAAAAAGGCAGGAACCTTCCCGCTAGTCATGATTGGCTGAGATAATGTAATGGCTGGATATGCCGAGACATGAGTTCGAATTGGTCTGCCATGTAGCACGCTTCTGTCTATAACATGAGCTGGTCGGTATGTGTTGCTCTCCACTTTCTAGAGGAGCGAGTTTTGAAATCAGTGGAATGTCTGGTGGAATTAGAGTATGATAGCTAAGGAGATGGAGAAAATTCTGCCGTTTGATTGCAAATATGCAGAGGAAGTCGAAAAGATAAAACACAGAAAGCTGTTGTGTAAAACACCTGTCTCTGGATTATATCTTCAAACTAAGGGCAACCATGGCATCCGTGACAGAGAGGGAGAAGCGTTCACCCATGTATTTGGGTAAGAGAGTCTATCTAGCTACAGTACTTTCCCCACATTTTGTTCCTTTACAGGCTTATGTATTAAATAGCTTTTTCCCCTCATCAATCTACACACAATGCCCCATTTGCAAATGTATTAAAAATAAAAAACTGTAATATCACATTTGCATAAGTATTCAGACCCTTTACGCAGTCCTTTTTTTGAAGCACGTTTGGCAGCAATTACAGCCTTGAGTCTTCTTGGGTAGGACGCTACAAGTTTGCCACACCTGTATTTGGGGAGTTTCTCCCAATCTTCTCTGCAGATCCTCTCAATCTCTGTCAGGTTGGATGGGGAGCGTTGCTGCTCAGCTATTTTCAGGTCTCTCCAGAGATGTTAGATCGGGTTCAAGTCCGGGCTCTGGCTGGGCCACTCAAGGACATTCAGAGACTTGTCCTGAAGCCACTCCTGCGTTGTCTTGGCTGTGTGCTTAGGGTCGTTATCCTGTTGGAAGGTGAACCTTCACCCCCAGGCTGTTGTGGAATTATTCTAATCAAAAGGAAAGACTTTTAGATTTCTTCAAAACAATCAAACTTTATTATTTAATTACTGCAGTAACGGAGCTTGTCAATGACCCACCCGTAAGTGATTTGTTGAGAGCCCAACCAGCAGGACAAAGCCACAGCATTTTATAGCAAAGTCCATCCTCCTGGATGTTCATGACAAATCACAAATGAGAGAATTTATAAAAGGTACATTTTTCTGTCATGCAACAGACATCAAGATGTACATAGCGCCAAATATCTGTCTCTAGTTCGTTTACTGCTTGCTTATACAAAAATACTAATGCAATTTATAATACTAAATCCTTTTGATTAGAATAATTCCACGACAGTGCTTAGGGTCGTTGTCCTGTTGGAAGGTGAACCTGCGCCCCTGTCTGATGTCCTGAGCCCTCTGGAGCAGGTTTTCATCAAGGATCTCTCTGTACTTTGCTCTGTTCATCTTTCCCTCAATCCTGACTTGTCTCCCAGTCCCTGCCACTGAAAACATCACCACAGCATGATGCTGCCACCACCATGCTTCACCGTAGGGATGGTGCCAGGTTTCCTCCAGATGTGACGCTTGGCATTCAGGACAAAGAGTTAAATCTTGGTTTCATCAGACCAGAGAATCTTGTTTTTCATGACTTGACTTTGTCTATGTAATCCTCTGTAATTGTGGTGCATGTATTTTTGACTGGTGTGGCTTCTTAATGCATTTTAAATTGTCAAATAAAATAAAATGCATAACTTGCATAAATATCCTGATTAACTTATTATTCTTTCAGAATTCAAGTCTGTCACTCAAAGAAAGATTTCCAAACAGGCTTATGCCACTGTTAGCATCTGGCTGTATGTTCCACTAAAATACAAAGCATCTGACTGTATGTCCCACTAAAATACAAAGCATCTGGCTGTATGTCCCACTAAAATACAAAGCATCTGGCTGTATGTCCCACTAAAATACAAAGCATCTGGCTGCATGTTCCACTAAAATACAAAGCATCTGGCTGTATGTCCCACTAAAATACAAAGCATCTGGCTGTATGTCCCACTAAAATACAAAGCATCTGGCTGTATGTCGTCTGAGATTCCTAAAGATTGGAAAGCGGCCACGGTTCTCCCCCTCTTCAAAGGGGGAGACACTCTGACCCAAAATTGTTACAGACCTAAATCCATCCTAACCTGCCTTTCTAAAGTCTTTGAAAGCCAAGTGAACAAACAGATCACCGACCATTTAGAATCCCACCATACCTTCTCCACTATGCAATCTGGTTTCCAAGCTGGTCACGGGTGCACCTCAGCCACGCTCCAAGGTCCTAAATGATATCATAACCACCATCGATAACAGACAGAACTGTGCCGTTGTCTTCATCGACCTGGCCAAGGCTTTCGACTCTGTCAATCACCATATTCTTATCGGCAGACTCAACAGCCTTGGTTTCTCTAATGACTGCAAAGCATACAAAACATCTGGCTGTATGTCCCACTAAAATACAAAACATCTGGCTGTAGGTCCCCTAAAAATACAAAATAAAAGTGATAATGCCCAAATGAATCTGTAAATATTCATACACTCATGAAGAAAAATGTATGTTTGTCAAATATTTGTCTTGCAGTAATGTAATATATCTGCTGTTAAAATGATGTAGAGCATGTGTGTACACAAGAGGGAAGAACACACACTTCAGTAACATTCAACAAAGTCCCAGTCCATTGAGCTCAGGGTCAGAGAAAAGACCCCCAGTCCTCTTCACACACCTCTTTGTTTTCATTCACCTCATACACACGTACCCACTGCCACTCATCATCTAGCTGGACCCTTGAATCAGAGCTTTGATCTTCTGTAGGTTGTGATCCACAGCAACATCCAAAAACTGCACCCAGTTCAGGTCTGCTTCTAAACACACGTGACAGGCCCTGAAGAGGAAGGAGGAGGAGAAGAGAGAGGGAGAGGGCTGTGTACCAGTAGAGGAAGGAGAAGAGAGAGAGGGCTGTGTACCAGTAGAGGAAGGAGAAGAGAGGGAGAGGGCTGTGTACCAGTAGAGGAAGGAGAAGATAGGGAGAGAGCTGTGTACCAGTAGAGGAATGAGAAGAGAGAGAGAGAGGGCTGTGTACTAGTAAAGGAAGGCAAACATGCCAAGAGAGGGCCACCCACCAAAACTCACGAACCAGGCAAAGAGGGCATTAATCAGAGAGGCAACAAAGAGACCAAAGATAACCCTGAAGGAGCTGCAAAGCTCCACAACGGAGATTGGAGTATCTGTCCATAGGACCACTTTAAGCTGTACACACGACAGAGCTGGGCTTTACAGAAGAGTAACCAGAAAAAAGCCATTGCTTAAAGAAAAGAATAAGCAAACACGTTTGGTGTTCACCAAAAGGCATATGAGAGACTCCCCAAACATATGGAAGAAGGTACTCTGACCATATGAGACTAAAATGTAGCTTTTTGTCCATCAAGGAAAAAGCTATGTCTGACGCAAACCCAATACCTCTCATCACCCCGAGAACAACATCCCCACAGTGAAGCATGGTGTTGGCAGGGACTGGGAAACTGGTCAGAATTGAAGGAATGATGGATGGGGCTAAATCCAGGGAAATTCTTGAGGGAAACCTGTTTCAGTCTTCCAGAGATTTGAGACTGGGACAGAGGTTCACTCTAAGCATACTGCTAAAGCAACCCTCAAGTGGTTTAAGGGGAAACATTTAAATATCTTGGAATGGTGTAGTCAAAGCCCAGACCTGAATCTGTGGTAATCTGTGGTATGACTTAAAAATTGCTGGACACAAGCAGAACCCATCCAACTTGAAGGAGCTGGAGCAGTTTTGCCTTGAAGAATGGGCAAAAATCCCAGTGGCTAGATGTGCCAAGCTTATAGAGACATATCTCAAGAGACTTGCAGCTGTAATTCCTGCAAAAGGTGTCTCTAACAAAGTATTGACTTTAGGGGGGTGAATAGTTATGCACTCTCAAGTTGTCTGTTTTTTTGTCTTATTTGTTGTTTGTTTCTCAATAAAAAAACATTTACATCTTCAAAGTGGTAGGCATGTTGTGTAAATCAAAATGATGCAAACCTCCAAAAAAAATAGATTTTAATTCCAGGTTGTAATGCAACAAAATAGGAAAAATGCCAAGGGGGGTGAATACTTTCACAAGCCACTGTAAATGCAGCCTCAGGATATGTGGTTTCCAGATTGCATAAAGTCTAGTGAAGTCCTTTGAGGGCCATCGCGGTATCAGCTTGAGGGGGGGTATAGACCGCCTTGGTTATTATTGCCGAAAATACTCTCTGGAGATAGTACAGTCGGCATTTGATTGTGAGATATTCTATGTTGGGTGAACAGAAGGACTTGAGTTCCTGTATGTTATCACAGTTACACCATAAGTCGTTAGTCTTAAAACATAGCTCCACCCTTCTGCTTCCCGGAGACATGTTTGTTGCTGTCGGTGCGATGTACTGAGCACCCAACTGGCTTTACAGAGTTAGACAGTATATCTCAAGAGAGAGCCATGGTTCTGTGAAGCAGATTGTGTTACAATATCCCTGGTGTCTCTCTGAAAAGCAACTCTTTATTTTCCAGAGATTGGACATTAGCGAGTAAAATATCCGGGAGTGGTGGGTGGTGTGCACCCTTCCTAAATCGGACCAGAATACCGCCCCGAGTACCTCTCCTACGCCGGCGTTGTCTTGGGTCAGCCTCTGGAATAAGTTACATTTCTCTGGGGAGAGCAAACAAAGGATCTGCTCCAGGGAAGTCGTAATCCTGGTCGTAATACTGGAAGTTCTGATGAGTTACCGTCGCTCTGATATCCAATCGTTTTTCTTGGCTGTAATGTAATGACACAGAGAGTTTTCATCTGTATTTTCCATAGCTGTCTGCATACCACCACAGAACAGTGCTGGCACTAAAACCACACTCAATGAGCTGTATACCGCTGTAAGCAAACAGGAAAACGCTCATCCAGAGGCGGCGCTTATAGTGGCCAGGGACTTTAATGCAGGGTAACTTAAATCCGTTTTTACCTAATTTCTATCAGCATGTTAAATGTGCAACCAGAGGGAAAAAACCTCTAGACCAGCTTTACTCCACACACAGAGACACATACAAACCTCTAGACCAGCTTTACTCCACACAGAGATGCATACAAACCTCTAGACCAGCTTTACTCCACACACAGAGACACATACAAACCTCTAGACCAGCTTTACTCCACACACAGAGACACATACAAACCTCTAGACCAGCTTTACTCCACACACAGAGACACATACAAACCTCTAGACCACCTTTACTCCACACACAGAGACACATACAAACCTCTAGACCAGCTTTACTCCACACAGAGACACATACAAACCTCTAGACCACCTTTACTCCACACACAGAGACACATACAAACCTCTAGACCAGCTTTACTCAACACACAGAGACGCATACAAACCTCTAGACCAGCTTTACTCCACACACAGAGACACATACAAACCTCTAGACCAGCTTTACTCCACACACAGAGACACATACAAACCTCTAGACCAGCTTTACTCAACACACAGAGACGCATACAAACCTCTAGACCAGCTTTACTCAGCACACAGAGACGCATCCAAACCTCTAGACCAGCTTTACTCCACACACAGAGACACATACAAACCTCTAGACCAGCTTTACTCCACACACAGAGACACATACAAACCTCTAGACCAGCTTTACTCCACACAGAGACACATACAAACCTCTCGACCAGCTTTACTCAACACACAGAGACGCATACAAACCTCTAGACCAGCTTTACTCAACACACAGAGACACATACAAACCTCTAGACCAGCTTTACTCAGCACACAGAGACGCATACAAACCGCTAGACCAGCTTTACTCAGCACACAGAGACACATACAAACCTCTAGACCAGCTTTACTCAGCACACAGAGACACATACAAACCTCTAGACCAGCTTTACTCAGCACACAGAGACACATACAAACCTCTAGACCAGCTTTACTCAACACACAGAGACACATACAAACCTCTAGACCAGCTTTACTCAACACACAGAGACGCATACAAACCTCTAGACCAGCTTTACTCCACACACAGAGACGCATACAAACCTCTAGACCAGCTTTACTCAACACACAGAGATGCATACAAACCTCTAGACCAGCTTTACTCCACACAGAGACACATACAAACCTCTAGACCAGCTTTACTCCACACAGAGACACATACAAACCTCTAGACCAGCTTTACTCAGCACACAGAGATGCATACAAACCTCTAGACCAGCTTTACTCCACACACAGAGATGCATACAAACCTCTAGACCAGCTTTACTCAACACACAGAGACGCATACAAACCTCTAGACCACCTTTACTCCACACACAGAGACACATACAAACCTCTAGACCAGCTTTACTCAACACACAGAGACGCATACAAACCTCTAGACCAGCTTTACTCCACACACAGAGACGCATACAAACCTCTAGACCAGCTTTACTCCACACAGAGACGCATACAAACCTCTAGACCAGCTTTACTCCACACACAGAGACACATACAAACCTCTAGACCAGCTTTACTCCACACACAGAGATGCATACAAACCTCTAGACCAGCTTTACTCCACACACAGAGACGCATACAAACCTCTAGACCAGCTTTACTCAACACACAGAGACGCATACAAACCTCTAGACCAGCTTTACTCAACACACAGAGATGCATACAAACCTCTAGACCAGCTTTACTCCACACACAGAGACGCATACAAACCTCTAGACCAGCTTTACTCCACACACAGAGACACATACAAACCTCTAGACCAGCTTTACTCCACACACAGAGACACATACAAACCTCTAGACCAGCTTTACTCCACACACAGAGACGCATACAAACCTCTAGACCACCTTTACTCCACACACAGAGACACATACAAACCTCTAGACCAGCTTTACTCCACACACAGAGATGCATACAAACCTCTAGACCAGCTTTACTCCACACACAGAGATGCATACAAACCTCTAGACCAGCTTTACTCCACACACAGAGACGCATACAAACCTCTAGACCAGCTTTACTCAACACACAGAGACGCATACAAACCTCTAGACCAGCTTTACTCAACACACAGAGATGCATACAAACCTCTAGACCAGCTTTACTCCACACACAGAGACGCATACAAACCTCTAGACCAGCTTTACTCCACACACAGAGACACATACAAACCTCTAGACCAGCTTTACTCCACACACAGAGACACATACAAACCTCTAGACCAGCTTTACTCCACACACAGAGACGCATACAAACCTCTAGACCACCTTTACTCCACACACAGAGACACATACAAACCTCTAGACCAGCTTTACTCCACACACAGAGACACATACAAACCTCTAGACCAGCTTTACTCAACACACAGAGATGCATACAAACCTCTAGACCAGCTTTACTCCACACACAGAGACACATACAAACCTCTAGACCAGCTTTACTCCACACACAGAGACGCATACAAACCTCTAGACCAGCTTTACTCAACACACAGAGATGCATACAAACCTCTAGACCAGCTTTACTCCACACAGAGACACATACAAACCTCTAGACCAGCTTTACTCCACACAGAGACACATACAAACCTCTAGACCAGCTTTACTCAGCACACAGAGATGCATACAAACCTCTAGACCAGCTTTACTCCACACACAGAGATGCATACAAACCTCTAGACCAGCTTTACTCAACACACAGAGACGCATACAAACCTCTAGACCACCTTTACTCCACACACAGAGACACATACAAACCTCTAGACCAGCTTTACTCAACACACAGAGACGCATACAAACCTCTAGACCAGCTTTACTCCACACACAGAGACGCATACAAACCTCTAGACCAGCTTTACTCCACACACAGAGACGCATACAAACCTCTAGACCAGCTTTACTCCAAACACAGAGACACATACAAACCTCTAGACCAGCTTTACTCCACACACAGAGACGCATACAAACCTCTAGACCACCTTTACTCCACACACAGAGACACATACAAACCTCTAGACCAGCTTTACTCCACACACAGAGACATATACAAACCTCTAGACCAGCTTTACTCAACACACAGAGATGCATACAAACCTCTAGACCAGCTTTACTCCACACACAGAGACACATACAAACCTCTAGACCAGCTTTACTCCACACACAGAGACGCATACAAACCTCTAGACCAGCTTTACTCAACACACAGAGATGCATACAAACCTCTAGACCAGCTTTACTCCACACAGAGACACATACAAACCTCTAGACCAGCTTTACTCCACACAGAGACACATACAAACCTCTAGACCAGCTTTACTCCACACAGAGACACATACAAACCTCTAGACCAGCTTTACTCCACACACAGAGACGCATACAAACCTCTAGACCACCTTTACTCAACACACAGAGACACATACAAACCTCTAGACCAGCTTTACTCCACACACAGAGACGCATACAAACCTCTAGACCACCTTTACTCAACACACAGAGATGCATACAAACCTCTAGACCAGCTTTACTCAACACACAGAGACGCATACAAACCTCTAGACCAGCTTTACTCAACACACAGAGACGCATACAAACCTCTAGACCAGCTTTACTCAACACACAGAGACGCATACAAACCTCTAGACCAGCTTTACTCAACACACAGAGATGCATACAAACCTCTAGACCAGCTTTACTCCACACACAGAGACACATACAAACCTCTAGACCAGCTTTACTCCACACAGAGACGCATACAAACCTCTAGACCAGCTATACTCCACACACAGAGACACATACAAACCTCTAGACCACCTTTACTCAGCACACAAAGACGCATACAAACCTCTAGACCACCTTTACTCAGCACACAAAGACGCATACAAACCTCTAGACCACCTTTACTCCACACAGAGATGCATACAAACCTCTAGACCAGCTTTACTCCACACACAGAGATGCGTACAAAGCTTTCCCTCACCCTCCATTTGGCAAATCTGATCATAATTCTATCTTCCTGATTCTTGCTTACAAGCAAAAATGAAAGCAGGAAGCACCAGTGATTCGGTCAATAATAAAGTGTTCAGATGAAGCAGATACCAAGCTACAGGACTGTTTTGCAGCACAAACTGGAATAAGTTCTGGGATTCTTCTGATGGCATTGAGGAGAACACCACATCAGTCACTGGCTTCATCATTAAGTGCATTAATGACCTCGTCCCCACAGTGTCTGTACGTACATACCCCAAAGAGAAGCCATGGATTAAAGGCAACATCCGCACTGAGCTAAAGGGTAGAGCTGCGGCTTTCAGGGAGCGGATGTGGCAGGGCTTGCAAACTATTACAGACTACAAAGGGACGCAAAGCCGAGAGTTGCCCAGTGACACGAGCCTAACAGACAAGCTAAATGACTTCTATGCTCGCTTCGAGGTAAGTAACACTGAAACATACATGAGAGCATCAGCTGTTCCGGATGACTGTGTGATCACACTCTCCGCAGCCAATGTAAGTAAGACCTTTATACAGGTCAACATTCACAAGGCTTCAGGGCCAGACGGATTACCAGGACCTGTACTCCGAGCATGCGCTAACCAACCGGCAAGTGTCTTCACTGACATTTTCAACCTCTCCCTGTCTGAGTCTGTAATACCAACATGTTTCAAGCAGACCACCATCGTCCTTGTGCCCAATAACACTAAGGTTACCTGCTTAAATGACTACTGTCCCGTAGCACTCACGTCTGTAGCCATGAAGTGCTTTGAAAGGATGGTCATGGCTCACATCAACACCATTATCCCAGAAACCCTAGATCCACACAAATGTGCATATCGCCCCAACAGATCCACAGATGATGCAATCTCTATTGCACTTCACAATGTCCTTTCACACCTGGACAAAAGGAGCACCTATGTGAGAATGCTATTCATTGATTACAGCTCAGCGTTCAATGCCATAGTGCCCTCAAAGCTCATCAATAAGCTAAGGACCTTGGTACTAAACACCTCCCTCTGCAACTGGATCCTGGACTTCCTGACGGGCCGCCCCTAGGTGGAAAGGGTAGGTAACAACACATCTGCCACACTGATCCTCAACACGAGGCCCCCTCAGGGCTGCGTGCTCAGTCCCCTCCTGTACTCCCTGTTTACTCGTGACTGCATGGCCAGGCAGGACTCTAACACCATCATTAAGTTTGCCAATGACACAACAGTGGTAGGCCTGATCACCAACAACGATGAGACAGCCGATAGGGAGGAGATCAGAGACCTGGCCGTTTGGTGCCAGAACAACAACTTCTCCCTCAACATGATCAAGCCAAAGGAGATGATTGTGGACAACAGGAAAAAGAGGACCGAGCACGCCCCCATTCTCATCGCAGTGGATCAGGTTGAGAGCTTGAAGTTCCTTGGCGTCCACATCATCAACAAACTAACATGGTCCAAGCACACCAAGACAGCCTTGAAGAGGGCACGACAAAACCTATCCCCCCTCAGGAGACTGAAAAGATTTGGCATGGGTCCTCAGATTCTCAAAAGGTTCTACAGCTGCAACATTAAGAGCATCCTGACTGGTTGCATCACTGCCTGGTATGGCAACTGCCTGGCCTCCGACCGCAAGGCACTACAGAGGGTAGTGTGAATGGCCCAGTACATCATTGGGCCAAGCTTCCTGCCATCCAGGACCATTATACCAGGCGGTGTCAGAGGAAGGCCCTAAAAAATGTGAAAGACTCCTGCCACCCTAGTCATAGACTGCTCTCTTTGCTACCGCACGGCAAGAGGTACCGGAGTGCCAATTCTAGGTCCAAGAGGCTTCTGAACACCTAACAAATGTCTAGCCAGACTTTTTGCATTGCACCCCCCCCCCACCTCTTTTACTCTGCTGCTAGTCTCTGTTGTTATCATAGTTACTTTATCATAGTTACTTTAATAACTACTTTTTTTCACCTTTATTCAACCAGATAGGCAAATTGAGAACAAGTTCACATTTACAATTGCGACCTGGCCAAGATAAAGCAAAGCAGTTCGACACATACAACAACACAGAGTTACATATGGAGTAAAACAAACATACAGTCAATAATACAGTAGAAAAATAAGTCTACATACAATGTGAGCAAGTGAGGTGCTGAAAGACCCAGCCACGTTTCATCTTCAATGCCCTTGCTGATGGAAGGAGGTTTTCACTCAAAATCTCACGATACATGGCCCCATTCAGTCTTTCCTTTACAGGGATCAGTCGTCCTGGTCCCTTTGCAGAAAAACAGCCCCAAAGCATGATGTTTCCACCCCCATGCTTCACAGTAGGTATGGTGTTCTTTGGATGCAACTCAGCATTCTTTGTCCTACAAACACGACAAGTTGAGTTTTTACCAAAAAGTTATATTTTGGTTTCATCTGACCATATGACATTCTCCCCCCCAAAAAATGTTGCTTGAAATTACATACCCAAAACTAACTGCCTGTAGCTCAGGACCTGAAGCAAGGATATGCATATTCTTGATACCATTTGAAAGGAAACACTTTGACATTTGTGGAAATGTGAAATGAATGTAGGAGAATATAACACATTAGATCTGGTAAAAGATAATACAAAGAAAAAACGTGTTTTTTTGTGGTTTTGTTCCATCATCTTTGATATGCAGGAAAAAGGCCAGTATATGAGGAATCTAGGCGCAAATTAGACTTTGGCCACTAGATGGCAGCAGTGTATGTGCAAAGTTGTAGACTTATCCATTGAACCATTGTATTTGTGTTCAAAATGTTGAATCAAGACTGCCCAAATGTGCCTAATTGGTTTATTAATACATTTTCAAGTTTATAACTGTGCACTCTCCTCAAACAATAGCATGGTATTATTTCATTGTAATAGCTACTGTAAATTGGACAGTGCAGTTAGATTAACAAGAATTTAAGCTTCCTGTCCATATCAGATGCTTAAGCTTTCTGCCCATGGCTATGTCCTGGGAAATGTCACGCTAATCACATTAGCCTACATTAGCTCAACAGTCCCGCGGGGGACACACAAATCCTGTATGCAATATTTACATTCAAATAAATTCACATTTTATTTGTCATATGCACCAAATACAACTGTGAAATTCTTACTTACAAGCCCTTAACCAACAATGCAGTTCAAGAAATAGATTTTTCTTCCTACTGTGTCAATGGACGTGCTTCCTTTGGTACATATAATCTATACTGAACAAAAATATAAATGCAACATGCAACAATTTAAACTATTTTACAGTTACAGTTCATATAAGAAAATAAGTCAGTTGAACTACATTCATTAGGCCATAATCTATGGATTTCACATGTCTGGGCAGGGGTGCAGCTATGAATGGGCCTTGGAGGATATAGGCCCACTCACTTGGGGGCCAGGCCCATCCACTGGGGAACCAGGCCCAGCCAATCAGAATGAGTTTTTTTCCCCCACAAAAAGGCTTTATGACAAACAGAAATAATCCTCAGTTTCATCAACTGTCCGGTTGGCTGATCTCAGCTGATCCTGCAGGTGAAGAAGCCGGATGTGGAGGTCCTGGATGGCATGGTCTGCGGTTATGAGGCCGGTTGGACGTACTGCCAAATTCTCTAAAATGACAGTGGAGGCAGCTGATGGTAGAGAAATGAACGTTTAATTATCTGGCAACAACTCTGGTGGACATTCCTGCAGTCAGCATGTCAGTTGCACGCTGCCGCAAAACATCGAAAGATATTGTGTTGTGTGACAAAACTGCACATTTTAGACGTCATACTCTACTGGTACACAGCCCTCTCCCTCTCTCTTTTCCTCTACCGGTACACAGCCCTCTCCCTCTCTCTTTTCCTCTACCGGTACACAGCCCTCTTCCTCTCTCTTTTCCTCTCTCTACCGGTACACAGCCCTCTCCCTCTCTACTCCACCCTCTACCGGTACACAGCCCTCTCCCTCTCTCTTTTCCTCTACCGGTCCACAGCCCTCTCCCTCTCTACTCCACCCTCTACTGGTACACAGCCCTCTCCCTCTCTACTCCACCCTCTACTGGTACACAGCCCTCTCCCTCTCTCTTTTCCTCTACCGGTACACAGCCCTCTCCTCTCTCTTTTCCTCTACCGGTACACAGCCCTCTTCCTCTCTCTTTTCCTCTCTCTACCGGTACACAGCCCTCTCCCTCTCTACTCCACCCTCTACCAGTACACAGCCCTCTCCCTCTCTCTTTTCCTCTACCGGTCCACAGCCCTCTCCCTCTCTACTCCACCCTCTACTGGTACACAGCCCTCTCCCTCTCTACTCCACCCTCTACTGGTACACAGCCCTCTCCCTCTCTACTCCACCCTCTACCGGTCCACAGCCCTCTCCCTCTCTCTTCTCCTCCCTCTACTGGTACACAGCCCTCTCCCTCTCTACTCCACCCTCTACTGGTACACAGCCCTCTCCCTCTCTACTCCACCCTCTACTGGTACACAGCCCTCTCCCTCTCTCTTTTCCTTCCTCTACTGGTACACAGCCCTCTCCCTCTCTTCTCCTCCCTCTACTGGTACACAGCCCTCTCCCTCTCTCTTTTCCTTCCTCTACCGGTCCACAGCCCTCTCCCTCTCTTCTCCTCCCTCTACCGGTCCACAGCCCTCTCCCTCTCTACTCCACCCTCTACTGGTACACAGCCCTCTCCCTCTCTTCTCATTCCTCTACTGGTACACAGCCCTCTCCCTCTCTACTCCACCCTCTACTGGTACACAGCCCTCTCCCTCTCTTCTCCTCCCTCTACTGGTACACAGCCCTCTCCCTCTCTACTCCACCCTCTACTGGTACACAGCCCTCTCCCTCTCTACTCCACCCTCTACTGGTACACAGCCCTCTCCCTCTCTACTCCACCCTCTACTGGTACACAGCCCTCTCCCTCTCTCTTTTCCTCTACCGGTCCACACCCCTCTCCCTCTCTTCTCCTCCCTCTACCGGTCCACAGCCCTCTCCCTCTCTTCTCCTTCCTCTACTGGTACACAGCCCTCTCTCTCTCTCTTCTCCTCCCTCTACTGGTACACAGCCCTCTCTCTCTCTTCTCCTCCCTCTACTGGTACACAGCCCTCTCCCTCTCTTCTCATTCCTCTACTGGTACACAGCCCCTCTCTCTCTTCTCCTTCCTCTACTGGTACACAGCCCTCTCCCTCTCTCTTCTCCTCCCTCTACTGGTACACAGCCCTCTCCCTCTCTCTTCTCCTCCCTCTACTGGTCCACAGTCCTCTCCCTCTCTTCTCATTCCTCTACTGGTACACAGCCCTCTCGCTCTCTCTTCTCCATACTCTACTGGTACACAGCCCTCTCCCTCTACTGGTACACAGCCCTCTCCCTCTCTCTTCTCCTCCCTCTACTGGTACACAGCCCCTCTCTCTCTCTTCTCCATCCTCTACTGGTACACAGCCCTCTCCCTCTCTCTTCTCCATCCTCTACTGGTACACAGCCCTCTCCCTCCCTCTTTTCCTTCCTCTACCGGTACAAAGCCCTCTCCCTCTCTCTTTTCCTTCCTCTACCGGTACACAGCCCTCTCTTCTCCTCCCTCTACTGGTACACAGCCCTCTCTCTCTCTCTTCTCCTCCCTCTACTGGTACAAATCAAATCAAATCAAATCAAATTTTATTTGTCACATACACATGGTTAGCAGATGTTAATGCGAGTGTAGCGAAATGCTTGTGCTTCTAGTTCCGACAATGCAGTAATAACGAACAAGTAATCTAACTAACAATTCCAAAAAAAACTACTGTCTTATACACAGTGTAAGGGGATAAAGAATATGTACATAAGGATATATGAATGAGTGATGGTACAGAGCAGCATAGGCAAGATACAGTAGATGATATTGAGTACAGTATATACATATGAGATGAGTATGTAAACCAAGTGGCATAGTTAAAGTGGCTAGTGATACATGTATTACATAAGGATGCAGTCGGTGATATAGAGTACAGTATATACGTATGCATATGAGATGAATAATGTAGGGTAAGTAACATTATATAAGGTAGCATTGTTTAAAGTGGCTAGTGATATATTTACATCATTTCCCATCAATTCCCATGATTAAAGTGGCTGGAGTAGAGTCAGTGTCATTGACAGTGTGTTGGCAGTAGCCACTCAATGTTAGTGGTGGCTGTTTAACAGTCTGATGGCCTTGAGATAGAAGCTGTTTTTCAGTCTCTCGGTCCCAGCTTTGATGCACCTGTACTGACCTCGCCTTCTGGATGACAGCGGGGTGAACAGGCAGTGGCTCGGGTGGTTGATGTCCTTGATGATCTTTATGGCCTTCCTGTAGCATCGGGTGGTGTAGGTGTCCTGGAGGGCAGGTAGTTTGCCCCCGGTGATGCGTTGTGCAGACCTCACTACCCTCTGGAGAGCCTTACGGTTGAGGGCGGTGCAGTTGCCATACCAGGTGGTGATACAGCCCGCCAGGATGCTCTCGATTGTGCATCTGTAGAAGTTTGTGAGTGCTTTTGGTGACAAGCCGAATTTCTTCAGCCTCCTGAGGTTGAAGAGGCACTGCTGCGCCTTCCTCACGATGCTGTCTGTGTGAGTGGACCAGTTCAGTTTGTCTGTGATGTGTATGCCGAGGAACTTAAAACTTGCTACCCTCTCCACTACTGTTCCATCGATGTGGATGGGGGGGTGTTCCCTCTGCTGTTTCCTGAAGTCCACAATCATCTCCTTAGTTTTGTTGACGTTGAGTGTGAGGTTATTTTCCTGACACCACACTCCGAGGGCCCTCACCTCCACCCCTCTCCCTCTCTCTTTTCCTCTACTGGTACACAGCTCTCTCCCTATCTTCTCCTTCCTCTACTGGTACACAGCCCTCTCCCTCTCTTCTCCTTCCTCTACTGGTACACAGCCCTCTCCCTCTCTTCTCCTCCCTCTACTGGTACACAGCCCTCTCCCTCTCTTCTCCTTCCTCTACTGGTACAAAGCCCTCTCCCTCTCTTCTCCTTCCTCTACTGGTACACAGCCCTCTCCCTCTCTTCTCCTTCCTCTACTGGTACAAAGCCCTCTCCCTCTCCTGGTACACAGCCCTCTCCCTCTCTCTTTTCCTCTACCGGTACACAGCCCTCTCTCTCTCTTCTCCTTCCTCTACTGGTACACAGCCCTCTCTTTCTCTCTTCTCCTTCCTCTACTGGTACACAGCCCTCTTCCTCTCTCTTCTCCTCCTTCCTCCTCAGGGCCTGTCACGTGTGTTTAGAAGCAGACTTGAACTGGGTGCAGTTTTTGGACTTTGCTGTGGATCACAACCTACAGAAGATCAAAGCTCTGATTCAAGGGTCCAGCTAGACGATGACTGGCAGTGTGGGTACGTGTGTATGAGGTGAATGAAAACAAAGAGGTGTGTGAAGAGGACTGGGGGTCTTTTCTCTGACCCTGAGCTCAATGGACTGGGACTTTGTTGAATGTTACTGAAGTGTGTGTTCTTCCCTCTTGTGTACACACATGCTCTACATCATTTTAACAGCAGATATATTACATTACTGCAAGACAAATATTTGACAAACATACATTTTTCTTCATGAGTGTATGAATATTTACAGATTAATTTGGGCTTCATCACTTTTATTTTGTATTTTAGTGGGACATACAGCCAGATGCTTTGTATTTTAGTGGGACATACAGCCAGATGCTTTGTATTTTAGTGGGACATACAGCCAGATGCTTTTGTATTTTAGTGGGACATACAGCCAGATGCTTTGTATTTTAGTGGGACATACAGCCAGATGCTTTGTATTTTAGTGGGACATACAGACAGATGCTTTGTATTTTAGTGGGACATACAGCCAGATGCTTTGTATTTTAGTGGGACATACAGCCAGATGCTTTGTATTTTAGTGGGACATACAGCCAGATGCTTTGTATTTTAGTGGGACATATAGCCAGATGCTTTGTATTTTAGTGGGACATACAGCCAGATGCTTTTGTATTTTAGTGGGACATACAGCCAGATGCTTTGTATTTTAGTGGGACATACAGCCAGATGCTTTGTATTTTAGTGGGACATACAGCCAGATGCTTTGTATTTTAGTGGGACATACAGACAGATGCTTTGTATTTTAGTGGGACATACAGCCAGATGCTTTGTATTTTAGTGGGACATACAGCCAGATGCTTTGTATTTTAGTGGGACATACAGCCAGATGCTAACAGTGGCAAAAGCCTGTTTGGAAATCTTTCTTTGAGTGACAGACTTGAATTCTGAAAGAACAATAAGTTAGTCAGGATATTTATGCAAGTTATGCATTTTATTTTATTTGACAATTTAAAATGCATTAAGAAGCCACACCAGTCAACAATAGATGTACCACAATTACATAGACTGTTAGAATTGTTTTCAACAATCATTTATACAGTAAGTTGTACAGTAGGCCTGAACATGTTTCATCTTCATGTGTGACCCACCAGCTCGATTCGGTCTAAAGTAGCAAAACATGACTTTGTGTTTTTTACATTGGATAAAAGTATAGACTCAGAACTAGAAAATGGTACATCATACACTACAGTTGAGGAACAATGGGAAAGTAATTCTGCTTTGAAAGTTGATAAACTTGTAATCTCACTTTTGAGAAAATGACCCTCCTCAGTACTACTATTGAGGAGCTCTTCTTTGTCTGCACCCATTCAGCATCGTTCACACCCTCTTAAGCCTTAGTCCCACCTATCTCTTTAAGGATTCACATGTGAGGCCATGTACTAAACAACCAAAGATTTCAAGATTAAAGGCTGGTTTATACTACGTGTATCAACAGTTGTCGCCATGACATCATGAACATTCTATTGTCGTCCGACATCAAACTTGTCATTGTTGTTATGAAAAAGTTTGAACACAAAAACTACAGGCTGCATGACATCAACAGCCTGGGGGTCAAAAATAGCAGAACTAGAAAATAGCTTATGGTTGTGAGTGTGATGAAATAGAAGCAGGACATTCTACCAGAGAATTTTACAACTTGGACACGGTCTCGTTGACCTAACGTTATATCCTAATTTGACTTTGATGCGGGTCATGTTCCAACATTTATTCGTCACATGCACAGGATACAGAAGGTGTAGTGAAATGGTAACTTAACCAGCCACCCTAGACATAGACTGTTCTTTCTGGTACCGCATGGCAAGCGGTGAAGAACCCGGATGTGGAGGTTCTGGGTTGGCGTTGTTACACATGGTCTGCTGTTGTGAGGCCTGTTGGACATACTGCCAAATTCTCTAAAACGACATTGGAGGCGGCTGATGGTAGATAAATTAATGTTCAATTATCTGGCAAGAAATCCGGTGGACAGTCCTGCAGTCAGCATGTCAGTTGCACGCTGCCTCAAAACTTGAAACGTGTGACATTGTGTTGCGTGACAAAACTGCACATTTTAGAGTGGCCTTTTATTGTCCCCAGCACAAGGTGCACCAGTGTAATGATTATGCTGTTTAATGAGCTTCTTGATATGCCACACCTTATGGGTGGATGGATTATCTTGGCGAAGGAGAATTGCTCACAAACAGGGATGTAAACCAATTTGACATCCCTGTATATTGTGGGATCTTTTATTTCAGCTCATGAAATCAACACTTTACACGTTGTGTTTATATTTTTGTTCAGTATAGATTCTATTTCTATGACATGTCCTACTAGTAACTTAGGAACGATACACTCTGTCTGTTTGTCATCATTCCAGGTGTGTGAACTGGCTATGGTGCTGACGGGAGTGTTGGGTATCAGCAGGTGAGTACAGTGGTGCTGCTTAACACACCTGTTTGTCTGTGTGTCAGCCACACAGGGACTTACGTTTTTAACTGTCGCCTACTGAATCATCCACTTGGTAGGGCGTATCTATTAATCCTCTTCAGGAAAGACATGACAGAACTGGCTTCTGCTGTCACGGTACAATGACAGGCAGTGGATGAACAACAGGCTACAGAAAGCCAGTAGTTCCTGTTGCATCATTGTTGTAGGCAGGAAGCCAGACATTGCACCCACTTGAGCGAAATAATGACATCACATCACCTTTCACTTAAACTCTGGCTTGTACTCACGCACACACACACACACACACACACACACACACACACACACAATGTTAGTTTCCTCTTTTGTTTTCCGTCAAGGTGATGAGTCAGATCATTTAATAGGTGGAAGAATGAGGAAAGGAAGAACATGTTTTTTTTGTACTCACTCACACACACACACACACACACACACACACACACACACACACACACACACACACACACACACACACACACACACACACACACACACACATGTTTAGAAGCAGACCTGAACAGGGTGCAGTTTTTGGACCTTGCTGTGGATCACAACCTACAGAAGATCAAAGCTCTGATTCAAGGGTCCAGCTAGACGATGACTGGCAGTGTGGGTACGTGTGTATGAGGTGAATGAAAACAAAGAGGTGTGTGAAGAGGACTGGGGGTCTTTTCTCTGACCCTGAGCTCAATGGACTGGGACTTTGTTGAATGTTACTGAAGTGTGTGTTCTTCTCTCTTGTGTACACACATGCTCTACATCATTTTAACAGCAGATATTACATTACTGCAAGACAAATATTTGACAAACATACATTTTTCTTCATGAGTGCATGAATATTTACAGATTAATTTGGGCATTAACACTTTTATTTTGTATTTTAGTGCTACATATAGCCAGATGCTTTGTATTTTAGTGGGACATAGAGCCAGATGCTTTGTATTTTAGTGGGACATACAGCCAGATGCTTTGTATTTTAGTGGGACATACAGCCAGATGCTTTGTATTTTAGTGGGACATACAGCCAGATGCTTTGTATTTTAGTGGGACATACAGCCAGATGCTTTGTATTTTAGTGGGACATACAGCCAGATGCTTTGTATTTTAGTGGGACATACAGCCAGATGCTTTGTATTTTAGTGGGACATACAGCCAGATGCTTTGTATTTTAGTGGGACATACAGTCAGATGCTTTGTATTTTAGTGGGACATACAGTCAGATGCTTTGTATTTTAGTGGGACATATAGCCAGAGGCTTTGTATTTTAGTGGGACATACAGCCAGATGCTAACAGTGGCATAAGCCTGTTTGGAAATCTTTCTTTGAGTGACAGACTTGAATTCTGAAAGAACAATAAGTTAGTCAGGATATTTATGCAAGTTGATTTTATTTGACAATTTAAAATGCATTAAGAAGCCACACCAGTCAACAATAGATGTACCACAATTACATAGACTGTTAGAATTGTTTTCAACAATAATTTATACAGTAAGTTGTACAGTAGGCCTGAACATGTTTCATCTTCATGTGTGACCCA
Organism: Oncorhynchus tshawytscha; assembly: GCF_018296145.1. NCBI lineage: Eukaryota > Metazoa > Chordata > Actinopteri > Salmoniformes > Salmonidae > Oncorhynchus > Oncorhynchus tshawytscha. Next base: position 65,648,135 of record NC_056435.1, read on the forward strand.
CCAGCTCGATTCGGTCTAAAGTAGCAAAATATGAAATTGTGTTTTTTACATTGGATAAAAGTAGAGACTCCGAGCTAGAAAATGGTACATCATACACTACAGTTGAGGAACAATGGGAAAGTAATTCTGCTTTGAAAGTTGATAAACTTGCAATCTCACTTTTGAGAAAATGACCCTCCTCAGTACTACTATTGAGGAGCTCTTCTTTGTCTGCACCCATTCAGCATCGTTCACACCCTCTTAAGCCTTAGTCCCACCTATCTCTTTAAGGATTCACATGTGAGGCCATGTACTAAACAACCAAAGATTTCAAGATTAAAGGCTGGTTTATACTACGTGTATCAACAGTTGTCACAGCAATATCATTGGAGCGGCAGGGTAGCCTAGTGGTAGTCTAGTGGTTAGAGCGTTGGACTAGTAACCAGAAGGGTGCAAGTTCAAACCCGAGCTGACAAGGTACAAATCTGTCGTTCTTTCCCTGAACAGGCAGTTAACCCACTGTTCCTAGGCTGTCATTGAAAATAAGAATTTGTTCTTAACTGACTTGCCTAGTAAAATAAATAAACATTTAAAAAAATATTTTCGTCCGACATCAAGCTTGTCATTGGTGTTATGAAAAAGTATGAACACAAAAACTACAGGCTGCATGACATCAACAGCCTGGGGTTCAAAAATAGCAGAACTAGAAAATAGCTTATGGTTGTGAGTGTGATGAAATAGAAGCAGGACATTCTACCAGAGAATTTTACAACTTGGACACGGTCCCATTGACCTAACGTTAAATCCTAATCTGACTTTGGTGCAGGTCATGTTCTTCACATTACCGTCTCTGGTAAACACATACTATATCAAATAAAACCAACATTTGTCACATGCACAGGATCCAGAAGGTATAGTGGAATGTTTACTTGAATAGTGGAGTCTAGCTATTTAGCTAAACAATTAACCATAATCTCAACTCATAATGTTACTACCCTACATGAACCTGCAGGGTAGTAGAACCAACCAGGTTCAATGTTAGCTAGCTAGCTAACATTAGGCTATAACTAGCAATGCAAGTGGTTCTGAGATACAAATTATATTACTACACAGATCATAGCTAACAGTATGCATATAAATTGGTAAATACAGTATAAATTGCAGAACTTATTTCACTTGCAATCAAAGCGAATTTCTGACTAAATTAGGAATGAATAATATCTGAAAATATTCAGTGCCTTCGGAAAGTATTCTAATTCCACCGGACATTCCACTGATTTCAAAACTCGCTCCTCTAGAAAGTGGAGAGCAACACATACCGACCAGCTCATGTTATAGACAGAAGCGTGCTACATGGCAGACCAATTCGAACTCATGTCTCGGCATATCCAGCCATTACATTATCTCAGCCAATCATGACTAGCGGGAAGGTTCCTGCCTTTTTCAGTGGCTAAACCAACTAGGCTGGTAATTTCACAATTGTATTCATATTTACGGATGGCATACATGTTTGTTATTAAGGTACATGAAAGTTCACATGTTCCAGAAGGCATTTCAGCCCCCCAAAAAACACATGTTGAGAAAAAAGCTGTGAAGTATTGACACGTGACATATATGAAATATTGATACATTTACTCTGACACGTCACGACCCACCATTAACAGGTCAGGGTCGCGACCCATACTTTAAGAAAGGCTGATATAGGATATAACAGGAAAAGATGGTATAAATTGATGAACTTATTTGAGTTATTAGAGTAATTCTCACGAGGGCTTTACATTCTACGGCAGTGGGGGGACAACACTGGTGATGGGTTTGATGTACACATTGCAGCTTGCCTTTATGTCCCTGAATTGATCACAGTTGAAGCCGGCCACTAGCTTCTTAGGACCGGGTCTGTATGGAGTGAAGGGTATCTTCACACGTAGTCGTTGTCCTTGTTTTAGGAAAGGCATTCTGAGGAGACACGTGAAACAAATTATACCTCAAGGAAGCTTTAGATCTCTGAACTTCAACACACAAGGTAGTGTAAAATATTTCAGATGGAAAACATCAAAGCTTTAACCACATGAACAGCCCATGAATGCGTGTACTTTCTAGTTTAGCCAAGAGCTAAATAATCTATTTTGGACAGACTACGTAACATAAATTGTATTGAATCATCTGTCAAAAGACTGTGATGCCATAACTAACAAGGAACTGTAGTTCCGGTGCTTTGGTGTCCTCACTAGATATCTGGACATATCAGGATTGGGTGGAGGTGGTGCTGAAAGTGTGTGTGGGGGGTTCAAGCAATGATTACAGACAATGATTTCAAGCTGAAAGTTTTCAGAAGGGGGGCTTGGCTGAGAGTTTCTGTTTAGGGGACTGGTGACTTCACTAGTCTCATAAGTATCTTTTGTCAACAAAAAAATCAAGCATTTTACACAATTACCTGAGATTTTAGGTCTTGGTTGCTGAGATTAAGCGCTAAATTGCCAATTTGAAGAGCAAAGTTCCAGGTTGTCATAAAACCTGAATCCATCCCACTTGGCAAAAACTGAGTCCACATCCAGGATTCAAATCTGGACACATTTCACTGGGCACAGACGTCAGTTCAACGTCTAGTTCTGATTTACATTTGGTTGAGTTATCAACTAATGTGAATTAAAAACCAACAAAAAAGGTTCAAAGTTGACTTTTTGTAAATCCAATCAGTTTTCCATGTTGATTCAACATCATCAGACTGATTTTTTGGGGTTGAAATTACATGGAAACAATGTTGATTCAACCATTTTTTTCACAGTGGGATGGATTCAGGTTTTATGACAAACTGAAACCTTGCTAGTAAGGACTTCAGAGAAATGTCAGGACCTACCTGGCTTCCATTGTTTCAGTCAGCAAGCCACTGCCGGTCACTGTTATGAAGCAGTCTCTTAGACCTTCGGATAGAGGGTTCTCAAACACAACCTCTGCCGTCATGTCACTATACTGCAATTCAGATCCAATGGCCTAAAAGGGAACACACATTCAAATAAAAGCATTTGCTAAATAGTATTTTATATTGGAACTATCACACTGAACAAACCCCATCTCCAGTTTAATGGCTGTTACTGATATTGCCGTTGTATTTAATAGAACAACTGGTCAGATGACAGTCTAAACTTTAGATTTTCATCTTCACAACACGTTTATTCACAGGGCAACCATTAATATCCTTGCAAATTGCTATTCTCGCTTGGGGCGGCAGGGTAGCCTAGTGGTTAGAGAGTTGGACTAGGAACCGGAAGGTTGCAAGTTCAAACCCCCGAGCTGACAAGGTCGTTCTGCCCCTGAACAGGCAGTTAACCCACTGTTCCTAGGCCGTCATTGAAAATAAGAATTTGTTCTTAACTGACTTGCCTGGTTAAATAAAGGAAAAAATAAAATTAAAATACTAGTGTGTTTGCCACCTATAAATTAAAAGGGTAACCCAAGAGTGTGTAAAGACAATCGGGGCTTGTTCACTAATGACTCCAATGAATGTTACTCAGAGAAAGTTGAGCTGTTCTAAGTGGGGTTTTGGAGTGGCTTAAGGATCTGACAGACTGTGACAATGTTGGGAATATGCTCACTTTGATGGTGAGCGAAGGGCTCTCTGGCACAAAGTCTTTCTCTGTGATGTACACTGCCCCACTCTTGTCCTTGTCTGTGACCACAGCCGAAACCTTGATGCTGTTGCTCTCCCGCATTTTCTCCCCATACACAGAGAAGGGGATGTGGATGGGTATAGTCAGATCTGCCAACAGAGACGATGCATTTGATTGTCAAGGTATCACAAATCCTAACGTTCTGTGTCATCCTCAGTACAACAGTAGCAACCCTAACATTCTGTATCATCCTCAGTACAACGTTAGCAACCCTAACATTCTGTATCATCCTCAGTACAACGTTAGCAACCCTAACATTCTGTGTCATCCTCAGTACAACGTTAGCAACCCTAACATTCTGTGTCATCCTCAGTACCACGTTAGCAACCCTAACATTCTGTATCATCCTCAGTACAACGTTAGCAACCCTAACATTCTGTGTCATCCTCAGTACAACGTTAGCAACCCTAACATTCTGTGTCATCCTCAGTACCACGTTAGCAACCCTAACATTCTGTATCATCCTCAGTACAACGTTAGCAACCCTAACATTCTGTATCATCCTCAGTACCACGTTAGCAACCCTAACATTCTGTATCATCCTCAGTACAACGTTAGCAACCCTAACATTCTGTGTCATCCTCAGTACAACGTTAGCAACCCTAACATTCTGTATCATCCTCAGTACAACGTTAGCAACCCTAACATTCTGTGTCATCCTCAGTACCACGTTAGCAACCCTAACATTCTGTATCATCCTCAGTACAACGTTAGCAACCCTAACATTCTGTATCATCCTCAGTACCACGTTAGCAACCCTAACATTCTGTATCATCCTCAGTACAACGTTAGCAACCCTAACATTCTGTATCATCCTCAGTACAATGATAGCAACCCTAACATTCCGTATCGTCCTCAGTACAACATTAGCAACCTGACAGCCATAAGAGTCAGTGTCAGTCAATTTGCTACAACGCTACGGCAGCTATACATGAGACTTGTAGTGGAAATGTCCTGTATTTACCAAATCATGAGAGCAAACCACACACAAGTCAGAGTTATCATAAAGTCCATCTTTAAATATATGAGCTCCATCACAACCCTGTGACTCTCAGATCAAATCAGTGTCTATAAATGAATTCTCTGAGAGTCCTTACACATTGCAACTGAGATCCTTTATAGCAAAGACACACATAGCCAGGCAGCATTGGCTATACATTATCGTTCAGCTTTGTCTCCTAAACTATGTTCTTATCTCGTTCTCAGGACCATAAAACAAAACCTCATCAACAGGCATATATCACATACACCCCTCCTGGACAAGATCACAGAGACACAGTGACTGGCACACAGACATTGTGGAGCCAAGAGATAATTGGTTCCCCCTCAATCATCCCTTAACATGGTTTAAAAGATATGTTTACATATGAAGACAAGCTTGACCCCTCCCCTCTCTGCGGCCCAAGTAACTGAACCCATGACAGAGAAAGGATAACTGCAAATGGCCACCACTATAGTACAACAAGATCAATTCTAAATGAGAAGTAACTCACAAGCATATCATAAAAATAAAACATCTTATCTATGTTACCCAACTATTCTGATTAATCCCCAACAGACTTTACGGCTTTGTTAAATTGACCAGTTAAACTCTAACTATATGCACTCTTGAAACACACCACCTTGTCTAAAAAGATTGATATACAGTGGGGAGAACAAGTATTTGATACACTGCCAATTTTGCAGGTTTTTCTACTTACAAAGCATGTAGAGGTCTGTCATTTTTTATCATAGGTACACTTCAAATGTGAGAGACGGAATCTAAAACAAAAATCCAGAAAATCACATTGTATGATTTTTAAGTAATTCATTTGCATTTTATTGCATGAAATAAGTATTTGATCGACCTACCAACCAGTAAGAATTCCGGTTCTCACAGACACGGACACTGTTTTTTTTAAAGAAGCCCTCCTGTTCTCATCTCATTACCTGTATTAACTGCATCTGTTTGAACTCGTTACCTGTATAAAAGACACCTGTCCACACACTCAAACAGACTCCAACCTCTCCACAATGGCCAAGACCAGAGAGCTATGTAAGGACATCAGGGATAAATTGTAGACCTGCACAAGGCTGGGATGGGCTACAGGACAATAGGCAAGCAGCTTGGTGAGAAGGCAACAACTGTTGGCGCAATTATTAGAAAATGGAAGAAGTTCAAGATGACGGTCAATCACCCTCGGTCTGGGGCTCCATGCAAGGTCTCACCTTATGGGGCATCAATGATCAGAACTACACGGCAGGACCTGGTCAATGACCTGAAGAGAGCTGGGACCACAGTCTCAAAGAAAAGCATTAGTAACACACTACGCCGTCATGGATTAAAATCCTGCAGCGCACGCAAGGTCCCCCTGCTCAAGCCAGCGCATGTCCAGGCCCGTCTGAATTTTGCCAATGACCAACTGGATGATCCAGTGGTGGAATGGGAGAAGGTCGTGTGGTCTGATGAGACAAAAATAGAGCTTTTTGGTCTAAACTCCACTCGCCGTGTTTGGAGGAAGAAGAAGGATGAGTACAACCCCAAGAGCACCATCCCAACCGTGAAGCATGGAGGTGGAAACATCATTCTTTGGGGAAGCTTTTCTGCAAAGGGGACAGGACGACTGCACCGTATTGAGGAGAGGATGGATGGGGCCATGTATCGCGAGATCTTGGCCAACAACCTCCTTCCCTCAGTAAGAGCATTGAAGATGGGTCGTGGCTGGGTCTTCCAGCATGACAACGACCCGAAACTCACAGCCAGGGCAACTAAGGAGTGGCTCCGTAAGAAGCATCTCAAGGTCCTGGAGTGGCCTAGCCAGTCTCCAGACCTGAACCCAATAGAAAATCTTCGGAGAGAGCTGAAAGTCCGTATTGCCCAGCGACAGCCCCGAAACCTGAAGGATCTGGAGAAGGTCTGTATGGAGGAGTGGGCCAATATCCCTGCTGCAGTGTGTGCAAACCTGGTCAAGAACTACAGGAAACGTATGATCTCTGTAATTGCAAACAAAGGTTTCTGTACCAAATATTAAGTTCTGCTTTTCTGATATATCAAATACTTATGTCATGCAATAAAATGCAAATGAATTACTTAAAAATCATACAATGTGATTTTCTGGATTTTAGATTTTAGATTTTGTCTCTCACAGTTGAAGTGATGATATGATAAGAATTACAGACCTCTACATGCTTTGTAAGTAGGGAAACCTGCAAAATCGGCAGTGTATCAAATACTTGTTCTCCCCACTGTCTGTGTCACACCAAGGATGTTGACGAAGAATTATGAAGCTGAATAGCTGCAATGTGCTCCTGGTTTTGTTAAATTAAGTGTTTCAGTTCTCTTTGTTCTGTAATGGAAATGCCTCCCTGTGTGCACTACTGTGTTAGTTAAATATTGTAGGCCTACTCATGGAAAGAGTTTGAAACATTTTCACTCTACCTTGGTTGGGAAGGAGCTTCTGTTCTTTCAATTCGGTCTGTATCTGGGAGGATGGGATCCCGTTGTATCTCATGGCCTGAACGTTGACATTGATCACTAGTGTCCGAGTTTCATTGTCGTTGCTGTTCAGTACAAGCTTGAGATCGATGTCTTTGCCGCTGACCGGCTTGGTCAGCTCCACGATCTTCATGGAAACGCCAGGTTTGTCGTCATGGATCCCGTTTGAATTCTCTTCGGATATGTTGACTCTTTTCACAGCTTGATTGTACACATCCCTCTCCTTTTCCGTGCCTGTTTAAAATGTGTGACATTTTGGATGAGTACCTGGTGACTCAAGCAGTTGCTCTCACTCACCTGGGAGAATTATCGTGACAGGTAGACACAGCACCTTTCTGACTCATCTCTTAAAAAAGTACAGAACTTTTTCCCAGACCAACCGTAGTTCTCAAATATATAAAATACACTTATACCCTTATGATAGGCATAACCCTTGTAACGCTGCATTATTTCTGAAATCAACTGACAACAGTTCAATCTTGATATAGTCAGACTCTCGGTTCATTCAATACCAACCCTCTGCATGTTTATAGTTGGCAGTGATGTCCACTCTCTTGTCGCTGCCCACTGCCTTGGTGCTGATGTTCTGACCTACGGACACACTGTCCGTGAAGATCTTTTTCTTGGAGCCATCAGTGAACACCATCCAGGTTACACGGTCGGCGTTGACTTCGGCGAAGACAAAGGGAACATCGTATTTGAGGTCAACGTGACCCTGCAGTATGGCCTTGACTGGAGCAGGGCCGCAGCAGTAAACACCTGGGGGAGGGGAAGAGAAAACAACATGAGCGTATAACAGTTCCCTTCATGTCTCCCAGACCCAGGACACGAACTCAGAACCATCTGCACAATAACACAACATACAATACATACAACCTGTGTTATTATGTAAGATGAGATGGAAGTTGGACCGTACCAGTGCTTTTCTCCTGGGGAGTGGGGTCCACAGCCTGCCAGCCGTCGTATAAGGAGCCTGCTGAGAGATCGGGCCGTGTCATCCAGGCCTCCACCCACACATGGTAGTTCCTGAGCAGAAACACCAGTCTTCAAAACTTCATGCTATTGGCATCACTCTTCATACTGTAGCCACAATTACCTCATGTTACACTTACCATACACTGTCGGGGCTCTGTTTGGGTCTGACTCCATAGTCGGAGAAGAAGTCGTCAATTGTCAGGTTTTTGTCGGTGTCGTGGGCTGACTGGAAGTTGGTAACCACTCGACATGGGATTCCCAAACACCTCAGTACTGACATGGAAATACATTTCAGGCATACTGGTTAACTAAAACAATACATTTCAGGCATACTGGTTAACTAAAACAACACATTTCAGGCATACTGGTTAACTAAAATAAACACATCAAAGGTATTGACATCAGCCTCTCTCCTCTGGTCAGAGGTGAATCGGACACAAATGGTGGGTAATCTTGCCATCCTTCTCAAAAACAAATCACAGCCCTGGGTCTGAGTGCATGCAATAGTCAGTGCTATTTAAATAACATTGTATTGATTGATTGACTAAAATAATAATTGAAGAGAGATTGGACAGTTATATCCTACCTGTGCACATTACAGCGGCAAACACCCAACACTGGCCATACTTGACTGGATTACCACCATATTTGAGCCACCTCCTTAGTACCTCCACACTGCCGTTCCAGTGAGTGGGGGACATGCCACCATCGTATTGACCATCCCACCGCCCCATCAGGACACCTCCGTCATCGTTAGCGTTGATCTGGGCAAGGAAAATAATGTTCAAATTAGATTCCAGAACTGTCATTTGGCTGAGTGAATGTGTTTTTGTACAATCTAAAATGTAGTTGCTTTCCTGGATCTAGATTGAGCATAGCCTTGGACTAAAAAGCATGTTCAGTGTGGAAAGTTATTTTTAGTCCAGGACTAGATTTAATCTGGGTCTGGGAAACATGTCCTATATGTGTAACAACACCTTAATTAGTGGCACTGGACCCATTTATAGTGAACAGGGCCAGATGATGTTCCAGAAATTAACCAATGAATTTTCTTGTGCTGTTCATACAGAACTATGAGCTGATGATGATTTAAAGAATGTCACTGTTACTAGTGGGGTTCAATAATGTTGTCTCTGTTATTAGTGGGGTTCAATAATGTTGTCACGGCTACTAGTGGGGTTCAATAATGTTGTCACGGTTACTCGTGGGGTTCAATAATGAGGTCACTGTTACAACAATACTGTTGTCACTAGCTAGAATTTCCATCCAATTGGCGACCATATTTTCAGGCGAATATTCTAAAATCCTAAAGATAATATGTGCACATTTTCTCTCCAGAGATGTGTTTATATCAAATTGACTGTTTTTCAGATAAAAGGCTGTGTGTGATGACATTTTGCTAAGCATTAGGGGGTGCTATTTTAATTTTTGGATGAAAAACATTCCCATTTTAAACAAGATATTTTGTCACGAAAAGATGCTCAACTATGCATATAATTGACAGCTTTGGAAAGAAAACACTCTGACTTTTCCAAAACTGCAAAGATGTTGTCTGTGAGTGCCACAGAACTGATGTTACAGGTGAAACCCAGATAAAAATCCAACCAGGAAGTGCCGCATTTTTTAAAACCGCCTCATGCCAATGACTCCTTATATGGCTGTGAATGAGCTACGAATGAGCTTACGTTTTCCACGTATTCCCCAAGGTGTCTACAGCATTGTGACGTCTTTTTACGCATTTCCATTGAAGAATAGCCGTAAGGGAGTATATTTAGCAAGTGGTCACATAGTGTCTCCCGCAGAAAATCTTGCGTAAAATACTGAGGTAGCCATTTTTCTAATCGCTTCTTATGAGAAACCAATTGCCTCGACGGATATATTATCGCGTATATATGTTAAAAACATCTTGAGGATGGATCCTAAACAACGTTTGCCGTGTTTCTGTCGATATTATGTAGCTAATTTTGAAAAAAGTTTGGCGTTGTAGTGGTAGCATTTTCCGGTCAATTTCTCAGCCAAGCATGATGAACAAACGGGAGCTATTTCGCCTACGAAAATGCACATTTTGGAAAAAAGGAACATTTGCTATCTAACTGGGAGTCTCCTGAGTGAAAACATCCGAAGTTCTTCAAAGGTAAATGATTTAATTTGGTTGCTTTTCTTATTTTCGTGAAAATGTTGCCCGCTGCCAGCAGAGCCTAACATAGCATTATGCTATGATAAACTTACACAAATACTTGTCTAGCGTTGGCTGTAACGTATATTTTGAAAATCTGAGATGACAGTGTGATTAACAAAAGGCTTCATTTGCGATCTTCATGAATAGGAAAAGTTTCTAGGGGTATTTATGTCCGCTGCGTTATGCTAATTCGTTTGAGGCTAGGATTACGATCCCGGATCCGGGATGGGTAGATCAGAGAGGTTAAATTCATTGTGACTCGTTTCAGGAAACTAGGTGTATGTCGCACGTCACTACTTCACAGGAGCATTTCAACGTAAACATACATTTCTTATCAAAATATGTTTTTTGGGCCGAAATGCTTCTAGAACATGTGACATTTCATAGTTGGTTTAGCCACACAAGATGTCATTGCGTGATTCCAAGTTTACTTCAATATGATGGTTATTAAATCGATATTTGCGCATAAAAGCATTTCCACCAACATTTCTCTCAAAGTTAATTTTGCAGACTCAAAAACATCCCACCTAGCGCATTTTGTTTTGTCAACCTTCGTAAAGTTGACTGCCACATTTTCCATCAGCACTTTCATGAAATGTCATAAAATGTTTTATCTGACATGTACTTTACTCGCATAAAAAGGTTGGATGGAAACCTTTTTACTGTTACTAGTGGGGTTCAATAATGTTGTCACTGTTACTAGTGTGGGTCAGATCTCCAATCTTACCATGGCACTGACCACCCTACTGACATAGATGGGGTTACAACGAGCAGAGAAGTCCTTGGCGGGGTCACTCAGACACTTGGGATTCACGTCAAGCAGCTTCAGGCAAATGTCCACTATATCGTCTTCAAACTGGAGAAACAATACATTAGGGCAGGTTAGCTAGCAACCTACAACAATTTATAAAATGTCTTGTCTATACTAACTTACAATTTAGTCATTTAACAGACGCTCTTATCCAGAGTGACTTACAGTATTGAGTGGATAAATGTTCGTATTGGTCTCCTGCGTTAATCGAAACCCACAACCCTTGAGTTGCAAAAGCCATGCTTTACCAATGGAGCCACACAGGGCTCTAGCCAATCATGTAGACTAAGATAACGTGTGACACTTGGGGTCGGTTTCCTGGACAACAGATTAGTCCTGGACTTCTCCAGAGTAAAAATACTTTTGGATGGAGATTCTCCCATTGAGTTTGCTTTTTAGTTGAGGAATATATTTAATCTGTATCCAGGAAACAAGCCCTATATGTTATGAGCAGCTAGCTAGTACTTTTCAACGGTACAATACTGTTTGGTTTGTTCTGTGTACCTGTCCGAAGTTCCACGCCATAGAGCTGATGTATTTGTCAGAACCTTTGTACACCAGGCCTTGTTCTCTCATCACATACTCCTGCCTCTCCTCCTCCTCAGGTAGATGCACCGAGTCCTCTACAGCCCGCAACAAAATACAGACGTTTTAAAACATCAATTATAAGAATTTGTTCCACTGACTTGAATGGTTAAATAAAGGATAAATAAAAAATACATTGTTATTTGTTATTATTAAATGAAAGGGTATCTGGACAATGTTTTAATTGCGAGTATCTTTAACATGTTATCATGCTGTTACTGTGTTGTGACCACTGTCTCCCATGCTAGAATGTAGTGTTACCAAGCTGTGTTACCAGGATATTACCAGGATGTTACCAGGCTGTTACCAGGATGTTACCAGACTGTGTTATCAGGCTGTGTTACCAGAATGTTACCAAGCTGTGTTACCAGGATATTACCAGGATGTTACCAGACTGTATTATCAGGATGTTAGCAGGCTGTTACCAGGAAGTGTTACCAAGATGTACTACCAGGCTGTGCTACCAAGCTGTGCTAATAGGCTGTGCTACCAAGCTGTTACCAGGAAGTGTTACCAAGCTGTGCTACCAAGCTGTACTACCAGGCTGTGCTACCAGGCTATGCTACCAAGTTGTGCTACCAAGCCGTGCTAATAGGCTGTGCTACCAGGCTGTACTGCAAGGCTGTGCTAATAGGTTGTGCTACCAAGCAGTGCTAATAGGCTGTGATACCAGGCTGTGCTACCAGGCTGTGCTAATAGGCTGTGCTACTAAGTTGTGCTAATAGGCCGTGCTACCAAGCTGTGCTAATAGGCTATGCTACCAAGCTGTGCTAATAGGCTGTGCTACCAGGCTGTGCTATCAAGCTGTGCTACCAATGAACTCATCACATGGTTTCAACAGCAATGCAACCACTTTGATATTAGAGAACAGCATTCATAACCACAGATTGTTATTCATATAATGTGGCTCTGGATGTTGTGGCCCATTGTTTGTATCTGTGTGTCTATTATGTCCCAAAACAGTTATGAGGAGTCTTTCCAAACCATACAGAGACATGGGTTACAACAATCTCTGTAAAGTTAGCAATTTCCAGCTGTTAAACTGATAAGAACATTCAGGAATGCAGCATTTGACACCCTCTGGATACTGTATCAAATAATGACTGTGTGTTACCATGGCTGTATTGTCCTTTGTGTGATTAAAAAGATTAATTTATCACAGTTCTAGTTAACATTTTTAGGAATGCTTTATACTTCTTTATAATGTATCAAATATGCTTTACCATACTCTCAAATCTCGTTCACAGGAAGTGAATTAATTGTCCCAGAATTCCCCATGGGGGATAATGAAGTTGTTTTGAATTGAATTGTCTTTACCTTGGCACCAGGGATTAAACAGCAGAAGGAGCTTGCCAAGGCTGCTGCCCACTGAGGTGGTGGCACTGGTCTTTACAGACAGGCTGTACTCTCCCACTGGGGCGTCTGCTGGGCTGGTGATGTCCAGGGTGATTGAACCCGCCGGGAGCCCTGAGCCCTGGTGAACCTTGACCTTCCAGGATGAACGCTTCCAACGGCCTTCAGGTAGCCCGAACACTGACCTGGTCCCCAATGCCTCTGAAGGCTGGGGTCCTGGATGGAGAAGGGAGGATGTTGTGGGTTGTGTTCAGTAGGAAAAAAATGGAAGAACATTTAGTTGTCCCCATTTTCCCTCAGAACAGCCTCAATTCGTCGGGGCATGAACACTACATGGTGTCGATAGCGTTCCTCAGGGATTCTGGTTCATGTTAACGCCAATGCTTCTCACTGTTGTGTCAAGTTAGCTGGATGTCCTTTGGGTGGCGAACCATTCTTAAAACACATGGGAAACTGTTGAGTGTGAAAAAACCCAGCAGCATTGCAGTTCTTGACACACTCAAACTGGTGCGCTTGGCACCTACTACCATACCCTGTTCAAAGGCACTTAAATCTATCATCTTGCCCATTCACCCTCTGAATGGCACACATACACAAACCATGTCTCAGTTGTCTCAAGGCTTAAAAATCCTTCTTTAACCCGTCTCCTCCCTTTCATCTACACAGATTGAAGTGGATTCAATAAGGGATCATAGTGTAGCGGTATTCATGGAAAGAGCAGGTGTTCCTAATGTTTTATACACTGTGTATTTGTCCAATAAGATTCACATTTTCTGTCAGCGTAACTTTGATGTCAGGAGTACAGTACATATACAGTACAAGTGGAGGTATCTCAAATCCTGTCAGTGGTGCAATTCAGTCTTTAGATAATATTGAATTGACCCCAACTCTGGTATCTACAACGCATACAAGGATTTAATATCTTTATTACTGCACGTGTCTGTCTTGTCAAAGGGGACTAACATAGGGCCTGTTTCCCTGCCCTAGCCTAGATTCATCCTAGTATGTTTTAGTACAGGACTAACATAATCTGCAAAACGAATACAAAGAGCCCTAATAAATAGCAGAGATAAATAAAATGTTATATTCTAGATAGCTCACCTGTCTCCACCGTCAGCTCCAGTAAGTCTGTTGTGGATCTGAAGGAGCCATGGAAGTCAAAGGTGACCAGGAAGGACTGGCCTCTCCTGACTATCAGTCTGTTCACTGAGATGTCATTGGTGTTGTGGGCTGTGTTGTTCTTCTCACAGTTGAGATCTATTTTACCAACGTCTGCAAGAAAGAAAGAAATTAATAAATATATAGATACTAAATATATTTTTAATTTGAAACTGAATTATCCTTTTGCCAAAATCCAGATTTTCAATTTTCCCTGATTAATATAACTTTTTTTGTTGTTCTAGTGTGGGTGTCTGTTTCTGTGTTTGACGTTGTCTTGCCCAATGTTTGTCACATTTATGCCTGACAGCAACATAGCAGAAACAGACTGTCCGTTGGGTTAGTTTAGATCACTCGATAGAGAAAACTCTTGTAGCCTATGACCATACATAAGGCATGTAGTAACTTGACAAGGAATGCCCACATGCAACGCAATATTACTTTCCTTTACTTTCAACCTAATAAAAGGCGCACAGCCATGTACAAGCAAACACAGCAAAGTGATACAGCCACATGAATAGTAATCATGCTATACTGCAGGTAAGTACAATAACATATTCTATGTAATTATTTATGTAGTGTCTACACTATAACACTTCTCCCCCTTAATTTCAATCCTCCTGTGAGAAAAGAACATAAGATTAACAAGTAAACCACATCAGTGTTTTCTTTTCAACACTTTAGAACTTCTGCTAGTGTTACTGTAAATGTAAACAAACAAAAAATGACAGTCCTTATTTATTTTCAACTAAGTCTGCTGTTCCAAACAAACACTAACACCACAAGGCTCTCAGTCTCAACTACAGAGTTAGTCTTTCAGGAGGCTTGCGACTACGCTGTGATCTGCGCTGTACTCCTGGTGTGCCACAAGACACAGGTAAGTCGGGTCCCAGTGGAGCTGGGTCTGAGGGCACAGGAGCGGGTTGGGTGTTTGTGAGAGGAAGTCCATCACCCTCTGCAGGAACCACTGAATGCTCTGTTTCTCAAATACGGTTTCCTGTGGGGTTTCCACTTGTATACTACCACCTGCACTTGTTCCTCATGAAAACGTGGAATTTTCTTTGTCATAGCACAGGCAAATGTGGTCCTGGTGTCTGCTTATGACTAGACCATCAGTCAGTTTGACCACGAAGGAGACTGGGCCACTCTGACAAAGAATGGTACCTGGAAACCAATGTTGGCTGCTTGTGAAGTTGCGGATGCAGACCGTGTCATTGGGTTTTAACGTTCTCTCCCTCGCGTGGTGGTCATGTCTCTCTTTTTGTTTCTCCTGCTTCCGTTCCACCCGTGCTTTGATGTCCGGACGCAGTAGATCTTTGAGAGCTGTTGGTAGGCGTGACTCATGTCAAGCTCTGAGAACGTCTTGCCTCCAGCAAGCGTCGCAAACAGGCCCTCCACCCCCGGCAGTGGGTAAGCATCCAGCTTAGAGGCCCTGTTGATGGTTAGGTTGTAGTCCACACATATGCTTGGTTTTTCCTAGCCACTGTGCTTCTACACCTGCATTGCTTGCTGTTTGGGGTTTTATGCTGGGTTTCTGTACAGCACTTTGAGATATCAGCTGATGTAAGAAGGGCTATATAAATACATTTGATTTGATATACGCACCGTGCCATCACTTTTCAGAACGGGAACGATTGGAGCTCACAAGCGTGAGAACTGAATGGGAGTAATGATGTTTGTTTCCTGCAGGCGCTCCAACTCATCCTCAACTTTCTTTTTCATGGCGTATGGCACTGTCCTGGGCTTGGAAAAGTGGGGCTCGGCCTGAGGATCCACGAACAGCTTAACTGCAGTGCCCTGCAGTGTGCCCAGTTAATCTTTTGAAAATCTCAGGGTACTTTTAAGTGACATCCTCAGTCACTCGTGTGTGTTTTATCTCACCCCAGTTCAGTTTTATTTTGGTGAGCTAGTCACGCACTAGTAAAACTAGGCCTTTTACCACCAGGAGCCGTGCTCTCGCTTCCTGGCTGTTGTATGCAATGTCCACCACCAGAGCCCCAGCAATGGTATGGTCTCCCCGGTGTACATACGCAGTCTGAAACCCCACCGGTGTGAGGGCAGAAGTCTGTTTTGAGCCCCACAATTGTTTGTAGGTCTCCTCACTGATAGCAGAGGCCCCTGTGTCAACCTCCATCCCCATCTGCTTTCCATCTACCTCCACTGTAGCATAGATAGGAACAATGCCTCCTTTCTCCTCCACTGTGCTCTCTAGGTGGTGCGCTGTGGACTGTGGCTTCATTGCTGTGAACTTGCCCTGCCCAGTCTGTCCACCCTGTGGCTTGCTCCTAGGACCCCTGCAATTTTTTAGCTAAATGTCCCTTTTTGTTGCAATTGTGACAGACCGTATCCTTGAACTTACAGTTGTTTGCATAATGTGTTCTCCTGTGTTCTCCTACATCTGAAACATTCCACTGCTGTTCCCCTTTCCCCTGCCACCTCTTTTGTCACCTGATGCACTGCACAACTTACGCGGCTGGCCTTTTGAGTATTTTGTACATTATTAATGGCCATCTCCATTCCTTGAGATATGCTATGCTCTCTTGAAAGTCAGTGTGGCTTCCCCCAGCAGACTGTATGCTGTCCTCATTAATGCCACAGATTAACCTGTCACGGAGCATGTCCTCTAACAGCCCCAAACTCACAGTGTTCAGAGAGCTCACATAATTCAGCAACAAAGTTAGCAACAGACTGACCTGTTTTATGAGAATGGCAGTTCAATTTGAACCTCTGGACAATCACTGAAGGCTTTGGATTGTGGTGAGTCTGAACAAGAGCAACTAGATCCACAAAAGGAATTTCTTCCGGTTGCTGTGGCGTAGCCAAATTCCTCATTAGCTAGTAGGTTTTAGTCCCACACACGCTCAGGAGAATAGAGCGCTGTTAAACCTCATCTCTAATTCCATTAGCCAAGAAAAAGGTGTCCCAACCTTTCCACATTTTACTTCCAGTCCTTGTTGTCTTCCACAAACTCAGTGATTAGCCCCAAACATTGCCATTATAAGGCCAAATTGTTCTTGATCCTTGTTAGCGTTTTCCACGTGCCGCTGGTTGTCACCGATGAAGTTGCCCTCTAGCGGCAGCTGCTCTCCGTCGCTCATTAAGCTAGCTAGCTGACTGACTACCTCCACTGTTTCTTAGCTAGCTAGCTAGCACATTGCCCTGTACATACCGATCAAGTATTACCCTCGTCGCCAAAAATATGTAGTAACTTGACAAGGAATGCCCACACGTAATTCAATATGTTTTTCCTTTGGTAGAATTGCATTGAACAGGTACAACTCTGGGTGATAACATCAACGGGGAAAGGTCACGGTCAAGGCCAATGCCAATAATAACCATGAACACATGAAGAGTAATCATGCTATACTGCGGGTAAGTACAATAACATATTCCATGTAATTATTTACAAGCCTCTACACTACAACAATGCAGAAACAAATAGGCGAAAGACCATAGACTTAGGAATTAGACTATAATTGAATATGTTCTCTATGTAAAAGACAGCCTTGGGCCAGTATGAAATGGTATGAGGAACCTATGACAATAATTCAAGTGCAACATGGCAGAAGATTAGTGATGAAAACAGCCCCTTTAAGGCAGGGAGAATCCCCCCCCAAAAAAGTAAGCCTGTATATTGCACAGGTAACACATTATAGTAACCTACAGTATACCTGTATACAAATACTGTATGTACAAAGACAGCAGCAGATCTTCAAGTCCAGCTGTAACATTTGCTGATCTGCCCCTATCTGTAAATGTTTATATAATTTGCTGACGTGTTATCTATGCAATACACTACAGGCCAACTTTGCATATTTTCTCTAATGGCTCATAAATAATAAAAGCTGTCAGAAATCATATTAATTTAACAGAAGAACAAACACCAACAAGGATGATCTTCCTTTGTAAGAAAATGTTCCATTTTACAAGTCAAGTCACCCAATTACCCATTCACTGTACTATATTACCCTCTGTCACTAAACATGACATAGGCTACCTTGACAATGCAATATCCACATTTTTCTGCATCTGAATTTGATCAAAAATCTTGCAACGAGCAGTGTTAATTGACTTACCAAAACCCATTGAAGCTGTCTCTCATGTGGTTGTGTTGGTAAGTAGATTCAGTTGCTTGTTGTAGTACTGCAGTAGTGTAAGTAATGAAAGGATGCCAGGGCTTTTAAAGGGAGCCCTACCCATGTCATAAGAATGTCTCAAACATCACACAGAAAAATACACACCCTTTCACTACAATGGTCTTCCTGGTTCCTCCCCCGTGTGTTGGTAACAGCTACTTTACATTTTTGGGCAAGTGATCATAATCTTCATGCCTTTCAGACCTTAATGTCAGTTGCACAGACTACAGCAGGTGTAAACAGTATAGTAAAATGCTTGCTTGCTTGCATGCTCTTCCTCAACGTTGCAGTAATACTATGTCATATAAAATAAATACACACGAGAAATGAAAAAAGGTACACAAGAATGAAGGAAATACACAAGAAAATATTGACAAGTAGAATATATTGACAAGTAGAATATATTGACATGGATAACATATTGACAAGTATAATATATTGACATGGAAAATATATTGACAAGTATAATATATTGACAAGTATAATATATTGACATGGATAATATATTGACATGGAAAATATATTGACAAGTATAATATATTGACATGGATAATATATTGACAAGTAGAATATATTGACAAGTATAATATATTGACATGGATAATATCTTGACAAGTAGAATATATTGACAAGTATAATATATTGACATGGATAATATCTTGACATGGAAAATATCTTGATTTCTATGCAGGGCAAATGATACATCAAATATTAATACGACCATCACTCCCCTGTGTACAGTGCATTTGGAAAGTATTCAGACCCCTTCACTTTTTCCACATTTTTTTACATTACAGCTTTATTCTAAAATGTATTAAATAGTATTTTTTTTATCTCATCAATCTACACACAATGTCCCATAATGACAAAGCAAAATAAGGTTTTCAAAAAAGTATAAATAAATAAAAACTTAAATATCACATTTACATAAGTATTCAGACCCTTTACTCTGTACTTTGTTGGTTTTTGCTCTGACACGCAATGTCAACTGTGGGACCTTATATGACCGGTGTGTGCCTTTCCAAATAATTTACAATCAATTGAATTTACCACAGGTGGACTCAAATCAAGTTGTAAAAATGTATCAAGGATGATCAATGGAAACAGGATGCACCTGAGTTAAATTTAGAGTCTCATAGCAAAGGGTCTGATTTTTTAAATGTTTATTTGCAAAAAATCTAAAACCCTTTTTTCGCTTTGTCTTCATGGGGTATTGTATGTAGATTGATGTGGTGGGAAATGATGTAATCCATTTCAGAATAAGGCTGTAACAAAATGTGGAAACGTCGAGGGGTTTCCGAAGGCACTGCTGCGATGGTGCGACGGCAATGCAATCATTTAAGATTTAAAGGTACTTTATTCCCCATTTAACAGTTTTCAACTCCTTTTGAATTGGCTTTTATCATACAGTATTTATATACATTTTTTCTAGTATTTATATATTTTTACAATATTGTTCTGATTTATCTCTCTGGTAAAACTTTTTTTAAAGGTACTTTAAACATTAAAGGTACTTTGTTCTCATCTCTCTGGTTTCTACTTTTATTCACCAATAAGCAGTGTCACATTCTGTCGTCCAGGTTGCTCATGAAATCTTATTTCCCCATCTCTGACTAATGTGATTACACCTTTTAGCTGCACCTTTTTTTTCACTGGTTTATCTTGATTATACATGTCAGTTCATCTACTTTTCTGCCTCTTGATAATTTCATGAAGGGAGTTTTGCTGCTCGGGAACCATTGTGAAAGCACTTACTCAACGTCCCACGTAGGAGAGGTAGGCAAACTTCTGACTAAATGAACAAGGGGGAAACATTGTCTGTTAGCAAGCTTTTGTTCCAACCCAACACTAACACATCTGATTCAAATGATCCGACTGCTCATGCGATTCAATCCAGAGTAGTTAGGAACTGGTGTGTTGGTGCTGGGCTGGAATAAAATCCTGTGTACACGGCTCTCCAGGACCAGGCTCTTGGCCATCTGCCCTGTTCTTGACATGCAGCTCTGGTCACGCATCCCCCATCCACGCCCTCCTTGCCTGGGCCCTCATGGTCGTGTTCTGCCTCACTTCCACCCTGCCCTCCACCCCACGGCTACAGCGCCCCAGGGAGGTGCTGTATCTCTGAGCGTGGGCACCCCAGTGCCAGGTACGTAGCTGGGAGTCACGCTCCTGCCAGTGGAAGAGGAAGAGCTGCCGGGTGCTCTTACTCTGTCTGGCCCCAGCGCATGGCGGTTCTCAGAGCTGTCATGCCCTCAGCGTCCTCCAGTTGGTGTGGGGCACCAGTAGCTCCTGGATGGACTGCAACTGGCCCTCGGTGGCGGCCACGTGGAGGGCCCCGCGACCCGGGGGAGTCTGGCCCTTAACATTGGCCCCTACAAGAGGGCCACCATTGTTCCTGTTCCCAAGAAAGCTAAGGTAACTGAGCTAAACGACTACCGCCCCGTAGCACTCACATCCGTCATCATGAAGTGCTTTGAGAGACTAGTCAAGGACCATATCACCTCCACCCTACCTGACACCCTAGACCCACTCCAATTTGCTTACCGCCCAAATAGGTCCACAAACGATGCAATCTCAACCACACTGCACACTGCCCTAACCCATCTGGACAAGAGGAATACCTATGTGAGAATGCTGTTCATCGACTACAGCTCGGCATTCAACACCATAGTACCCTCCAAGCTCGTCATCAAGCTCGAGACCCTGGGTGTTCGACCCCGCCCTGTGCAACTGGGTACTGGACTTCCTGACGGGCCGCCCCCAGGTGGTGAGGGTAGGCAACAACATCTCCTCCCCGCTGATCCTCAACACTGGGGCCCCACAAGGGTGCGTTCTGAGCCCTCTCCTGTACTCCCTGTTCACCCACGACTGCGTGGCCACGCACGCCTCCAACTCAATCATTAAGTTTGCGGACGACACAACAGTGGTAGGCTTGATTACCAACAACGACGAGACGGCCTACAGGGAGGAGGTGAGGGCCCTCGGAGTGTGGTGTCAGGAAAACAACCTCACACCCAACGTCAACAAAACTAAGGAGATGATTGTGGACTTCAGAAAACAGCAGAGGGAACACCCCCCTATCCACATCGATGGAACAGTAGTGGAGAGGGTAGCAAGTTTTAAGTTCCTCGGCATACACATCACAGACAAACTGAATTGGTCCACTCACACAGACAGCATCGTGAGGAAGGCGCAGCAGCGCCTCTTCAACCTCAGGAGGCTGAAGAAATTCGGCTTGTCACCAAAAGCACTCACAAACTTCTACAGATGCACAATCGAGAGCATCCTGGCGGGCTGTATCACCGCCTGGTATGGCAACTGCACCGCCCTCAACCGTAAGGCTCTCCAGAGGGTAGTGAGGTCTGCACAACGCATCACCGGGGGCAAACTACCTGCCCTCCAGGACACCTACACCACCCGATGCTACAGGAAGGCCATAAAGATCATCAAGGACATCAACCACCCGAGCCACTGCCTGTTCACCCCGCTGTCATCCAGAAGGCGAGGTCAGTACAGGTGCATCAAAGCTGGGACCGAGAGACTGAAAAACAGCTTCTATCTCAAGGCCATCAGACTGTTAAACAGCCACCACTAACATTGAGTGGCTACTGCCAACACACTGTCAATGACACTGACTCTACTCCAGCCACTTTAATAATGGGAATTGATGGGAAATGATGTAAATATATCACTAGCCACTTTAAACAATGCTACCTTATATAATGTTACTTACCCTACATTATTCATCTCATATGCATACGTAGATACTGTACTCTATATCATCGACTGCATCCTTATGTAATACATGTATCACTAGCCACTTTAACTATGCCACTTGGTTTACATACTCATCTCATATGTATATACTGTACTCGATATCATCTACTGTATCTTGCCTATGCTGCTCTGTACCATCACTCATTCATATATCCTTATGTACATATTCTTTATCCCCTTACACTGTGTATAAGACAGTAGTTTTTTGGAATTGTTAGTTAGATTACTTGTTCGTTATTACTGCATTGTCGGAACTAGAAGCACAAGCATTTCGCTACACTCGCATCAACATCTGCTAACCATGTGTATGTGACAAATAAAATTTGATTTGATTTGATTTGACAAAGATAACAGGGTCAAGTTCATTAGGCAGACAGAAAGAAAACGGACTGAAACACGGAGATACTGGCTTGACTTTTGCTTTCTTCTGCCAAATGTTTTCCGTGACCGAATTAACATGACACAGATATTGCCAGCGTACTTGAAAAACTCGGTATCTACAAAAAGTTACATCTTCAGGAATTAAAAATAATAAATTGTTTAAAATAATAAAGTGTTCGACACAGCAGGCATGTGTCCATGGTGGGTCTTTCAGCAAGTCTGGTAAAGAAATGCAGTATTGCTATTAGGTGATGATGGTTTTTAACCTTTATTTAACTAGGCAAGTCAGTTAAGAACACATTCTTATTTACAATGACGGCCTACCCCGGCAAAATCTCTAACCCAGGACGACGCTGGGCCAATTGTACGCCGCCCTATGGTACTTCCAATCAAAGCCGGTTGTGATACAGCCTGGAATCGAACCAGGGTCTGTAGTGACACCTCTTGCACTGAGATGCAGTGCCTTAGACCACTGAACCACTCGGAAGCCTACTTTTTTTTTACTATGATCAATAATGACCTGAGACATAGAGAGTCTCTGTGTAGGACTGCTGTAGACTATTCTAGGTTCTTCTTTCATGCCACATCACCTTGAATACATCGCCAGTAGCTGCAGCGATCACAAGCTCAGCTCATCCATCATAAGGCCAGATCATCAGGGTGACAGTAGTTCCAGGGATGATGTCATTACAGTGAATAGTGGTGTCATCACATATGTCACCTGTTGGGTGGAGAGAGTACACATTAGGTCTGGTCAGAGAAGCATATCATTAGATAATTAGTCTGACTGGAAAACACCCTCAATAAAATGTTCACCATGACGATCCTATCACTGCTAGCCTACGTTTGAGATTTATAAGGTCCGTGATTCTAACTTCATTAAACCCAATAAAAATCTATGAATAAATATCTAATCATTAAATCAACAACATCTCCCCAGTTCTCATTAAAATATGTCAACAGTTAAACCAGCAAATGAGATCAAAGGTATTTATTTTACCATTATCCAGGTAGCATACTCTCTGGAAGTCTGTGGGAATCCCAACCACTAATTCCATGGTGTTTTTTAGCTCTCTGATTCTCATATTGTGGTGGCAGTCGGGCACAACGAACATCTCTCCCGTTTCACGCAGCCTGGCACCAAGACTGAACTTGACTTTCTTCGACGGGTCACGGTAAACTGCACTTTTGGGTCTCGGTACCTGAAGTGAAATCTTCTTCGTTGTGGTGTAAAAATATGCCATTGGATTGCTCATAGAAACGCGCTCAGTAATTTTTGCAGATTGCAAAGGGTTTAGAATTCTAAAAGAATGAATGAATGAATTCTCTTCCGTTTGGAATGTTGTCTGACTATTACTGTTGCTATGGTGATAGACGTTAGAGTCCCATTGTTGCGCTTTCGGCTCATGTGCGACAGTAACATACACAGAGATGAAAAAATGCCTATGTTTTTGACATGTTACTATTGCAATGATTATAAGACCACTGAAATGATTGTTATTTTTTATTTATTCTTGTTGCCAAATACTTTATACACATACAAAAATTCCAAAATTACACATTTTTCTGATTGAATTTAATTATCTTATTAAAACATTAACCCTAGCGAATAACAACAAGAATAACATCTTCCTGAATCATTATAATTAGATATTTTCAGAGTAAATACAATTGCACTAAAATTGTTTATTTTTTGTATTATTTTATTTATATTTAGTGTATTTTTGAGTATTTTCTTGTTAATACCTGTGTTTTGTTTTGTTAAACATGTTTGATGGAGCAATGTAAGTTGATTTTTGTATTATGAAAAAAATAATAATAATACACAGTTGAAAAAAATATAATCCTTCATGATCAACTGATACTGGGGCGGCAGGGTAGCCTTCTGGTTAGAGTGCTAGCAAGTTCAAAACTCCCAAACTGACAAGTCTGTCGTTCTGCCCCTGAACAGGCAGTTAACCCACTGTTCCTAGGCCTTCATTGAAAATAACAATTTGTTCTTAACTGACTTGCCAATTTAAATAAAGGTAAAATAAAAAAATACTTAGTATCAGTTTAGTTATATTGACTTGGAAATACCTGGTGTATTATGGTCAAATGGTAGGCACACCTTTTTAATGGATTTGCGACAGCAGTCCCACTTTAAATTCTGTACAACTTATTTCTGACTTTGTAACGTGATTGTCTCAGCGGTGACAATTGAAATCGGCTATATAGTCAGTGGTGAAATGGTGATTTTTAGGTGAGGGAGCGCAACAGTTTGATCTCATCATTTTCTCAGCTTTACCGACCAGTGGTTTTGAGCCACACCTACTAAATAAAAATAATCTATAATATTTTTTGGTGTCACATATAAGTTTGCAAAGAATGTAAAATATATATATATATAGAGTTAATAAAGCTGCATACAAACATGGCCTCTTTTTTGCTTTCGGGAGTAAGGCAGCTCCGAAATGCAGGTGTTTCAGCCTTGCTCCGTGCTTTCTGTGGTGGTGGGGCAGCCAGCGGAAAATATAGAATATAGGGGTTGGTAATGTTCTCCAGTTGCTTTGTGATTGGCTCAGTGTTCTGTCACTCATGGGAACAATACATCAACACAAAATCTGTGTATGTATTTAGCTAGGCAAGTCCGTTAAGAACATATTCTTATTTTCAATTGCGGCCTAGGAACTACCTAGTTCAGGGGCAGAACGACAGAATTTGAACATGTCAGCTTGGGGATTCAATCTAGCAACCTTTCGGTTACTAGCCCATTGGTCTAACCACTAGGCTTCCTAGGTGCTAGGCTACCTTCCTAGGTGCTAGGCTACCTTCCTAGGTGCTAGGCTGTGCTAGGCTACCTTCCTAGGTGCTAGGCTGTGCTAGGCTACCTTCCTAGGTGCTAGGCTGTGCTAGGCTACCTTCCTAGGTGCTAGGCTGTGCTAGGCTACCTTCCTAGGTGCTAGGCTGTGCTAGGCTACCTTCCTAGGTGCTAGGCTGTGCTAGGCTACCTTCCTAGGTGCTAGGCTGTGCTAGGGCTACCTTCCTAGGTGCTAGGCTGTGCTAGGCTACCTTCCTAGGTGCTAGGCTGTGCTAGGCTACCTTCCTAGGTGCTAGGCTGTGCTAGGCTACCTTCCTAGGTGCTAGGCTGTGCTAGGCTACCTTCCTAGGTGCTAGGCTGTGCTAGGCTACCTTCCTAGGTGCTAGGCTGTGCTAGGCTACCTGCCTAGTGGTTAGGCTACCTCCCTAGTGGCTAGGCTACCTGCCTAGTGGTTAGAGCTAGAACATTCAAGCCCATTTGGGTGCCGCCATAGATTTACAGTAGAAGTGCCCGTCCAAGAAGGCTGAAGGTCATTGGCCACAGATACAATTTAGTTAAATCACGTTTTTTTTATACCTTAGCTTTGATTGGACTGATCATGTCAACATCATACTTTCAAAATCTTAGCAATCAAGCTAGACAAGCAGTCGTCATCATGAATCATGTTGACAATCTACTGGCAAATCCTTTTCCATCCTTATCATATGAAGAGAAATTATAGATAAAACGTCTCTGTGCTCATTTGCCATAAACATTACACAACAAGTCGGAACTCACAAACTCAACTATGAGTGGTTTGGAAGGAAGCAGTGGCTAACTACAAGGATCTCAAAGCAATCACTATTTGATTCCTCTGCCTGCTATTCAATGGAGAGTGTGCGTGGTCCAAGTCTGGGTTTAAGGATTTAAAACATCTGTCTGAAAGGGTCTCTAAACATGTGAATTGTGTGAATTGTGCATCACATATAGACAACGCTGTTAAACTCGGACTTCTGGGGAAATCAAACGTTTTGGCTCAGCTAGACACCTTACATATACGAGCTATCGACCTTTACAACAAACAAATGGAAGAAAATAGGTACGTGCTTGCCAGAATTATCATGCATTAAATAGTGTGGCAATTGTGTGATACACTGCAGGGCCTGTTTGTACAACTGTTCTGACTTGGTGGTCCACATATAGCCTATAGCCTGTTTTAGAGAAATGCCATCATCTAGTATTGTAACAGCTGCTTACGTCCCTCCATTGTAAGAGCTTTCATTGTCTGCTTACGTACCCTCATTGTAAGAGCTTTCATTGTCTGCTTATGTGCCCCCGTTATTTATCTTACGGTTCTGACTTGGAGTACGGGGAAAACACTGTAAGAATGACCCATGCTCTGAATTATGTCGCTGTCCATTTCAAAAGTGCTGAAGGAATAAGCGGTATATAGGCAACATCCGCCTCAGCTCACTCATGTCTTAATCAAAATGACGGCTTGCCTCTTAAAACTTCACTAGGGTAGGGGGCAGCATTCGGAATTTTGGATGAAAAGCGTGCCCAAATTAAACTGCCTGCTACTCAGGCGGAGAAGCTAGGATATGCATGTAATTAGTAGATTTGAATAGAAAACACTCTAAAGTTTCCAGAACTGTTAAAATAATGTCTGTGAGTATAACAGAACTGATATGGCAGGCGAAAACCTGAGGAAAATCTAACCAGGAAGTACTATTATTTTGAAAGGCTGTTTTTCCATTGAAATCCTATCCACCATACAAAGACTTAGGACCCAGTTCACTATCTCTATGGCTTCCTCTACATGTGGCCAATCTTTAGGCATTGTTTCAGGATTTTACTCTGAAAAATGAGGGAGATACAGCACTTTCAATGAGTGGACAGTGGAAATTTCCAGACACGAGCCTTTCTTGTTTCTCCTTTTCTATTGACGAAGCTTTTGTCCGGTTGAAATATTATTGATTATTTATGACAAAAACAACCTGATTTTGATTTTAAACATCGTTTGACATGTTTCTACTAACTTTTATTGTACTTTTTTGACTTTTTGTCTTGATGTTGAGAACGCGCATTGTGCCTTTGGATTTCTGAACTAAACGCACCAACAAAACAGAGGTTTTTGGAGATAAAGAGGGACATTATCGAACAAAACAAACATTTATTCTCTAACATGGAGACCTGGAAGTGCCACCAGATGAAGATCATCAAAGGTAAGTGATTAATTTTAACACTATTTCTGACTTTTGTGACACCTCTCCTTGGTTGGAAAATGGCTGTGTGGTTTTTGTGGCTAGGCGCTGACAAAACATAATCGCAAAGTGTGCTTTCGCCTTTTTGAACTCTGACACAGCGGTTGCATTAAGGAGAAGTTTATCTTTGTATCTTAGATCAATGTTTATGATGAGTATTTCTGTAATTTGATGTGGCTCTCTGCACTTTCACCGGATCTTTGTTTGAGACAATGCATTTCTGAACTTAACGCGCCAATGTAAACTGAGATTTTTGGATATAAATATGAACTTTATCGAACAACACATAAATGTATTGTGTAACACGAGGTCCTATGAGTGCCATCTGATGAAGATCATCAAAAGGTTAGTGATTAATTTAATAGCTATTTCTGACTTTTGTGGAAAATGGCTGTATGGTTTTCTGTGACTAGGCGCTGACCTAACATAATCGCATGGTGTGCTTTCGCAGTAAAGCCTTTTTGAAGTCGGATACTGTCGTTGGATTTACAAGACGTTTATCTTTAAAATGGTATATAATATTTGTATGTTTGAGGAATTTTAATTATGGGATTTCTGTTGTTTTGAATTTGGAGCCTTGCAATTTCACTGGCTGTTGTCGAGGTGGGACGCTACCTCCCACTTGTACCAGAGAGGTTAACCGCTTATTCTTACATACAGTATGACATAGTTTGTACATCGGCATTGTTATATTGCTCGTATAGGTGTATCACATTAGTATGTTATTCATCATTTTAGGCAATGTTATAAGGATGCATTTAATTAGATTGCTTTCTTTGTGTGTTATAATTAGCTCAGGTGTTTTTTGCTACGAGGAGGGTGGTAAGTTACAGACCAAACAACATTATATTATAGTATCCCCTCCTTATAACCATGGTTGCCAGTGACAGTCTCTTCCCATTCAGATATTTGTGTTCAACAGAGAGTTCAGTAATAGAGCCATGAAATTCCAGTTCTTATTTCGAGGGTTGTTTTGTTTGCTCAATGCGCTGTCAGTGGGGGTCCTCCCTCAGAATTATGTTGGCCATCTAAAGCTCATTTCTGGCATTTAAAAAAATTTGCACTATTATTATTTTTACCCCTTTTTCCTCCTCAATTGGTAGTTATCCTCTTGTCCCATCACTGTTTCCGCTGTCTCCAAAACACGACCCTTCTAATCCACGCTGCTTCTTGACACACTGCTCGCTTAACCAGGAAGCCAGCCGCACAAATGTGTCGGAGGAGTGCGATGCAGTGCCTTAGACCGCTGCACCAGTCGGGAGGCCCATTTCCTGCATTTCTACACTATATGACACTTTTGGGGTAATTTTCGGGGTTGCTTTGATTGTAAATAAGAATATAATCTGTTTCTAAACACGTCTCCGTGAATGTGGATGCTACCATGATTATGGAAAATCCTAAATGAATTATGAATAATGATGAGTGAGAAAGTTATAGACGTACATGTTTTCAATACAGTGTACTTTGTCGCACAGTATACTTTTAAATCTTGTAATAAATCAAATCTAGTGTTACATAACTTGACATTTCTGTCATCTATTGTGACATTGTAGGAGGATAACCAACCCTCCAATTAATGGCAATGCATGTCTTAGCCGTTATAAATGCTAAGTTACACAGTTTCTTCTGATAACAGTCTCCAGTATCAACATTTCCAAGCAAACAAAACCAGGGAGAAGGGATAATCTGTAGACATGCTGAGATAAAAGTACATACTCTTTGCCAGAATTCAGTCAGCCTTTACGATAGCATAACATATGAAAATATGTCCCCTTTTGTGTTTTATACTTCTAGCAGAGGAATTACATTTCTGAGTGCATGATATTCAGTTTCACTGGCATATAGTACCATCTACTGATGATCTTAAACTGCAGTTATTTATGTCTGAGATTATATGAACATGACGGCATTCAAACAAATCTGTGTCCATTCATCATCAATAGTGTCTCCTAGGTCTTCCTCACATTTTTGTGTTAGACAGATTTTTACACGCTACAATACTCGGCGGTCCACTTCGCGGCTGAGCTGTTGTTGCACCTAGACGTTGCCACTTCACAATAACAGGACTTACAGTTGATCGGGACAAACTGACTTGTAGAAAATGTGGCATCCTATGACGGTGCCACGCTGAAAGTCACTGAGCTCTTCAGTAAGGCCATTCTACTGTCAATGTTTGTCTATGGAGATTGCATGGCTGTGTGCTCTATTTTATACACCTTTTAGCAATAGGTGTAGCTGAAAAATCCAAATCCACTCATTTGAAGTGGTGTCCACATACTTTTGTATATATAGTGTATGTGGGATGCTGGGCTGAAGGGAGTTGTAGTTTTCATGAAGCAAATATTCAACCTAGTTCAGCGCATAAACGTGGTAATTAAATACAATGACCACAATCCATTGCACGTGTTCTTCCTGGCTCGGACAGAGCACGCACAACAGACAGCATTTAAGCATTTTTCTACGGCTGGCCATGCTTTCCACCTGGCTACTCCTACCCCGGTCAACAGCACTGCACCCCCCACAGCAACTCGCCCAAGCCTTCCCCATTTCTCCTTCTCCCAAATCCGTTCAGCTGATGTTCTGAAAGAGCTGCAAAATCTGGACCCTTACAAATCAGCCGGGCTAGACAATCTGGACCCTTTCTTTCTAAAATGATCTGCCGAAATTGTTGCCACCCCTATTACTAGCCTGTTCAACTTCTCTTTCGTGTCGTCTGAGATTCCCAAAGATTGGAAAGCAGCTGCGGTCATCCCCCTCTTCAAAGGGGGGGACACTCTTGACCCAAACTGATACAGACCTATATCTATCCTACCATGCCTTTCTAAGGTCTTCGAAAGCCAAGTCAACAAACAGATTACCGACCATTTCGAATCTCACCATACCTTCTCTGCTAAGCAATCTGGTTTCAGAGCTGGTCATGGGTGCACCTCAGCCACGCTCAAGGTCCTAAACGATATCTTAACCGCCATCGATAAGAAACATTACTGTGCAGCCGTATTCATTGATCTGGCCAAGGCTTTCGACTCTGTCAATCACCACATCCTCATCGGCAGACTCGACAGCCTTGGTTTCTCAAATGATTGCCTCGCCTGGTTCACCAACTACTCCTCTGATAGAGTTCAGTGTGTCAAATCGGAGGGTTTGCTGTCCGGACCTCTGGCAGTCTCTATTGGGGTGAAACATGGTTCAATTCTTGGGCCGACTCTCTTCTCTGTATACATCAATTAGGTCGCTCTTGCTGCTGGTGAGTCTCTGATCCACCTCTACGCAGACGACACCATTCTGTATACTTCTGGCCCTTCTTTGGACACTGTGTTAACAACCCTCCAGGCAAGCTTCAATGCCATACAACTCTCCTTCCGTGGCCTCCAATTGCTCTTAAATACAAGTAAAACTAAATGCATGCTCTTCAACCGATCGCTACCTGCACCTACCCGCCTGTCCAACATCACTACTCTGGACGGCTCTGACTTAGAATACGTGGACAACTACAAATACTTAGGTGTCTGGTTAGACTGTAAACTCTCCTTCCAGACCCATATCAAACATCTCCAATCCAAAGTTAAATCTAGAATTGGCTTCCTATTTCGCAACAAAGCATCCTTCACTCATGCTGCCAAACATACCCTTGTAAAACTGACCATCCTACCAATCCTCGACTTTGGCGATGTCATTTACAAAATAGCCTCCAATACCCTACTCAACAAATTGGATGCAGTCTATCACAGTGCAATCCGTTTTGTCACCAAAGCCCCATATACTACCCACCATTGCGACCTGTACGCTCTTGTTGGCTGGCCCTCGCTTCATACTCGTTGCCAAACCCACTGGCTCCATGTCATCTACAAGACCCTGCTAGGTAAAGTCCCCCCTTATCTCAGCTCGCTGGTCACCATAGCATCTCCCACCTGTAGCACACGCTCCAGCAGGTATATCTCTCTAGTCACCCCTAAAACCAATTCTTTCTTTGGCCGCCTCTCCTTCCAGTTCTTTGCTGCCAATGACTGGAACGAACTACAAAAATCTCTGAAACTGGAAACACTTATCTCCCTCACTAGCTTTAAGCACCAACTGTCAGAGCAGCTCACAGATTACTGCACCTGTACATAGCCCACCTATAATTTAGCCCAAACAACTACCTCTTTCCCTACTGTATTTAATTAATTAATTTATTTTGCTCCTTTGCACCCCATTATTTTTATAAACAATTGAAGTACAAATGGCATGCCTACCAGCTGGTAAGAGATCCACCAGACCTCTGACACTTTGTCTGAGCAGAGGGTTAGTGCTATTTGTCTGAGGTAGTTATACACATCATCGTGTCTGTACAACTCCATGATCAAGATCAGCTGCCTGTGGACACACACATGAAGACGTTCTGTTCAACACACACTGGATCTTTCTAAAAAAAAAAGTACATTTTCTTTCTCTGATATCTTCACTCCACAAAGAAGTCCAACAATACTTCTATATGCATTGGGAGAGCAGAGTAAATAAAACCAAGAGGGCGACTGCTTTTGTGACAGCATGGAGCGCCACGTTAACCTGAGTGACAGTGTGTTTGTGCCATCATGCCAAGTCCCTGTCACTCATTGTTGTGTTTGGCTTGATGGAGTAGACAAGAGCACAAACAGATACGGGGCCAGGACCTGAATCCACAAACTGTCTCAGAGTAGGAGTGCTGATCTAGGATCTGTCCATATAATCTTATTACGATCTAAAAGGCAAAACTGGTTCTAGTTCAGCACTCCTACGCCGAGATACTGAGGATACGGGCCCAATGTTAGTGATTTACTGCCATATGCCGTCCTGCTCAGGAGCATCATTCATTGGCTGATCCACCCTGCTGACCTGGATGAAACCCTGTGATCATAGGAAGGCCCATCCAAGTGGAATACTAAAATTGTGCATGACATCACAGTCTGGTGGCAAGTGCGCCCTCTATTGGGAGAAATCTGGAGGCCTCGATCCTAGATGAATGCGAAAGACTCACCCGGCCAGCTGGTATCTAAATTAATGGGAAAATGAGTTTGTTATGACAGAATGCTAAAATTGGGTGAAACCAAAAGTTACGCGTCTCAAAAGGCACCGAATTGGTGGAAACACCCTCATCATGTTTCCCCAAAGTTACCATTATTCATCATTACAAAACCCCTGGACAACAAATGATAATTTATTAGTGACGCAAGGCACAAGTATCAAAAGAAGTGGAGACAAATGAAATAAGAGTAACAAGAGTACCTGTAAACTAAACATGTTGTAATTGAGAAAGAGAAATTGGTTCTATGACAACCATATGAACTCAGTACACAGGTCAAGTCAGTCAGACATCCTCATTTAAAATCCACTCCAGATTTACCATGTCATACGTATTATGGTAGCCCGAGTTCCAGTCTGTTTGTGCTCTCATGACAACTCCTTGTCAATGTTTGGCTTGACAACGAGCAATGGAGTTGGTAAGAAGAGCACGAACAGATCTGAGACCAGGCTAGTAAAAGAGCACAGCAGGTGGACCAAACGTTTTCATTTTAATGTGTAGCCTATGTAGATGGCCGATTTAGAATTGCTACACAGTTACTCGTTACACTTATGGTGGTCTCACCTTGAGGAAGTCATAGAGGTGTTTGAGCACGCCGATGCGCACCTCGTCCAGGTTCTTAAGGAAGCCGCTGAAGATGGGCACCAGGTCGGCCGCCGTCAGCTGGTCCCCCAGGATCAGGGCCAGATCGTGGACTCAAATGCACCACCAATGAAATTTCGCATTTTAGACCAGGACTAGGCTGAATCTGTTTCTGGAACACTGACCCTAGATCTTGTCAATCGCAATTCCTTGGACATTGGATCGTTTTACTATTCTCAGACAAAACCATTTAAATGTAGATGTACACCAGACTTGACTGGATCATAAATGTCCCTCTATGTGCACAGTAAGGTTTATTAGAAATTCAGAAATTCAGTGTTTGACAGAACTGACTAACTGACCTGGACCTTGGACTTCTCCTCATACACCTAGTTGAAAGCAGAGTCCTCTTTCCCCTCCAGGCTCTCCATCAGCTCCGGATCCTGACCAACAACAGGAGTAGATACATAGACAAATATGCCAGTCAGCTAGCACAGGCAAATATGCCAGTCAGCTAGCACAGACAAATATACCAGTCAGCTAGCACAGACAATATAACAGTCAGCTAACACAGACAAACATCTAGCACAGACAAATATAACAGTCAGCTCGCACAGACAAACATACCAGTCAGCTAGAACAGACAAATATACCAGTCAGCTAGCACAGACAAATATACCAGTCAGCTAGCACAGACAATATAACAGTCAGCTAACACAGACAAACATCTAGCACAGACAAATATAACAGTCAGCTCGCACAGACAAACATACCAGTCAGCTAGAACAGACAAATATACCAGTCAGCTAGCACAGACAAATATACCAGTCAGCTAGCACAGACAATATACCAGTCAGCTAGCACAGACAAATATACCAGTCAGCTAGAACAGACAAATATACCAGTCAGCTAGCACAGACAAATATACCAGTCAGCTAGAACAGACAAATATACCAGTCAGCTAGAACAGACAAATATACCAGTCAGCTAGAACAGACAAATATACCAGTCAGCTAGCACAGACAAACATACCAGTCAGCTAGCACAGACAAATATACCAGTCAGCTAGCACAGACAAACATACCAGTCAGCTAGCACAGAAAAATATACCAGTCAGCTAGAACAGACAAACATACCAGTCAGCTAGAACAGACAAATATACCAGTCAGCTAGAACAGACAAACATACCAGTCAGCTAGCACAGACAAATATACCAGTCAGCTAGCACAGACAAATATACCAGTCAGCTAGCACAGACAAATATACCAGTCAGCTAGCACAGACAAATATACCAGTCAGCTAGCACAGACAAATATACCAGTCAGCTAGCACAGACAAATATAACAGTCAGCTAGCACAGACAAACATGAGGGAACTTCTGGACCATATCTCTACATTTAGTGGAACCCTTTTGGCTCAAGAGCAGCCCCAGTGTCAAAGTTACATATAAAGTTAGAAAACACACACACACAAAAAAACACACACACGGTTGTGAATACACAGGTCAAGCTCAAACTCCTAAATGTCCAGACTATTAAGTTCACTGTGTGTTAAATAATGTTCTGAAGGTTGGATGATATCCCGTGCATTGTGTCACCATAAAACACAACTTGTCCAAAATTATTGAACCAATTTCTTTACTTAATTAACAACCTTTGACAAGAAATGTTTCCCTCAATCCTCACCTTGTACATCAGGGTCGTCAATGTGGGGCTGGAGGCAGTCCAATACCTTCTGGATCTGAGAGCAGGTGGCTGGATCCAGACTGGACATCTCCCTGTCCTCTACCACCCCCTCCTCCTTTTCTCCCTCTGTCCAGTAGAAGAAAGAGTTACAATTCTGGTCTGTTTGTTCCGTCTCCTTGTTTTTATTATTTGTGGGAGGAAGGTTGTTGTTGTTGAGCGCCTGGCCTTCGTGTTGGTTTTGGGGAGGAGTGTGTGTGGAGTCGCTGCCGCTGTTCCCCCTGGACATCGATTCTAGGGATGGGGTGGAACGGCCATCTTGGTTAATGGGTGTGTGAGAGGGTCTCATTGTGGTGCCATTGGAGGACTCTATGCAGAGGGGAGAATTGCTGCAACAGAGAGCCAACAAATATCAGAGAGACCCTTTATCTCCCTCCAACTATATCAACAT
This sequence comes from Oncorhynchus tshawytscha, assembly GCF_018296145.1. NCBI lineage: Eukaryota > Metazoa > Chordata > Actinopteri > Salmoniformes > Salmonidae > Oncorhynchus > Oncorhynchus tshawytscha. Next base: position 65,683,408 of record NC_056435.1, read on the forward strand.
AATTTATTCCAAATGCATTTAAAAAAAATCACAACACAACTTTAAATCAAACCCATTTTACACTAGAACTGCTAAATCAGTCATTTTGACTGCTCATAAATTGTATTAATTGATTACTCAATATTTTTTGTCATGCCGTCATCTGACCTCGACATCTCCTAAATAAGTCTATATAACACATTGACGTTGTTAGAATCTTAAAATCAGAACTGGAGTTACAGCCAGTCTTCAGGTTAGGGTCAGTTTTTCTGAATTTCCACCTGGCTGACATGCCCAAAGTAAACTGCCTGTTACTCAGGCCCAGAAGCCAGGATATGCATGTAATTGGAACCATTGGATAGAAAACACTTTGAAGTTTGTGGAAATGTTAAATTAATGTATGACACAATAGATATGTTAGGAGAAAATCCAAAGAAATACCAACCGGAATTCCTTTTTTTTTTTGAGAGCACATGCTCTACAATGGAAGGTATAGGGGCATATTCAAATCCAGCTCCCAGATTGCAATTCCTATGGCTTCCACTAGATATCAACAGTCTTTGTTCAAAGTTTCAGGCTTGTTTCTTCCCAAATGAGGAAGAAAAATTAGTTTTAGTACTGGGACTCAGAGTTGGAAAGCAGTCTGTGCACGCGCCTGCTAATATCATTTTCCTATTGAATACAATTCTTTCCGTATGAAATATTATAGTTTAATTACATTTTAGGGTACCTGAGGATTAGATAGAAACGTACTTTCACTTGTTTTAACATAGTTTAGCGATAGCTTTTTGGGATTCCTTTCTCTGCGTGTTGAACGAGTGGATTACTCAAATCGATGGCACCAACTAAACTGACTTTTTGGGATATAAAGAAGGATTTTATCTAACAAAATGACACTACATGTAGTAGTTGGGACCCTTTGGATTGCAAATCAGAAGAAGATTTTTAAAAAGTAAGTGAATATTTAATTGCTGTTTGTGATTTTATGAAGCCTGTGCCGGTGGAATATGTTGATGTGGGGCGCCGTCCTCAAACAATCGCATAGCATGCTTTTGCTGTAAAACCTATTGTAAATCAGATAGATGTACAAGAATTTAAGCTTTTAACCAATATAAGACACTTGTATGTAGCTAAATGTTTAATATCCATCATTTTTATGATTATTTATTTGAATTACGCACCCTCCAATTTCACTGGAAGTTGTCGACAGGTGTTCCACTGGCGGGATGCCTAGCCCGAAGAAATGTTAATGAAGGAATGTCATTATTTGAATGAATTTCCCCCATTGCTCCTTCTTCTTCCAACAGCAGGGCCTGCTCCGCTCCTACTCCCAATAGTAGGACCTGCTCTGCTCCTCCTCCCAACATTAGGGACTGCTCCACTCCTACTTCTTCCAACATTAGGGACTGCTCTACTTCTTCCAACAAATCAATTCAAATCTTATTTGTCACATACACATGGTTAGCAGATGTTAATGCGAGTGTAGCGAAATGCTTGTGCTTCTTGTTCCGACAATGCAGTAATAACCACCGAGTAATCTAACCTAACAATTCCAAAACTACTACCTTATACACACAAGTGTAAAGGGATAAAGAATATGTACATGAAGATATATGAATGAGTGATGGTACAGAACGGCATAGGCAAGATGCAGTAGATGGTATCGAGTACAGTATATACATATGAGATGAGTAATGTAGGGTATGTAAACAAAGTGGCATAGTTTAAAGTGGCTAGTGATACATGTATTACATAAAGATGCAGTAGATGATATAGAGTACAGTATATACGTACATATGAGATAAGTAATGTAGGGTATGTAAACATTATATTAGGTAGCATTGTTTAAAGTGGCTAGTGATATATTTTTCCATCAATTTCCATCAATTTCCATTATTAAAGTGGCTGGAGTTGAGTCAGTGTGTTGGCAGCAGCCACTCAATGTTAGTGGTGGCTGTTTAACAGTCTGATGGCCTTGAGATAGAAGCTGTTTTTCAGTCTCTCGGTCCCTGCTTTGATGCACCTGTACTGACCTCGCCTTCTGGATGATAGCGGGGTGAACAAGCAGTGGCTCGGGTGGTTGTTGTCCTTGATGATCTTTATGGCCTTCCTGTGACATCGGGTGGTGTAGGTGTCCGTGAGGGCAGGTAGTTTGCCCCCGGTGATGCGTTGTGCAGACCTCACTTCCCTCTGGAGAGCCTTACGGTTGTGGGCGGAGCAGTTGCCGTACCAAGCGGTGATACAGCCCGACAGGATGCTCTCGATTGTGCATCTGTAGAAGTTTGTGAGTGCTTTTGGTGACAAGCTGAATTTCTTCAGCCTCCAGAGGTTGAAGAGACGCTGCTGCACATTTTTCACAATGCTATCTGTGTGGGTAGACCAATTCAGTTCATCCGTGATGTGTACGCCGAGGAACTTAAAACTTACTACCCTCTCTACTACTGTTTTATTTTCCTGACACCACACTCCGAGGGCCCTCACCTCCTCCCTGCAGGTCGTCTCGTCGTTGTTGGTAATCAAGCCTACCACTGTAGTGTCGTCCGCAAACTTGATGATTGAGTTGGAGGCGTGCATGGCCACGTAGTCGTGGGTGAACAGGGAGTACAGGAGAGGGCTCAGAACGCACCTTTGCGGGGCCCCAGTGTTGAGGATCAGCGGAGTGGAGATGTTGTTTACCTACCCTCACCACCTGGGGGCGGCCCGTCAGGAAGTCCAGTACCCAGTTGCACAGGGCTGGGTCGAGACCCAGGTGTCTCGAGCTTGATGACAAGTTTGGAGGGTACTATGGTGTTAAATGCTGAGCTGTAGTCGATGAACAGCATTCTCACATAGGTATTCCTCATGTCCAGATGGGTTAGGGCAGTGTGCAGTGTGGTTGCGATTGCGTCGTCTGTGGACCTATTTGGGCGATAAGCAAATTGGAGTGGGTCTAAGGTGTCAGGTGGGGTGGAGGTGATATGGTCCTTGACTAGTCTCTCAAAGCACGTCATGATGACGGAAGTGAATGCTACGGGCGGTAGTCGTTTAGCTCAGTTACCTTAGCTTTCTTGGGAACAGGGACAATGGTGGCCCTCTTGAAGCATATGGGAACAGCAGACTGGGATAAAGATTGATTGAATATGTCCATTAACACACCAGCCAGCTGGTCTGCGCATGCTCTGAGGCCGCGGCTGGGGATGCCGTCTGGGCCTGCAGCCTTGTGACGGTTAACACGTTTAAATGTTTTACTCACTTCGGCTGCAGTGAAGGAGAGTCCACAGGTTTCAGTTGCGGCCGTGTCAGTGGCACTGTATTGTCCTCAAAGCGGGCAAAAAAGTTATTTAGTCTGTCTGGGAGCAAGACATCCTGGTCCGCGACGGGGCTGGTTTTCTTTTTGTAATACGTGATTGACTGTAAACCCTGCCACATACCTCTTGTGTCTGAGCCGTTGAATTGCCTCTATACTGACGCTTAGCTTGTTTGATTGCCTTGCGGAGGGAATAGCTACACTGTTTGTATTCGGTCATGTTTCCGGTCACCTTGCCCTGGTTAAAAGCAGTGGTTTGTGCTTTCAGTTTCACGCGAATGCTGCCATCAATCCACGGATTCTGGTTTGGGAATGTTTTAATCGTTGCTATGGGTACGACATCGTCAACGCACTTTCTAATGAACTCGCTCACCGAATCAACGTATTCATCAATGTTGTTGTTTGACGCAATGCGGAACATATCCCAGTCCACGTGATGGAAGCAGTCTTGGAGCGTGGAATCAGATTGGTCGGACCAGCGTTGAACAGACCTGAGCGCGGGAGCTTCTTGTTTTAGTGTCTCTCTGTAGGCTGGGAGCAACAAAATGGAGTCGTGTTCAGCTTTTCCGAAAGGAGGGCGGGGGAGGGCCTTATATGCGTCGCGGAAGTTAGAATAGCAATGATCCAGGGTTTTACCAGCCCTGGTTGCGCAATCGATATGCTGATACAGTTTAGGGAGTCTTGTTTTCAGATTAGCCTTGTTAAAATCCCCAGCTACAATGAATGCAGCCTCAGGATATGTGGTTTCCAACAGTAACGCCTGCTCCGCTCCTCCTTCTCCCAACAGTAGGGTCTGCCCCGCTCCTTCTTCTCCCCACAATAGGACCTAATCCACTCCTTCCTCTCCCCACAATAGGGCCTGCTCCGCTCCTCCTTCTCCAAACATTAGGGCCTGCTCCGCTCCTTCTCCCAACAATAGGGCCTGCTCCACTCCTCTCAACAGTAGGTCCTGCTCCTTTCCTCCCAACAGTAGGGCCTGCTCCTCTCCTCCCAACAGTAGGGCCTGCTCCTCTCCTCCCTCTCCCAACAGTAGGGCATGCTCCGCTCCTCCTTCTCCAAACAGTAGGGCCTGCTCCGCTCCTCCTTCTCCCAACAGTAGGGCCTGCTCCGCTCCTCCCAACAATTGGGCCTGCTCCATTCCTCCCAACAGTAGGTCCTGCTCCACTCCTTCTTCCAACAGTTGAAAGTGCAGTGCCCAGCTGATAATCACCCCGATAATGAAACTGAATCTAAACTAATTTCACAAATATAACAACAGATGAAATAAACTAAGTAAAGTATGTTGGGAAGAAAGGGGGAGAATGGGTGAGTTGATGAGCGGTTGATGAGCGTTCTTATCAGTCTACTCTTGCCTACAGGGAATACAGGCTAGACAGCGAGAGCGTGTGTAAATGTACATGCTGAACTGCTTTCAATATCTGGAAAGATATCCACATGAGGCAGCAGGTGAGAGAGTGTGGGAGAATGTGGTGATGAGGCTTATGGAACCTTATGCTGGCAAGGGGACAAATGTCACCATGGACAATTTCTTCACTTCACTGTCATTGGCAAATAAGTTGGCTTGTAAAGAAAACAAGTCTGGTCGCACCATGAACAAAGTGAAACAGGAGCTATCTCCCTCTGCGCAAAATTCAGCACCTACACAGCCATGGTGGAGTACAACAGTGCTGAATAATGTCAAGAAGATTGGAACAAAAAGAGAACCGTAGACTGTTACGCACTACAACCAAACAAAGGTATGACAAAGTGTCAAGCAAGTGAAAGTTACCAAATATGTGTCAACTGTTTGGACAAGGAATAGCAGCTGCTAAAACTCTCAACCAATGTTCTTCTACCTTCCGGAATGCATATAATGCCCTCCCCCGCCCTCCATTCAGCAAATCAGACCACGATTCCATCTTGCTCCTCCCCTCCTATTGCCAGAAACTCAAACAGTAAGCACCTGGGGTGAGGACTATTCAACGCTGGTCTGACCAATCGGAAATCACGCTTCAAGATTGTTTTGATCACCGGGATATGTTCAGTGTAGCTTCAGAATATAATAGACACATACGGTGATTTAATTTATCAGGGTTGTACCCACAGTGACTATTAAAACCTACCCAAACCAAAAACTGTGGATAGATGGGAGAATTCACACAAAACTGAAAGCACGAACCACCACATTTAACCAGGGCAAGAAGACTGGGAATATGGAAGAATACAAACAGTGTAGTTCTTCACTCCGCAAAGCAATCATGTAGGCTAAACGTTGGTATAGGGACAAAGTTGAGTCCCAGTTCAACGGCTCAGACATGAGACGTATGTGGCAGGGTCTACAGACAATCACGGATTATAAAAGGGAAACCAGCCACGTCGCGGACACCAACGTCTGTGTCACGCCCTGGTCGAAGTATTTTGTGTTTATCTTTATTTATTTTGTCAGGCCAGGGTGTGGCATGGGTTTTTGTATGTGGTGTATATGTATTGGGATGGTAGCTAGTGGGGTGTTCTAGTTAAGTCTATGGCTGTCTGAAGTGGTTCTCAATCAGAGGCAGATGTTTATCGTTGTCTCTGATTGGGAACCATATTTAGGCAGCCATATTCTTTGAGTTTGTCGTGGGTGATTGTCCTTAGTGTCCTTGTTCCTGTTTTTGTTAGTTTACACAAGTATAGGCTGTTTATGTTTTCGTTTCGTTCGTTACGTTTATTGTTTTGTAGTGTTTGTATTTAAATTCGTGTTACGTTTGTTCATTAAACATGGATCGCAATCTACACGCTGCATTTTGGTCCGACTCTCCTTCACACCTAGAAAACCGTTAGTCTGGCTTCCTGACATGCTGAACACCTTCTTCGCTCGGTTATTCGTTAGCTCATATATTTTGGTGGATTGTACACAATTGTTACATACATTGTATTTTGCCTAGTATTCACCCCCTTGGCACTTTTCCTATTTTGTTGCTTTTTCAACTTGGAATTCAAATGGATTTTGGGGGGTTTGTATCATTTGATTTACACAACATATACACAACTACCACTATGACGATGCAAAAATATTTTTGATTGTGAAACAAACAAGTAATAAGACAAAAACTTGAGTGTGCATTACTATTCACCCCCCCCAAAAGTCAATACTTTGTTAGAGCCACCTTTTGCAGGAATTGCAGCTGCAAGTCTCTTTGGGTACGTCGCTAAGCTTGGCACGTTTAACCATTGGGATTTTTGCCCCTTCTTCAAGGCAACACTGCTGCAGCTCCTTCAATTTGGATGGGTTCCGCTTAAGTACAGCAATCTTTAAGTCATACCACAGATTCTCAATTGGATTGAGGTCTGAGCTTTGACTATGCCATTCCAAGACATTTAAATGTTTCTCCTTAAACCACTCAAGTGTTGATTTAGCAGTATGCTTAGGGTCATTGTCCTGCTGGAAGGTGAACCTCCGTCCCAGTCTCAAATCTCTGGAAGACTGAAACAGGTTTCCCTCAAGAACTCCCATGTATTTAGCGCCATCCATCATTCCTTCAATTCTGACCAGATCCCAGTCCCTGCCAATGAAAAACATCCCCACAGCATGATGCTGCCCACCACCATGCTTCACTGTGGGGATGGTGTTCTTGGGGTGATGGGAGATGTTTGGTTTGCGCCAGACATAGCGTTTTCCTTGATGGCCAAAGGGCTACATTTTAGTCTCATCTGACCAGAGTACCTTCTTCCATATGTTTGGGGAGTCTCCCACATTCCTTTCCTCAAGTGGTCCTATGGACAGACACTCCAATCTCTGCTGTGGAGCTTTGCAGCTCCTTCAGGGTTATCTTTGGTCTCTTTGTTGCATCTCTGATTAATGCCCTCCTTGCCTGGTCCGTGAGTTTTGGTGGGTGGCCCTCTTTTGGCAGGTTTGCCTTCCTCTACTAGTACACAGCCCTCTCTCTCTCTCTTCTCCTTCCTCTACTGGTACACAGCCCTCTCTCTCTCTTCTCCTTCCTCTACTGGTACACAGCCCTCTCCCTCTCTTCTCCTTCCTCTACTGGTACACAGCCCTCTCCCTCTCTTCTCCTTCCTCTACTGGTACACAGCCCTCTCTTCTCCTTCCTCTACTCGTACACAGCCCTCTCCCTCTCTCTTCTCCTCCTCCTTCCTCCTCAGGGCCAGTCACGTGTGTTTAGAAGCAGATCTGAACTGGGTGCAGTTTTTGGACATTGCTGTGGATCACAACCTACAGAAGATCAAAGCTCTGATTAAAGGGTCCAGCTAGACGATGAGTGGCAGTGTGGGTACGTGTGTATGAGGTGAATGAAAACAAAGAGGTGTGTGAAGAGGACTGGGGGTCTTTTCTCTGACCCTGAGCTCAATGGACTGGGACTTTGTTGAATGTTACTGAAGTGTGTGTTCTTCCCTCTTGTGTACACACATGCTCTACATCATTTTAACAGCAGATATTACATTACTGCAAGACAAATATTTGACAAACAAACATTTTGCTTCATGAGTGCATGAATATTTACAGATTAATTATCCTTTACCACTTTTATTGTGTATTTTAGTGGGACATCATACAGCCAGACACTTCGTATTTCAGTGGAACATTTTTTTAAATTTTCATTTGATTTATTTCACCTTTATTTAACCAGGTAAAACTGCAACCTGGCCAGTGCGACAAAAAAAACAGAGTTAAACATGGGATAAACAAAAGTACAGTCAATAACACAATGGAACAATCTGTATATGTGATGTAAGGAGGTAAGGCAAAAAAATAGGCCTATAGTGGCGAAGTAATTACAATTCAGCAATTTACACTGGAGTGATATATGTGCAGATTAGAATGTGCAAGTAAAAATACTGGTGTGAAAAAGAACAGAAAGATAAGGTAAGTGGTTGGTTGGATGGGCTATTTACAGATGGGCTGTGTATAGCTGCAGCGATCGGTATGCTGCTCTGACAGCTAACGCTTAAAGTTAGTGAGGGAGATATAAATCTCCAACTTTTGCAATTCGTTCCAGTCATTGGCAGCAGAGAACTGGAAGGAAGGAAAGGCGGCCACAGGAGATGTTGGTTTTGGGGATGACCAGTGAAATATACCTGCTGGAGCGTGTGCTATGGGTGGGTGTTGGGTGCTGCTATGGTGACCAGTGAGCTGAGATAAGGCGGGGCTTTACCTAGCATAGACTTATAGATGACCTGGAGCCAGTGGGTTTGGTGATGAATATGAAGCGAGGGCATGTCACCAAGAGCCTACAGGTTGCATTGTTGGGTAGTAAATTGAGCTCTGGTGACAAAAGAGATGGCACTGTGATTACTGAGATAAGGAGGAGCTTTACCTAGCAAACACTTGTAGATGATCTGGAGCCAGTGGGTTTGGCAATGAATATGTAGTGAGGACCAGCTAACGAGAGCATACAGATCACAATGGTGGGTAGTATATGGGCCTTTGGTGACAAAATGGATGGCACTGTGATAGACTGCATCCAATTTGCTAAGTAGAGTGTTGGAGGCTATTTTGTAAATGACATCGCCGAAGTCAAGGATCGGCAAGATAGTCAGTTTTGCATTATGAGTGAAGCAGGCTTTGTTTACGAAATAGGAAGCTGATTCTAGATTCTAGATTTACTTTTGGATTGGAGATGCTTAATGTGAGTCTGGAAGGAGAGTTTACAATCTATCCAGACAGCTAGGTATTTATAATTGTCCACATATTCTAAGTCAGAACCGTCCAGAGTAGTGATGCAAGATAGGATGGCGGGTGCGGGCAGCTATCGGTTGAAGAGGATGCATTTAGTTTTACTAGCGTTTAAGAGCAGTTGGAGACCATGGAAGGGGTGTTGTATGGCATTGAAGCTCGTCTGGAGGTTTGTTAACACAGTGTCCAAAGAAGGGCCAGATGTATACAGAATGGTGTCGTCTGCATAGAGGTGGATCAAAGAATCACATGCAGCAAAAGCAACATAGATATATACAGAGAAAAGAGCCGGCCCGAGAATTGAACACTGTGGCACCCCCATAGAGACTGCCAGATGTCCGGACAACAGGCCCTCCGATTTGACACACTGAACTCTATCAGAGAAGTAGTTAGTGAACCAGGCAAGGCAGTCATTAGAGAACCCAAGGCTGTTGAGTCTGCCAATAAGAATACGGTGATTGACAGAGTCGAAAGCCTTGGCCAGGTCAATGAAGACGGCTGCACAGTACTGTCTTTTATCGATGGCGGTTATGATATCGTTAAGGACCTTGAGCATGGCCGAGGTGCACCCGTGACCAGCTCGGATACCAGATTGCATAGCGGAGAAGGTACGGTGGGATTCAAAATGGTCAGTGATCTGTTTGTTCACTTGGCTTTCGAAGACTTTAGAAAGGCAGGTTAGGATGGATTTAGGTCTGTAACAATTTGGGTCAGAGTGTCTCCCCCTTTGAAGAGGGGGAGAACCGTGGCCGCTTTCCAATCTTTAGGAATCTCAGATGACATACAGCCAGATGCTTTGTATTTTAGTGGGACATACAGACAGATGCTTTGTATTTTAGTGGGACATACAGCCAGATGCTTTGTATTTTAATGGGACACCATACAGCCAGATGCTTTGTATTTTAGTGGGACATACAGCCAGATGCTTTGTATTTTAATGGGACATACAGCCAGATGCTAACAGTGGCAAAAGCCTGTTTGGAAATCTTTTCTTAGAGCGACAGACTTGAATTCTGAAAGAATAATAAGTTAATCAGGATATTTAAGCAAATTATGCATTTTATTTTATTTGACCATTTAAAATGCATTAAGAAGCCACACCAGTCAACAATACATGCACCACAATTACAGAGGATTACATAGAAAAAGTCAAGCCTTGTTAGACTTGTTTTCAACAATAATTTATACAGTAAGTTGTACAGTAGGCCTGAACATGTTTCATCTTCATGCGTGACCCACCAGCTTGATTCAGTCTTGAATTTTTTTTGGGGGGGACATAGATAAAACTAGAGACTCATAATTAGAAAATGGTACATCATACACTACAGTTGAAGAACAATGGGAAAGTAATTCTGCTTTGAAAGTTGAGAAACTTGTAATCTCACTTTTGAGAAAATGACCCTCCTCAGTACTACTATTGAGGAGCTCTTCTTTGTCTGCACCCATTCAGCATCGTTCACACCCTCTTAAGCCTTAGTCCCACCTATCTCTTTAAGGATTCACATGTGAGGCCATGTACTAAACAACCAAAGATTTCAAGACTGAAGGCTGGTTTATACTACGTGTATCAATAGCTGTTGCGGTGAAATCATGAACATTCAATTGTCGTCCGATATCAAATTTGTTATTGGCTTTATGAAAATCTATAAACACAAAAACTACAGGCTGCATGACGTCAACAGTCTGGGGGTAAAAAATAGCATAACTAGAAAATAGCTAACGATTGTGTGTGACTAAATAGAAGCAGGACATTCTACCAGAGAATTATAGAACTCGGGCACTGTCTCGTTGGCCTAACGTTGTATCCTAATTTGAAAATAAGGTATAAATTGGAGAACCTATTTGAGTTAGAGTAATTCTCACAAGGGCTTTACTATCTACGGCAGTGGGGGGACAACACCGGTGATGGGTTTGATGTACACATTGCAGCTTGCCTTTATGTCCCTGAATTGATCACAGTTGAAGCCGGCCACTAGCTTCTTAGGACCGGGTCTGTATGGAGTAAAGGTCATCTTCACACGTAGTCGTTGTCCTTGTTTTAGGAAAGGCATTCTGAGGAGACACGTGAAACAAATTATACCTCAAGGAAGCTTTAGATCTCTGAACTTCAACACACAAGGTAGTGTAAAATATTTCAGATGGAAAACCTCAAAGCTTTAACCACATGAACAGCCCATGAATGCGTGTACTTTCTAGTTTAGCCAAGAGCTAAAAAATTTATTTTGGACAGACTACGTAACATAAATTGTATTGAATCATCTGTCAAAAGACTGATGCCACAACAAACAAGGAACCACATTTCCGGTGCTTTGGTGTCCTCACTAGATATCTGGACATATCAGGATTGGGTGGAGGTTGTGCTGAAAGTGTGGGCGTGGATTTCAAGTAATTATTTCAAGCTCAAAGTTTTCAGAAGGGGGGATTGGCTGAGAGTTTCTTTTTAGGGGGCTGGTGACTTCACTAGTCTCATTAGTATCTTTTGTCAAAATTTTTCCTCCAGAACCTAATCAAGTATTTTACACAATGAGATGTTAGGTCTTGGTTTCTGAGATTAAGAGGTAAATTGTCAACTTGACGAGCAAAGTTCCAGGTTGTCATAAAACCTGAATCCATCCCACTTGGCAAAAACTGGGTCCACATCCAGGATTCAAATCTGGACACATTTCACTGGGCACAGACGTCAGTTCAACGTCTAGTTCTGATTTACATTTGGTTGAGTTATCAACTAATGTGAATTAGAAATCAACAAAAACGGTTCAAAGTTGACTTTTTGTAAATACAATCAGTTTTCCATGTTGATTCAACATCATCACACTGATTTTTTGGGTTGAAATTACATGTAAACAATGTTGATTCAACCAGTTTTTTCACAGTGGGATGGATTCAGGTTTTATGACAAACTGAAACATTGCTAGTAAGGACTTCAGAGAAATGTCAGGACCTACCTGGCTTCCATTGTTTCAGTCAGCAAGCCACTGCCGGTCACTGTTATGAAGCAGTCTCTTAGACCTTCGGATAGAGGGTTCTCAAACACAACCTCTGCCGTCATGTCACTATACTGCAATTCAGATCCAATGGCCTAAAAGAGAACACACATTCAAATAAAAGCATTTGCTAAATAGTATATTATATTGGAACTATCACACCGAATAAACCCCATCTCCAGTTTAATGGCTGTTACTGATATTGGCGTTGTATGTATTAGATCAACTGTTCAGATGACAATCTAACACTTTAGATTTTCATCTTCACAACACGTTTATTCACAGGGCAACCATTAATATCCTTGCAAATTGCTATTCTCGCTTGGGGCGGCAGGGTAGCCTAGTGGTTAGAGAGTTGGACTAGGAACCGGAAGGTTGCAAGTTCAAACCCCCGAGCTGACAAGGTCGTTCTGCCCCTGAACAGGCAGTTAACCCACTGTTCCTAGGCTGTCATTGAAAATAAGAATTTGTTCTTAACTGACTTGCCTGGTTAAATAAAGGTAAAAAAATAAAATTAAAATAAAAATCCTAGTGTTTGCCACCTATAAATTAAAATGGTAACCCAAGAGTATGTAAAGACAATCGGGGCTTGTTCACTAATGACCCCAATGAATGTTACTCAGAGAAAGTTGAGCTGTTCTAAGTGGGTTTTTGGAGTGGCTTAAGGATCTGACAGACTGCGAAATGACAATGTTGGGAATATGCTCACTTTGATGGTGAGCGAAGGGCTCTCTGGCACAAGGTCTTTCTCTGTGATGTACACTGCCCCACTCTTGTCCTTGTCTGTGACCACAGCCGAAACCTTGATGCTGTTGCTCTCCTGCATTTTCTCCCCATACACAGAGAAGGGGATGTGGATGGGTATAGTCAGATCTGCCAACAGAGACAATGCATTTGAATGTCAAGGTATCACAAATCCTAACGTTCTGTGGTGTCCTCAGTACAACAGTAGCAACCCTAACATTCTGTATCATCCTCAGTACCACGTTAGCAACCCTAACATTCTGTATCATCCTCAGTACAACATTAGCAACCCTAACATTCTGTATCATCCTCAGTACAACGTTAGCAACCCTAACATTCTGTATCATCCTCAGTACCACGTTAGCAACCCTAACATTCTGTATCATCCTCAGTACAACGTTAGCAACCCTAACATTCTGTATCATCCTCAGTACAACGTTAGCAACCCTAACATTCTGTATCATCCTCAGTACCACGTTAGCAACCCTAACATTCTGTATCATCCTCAGTACAACGTTAGCAACCCTAACATTCTGTAGTGTCCTCAGTACCACATTAGCAACCCTAACATTCCGTATCATCCTCAGTACAACGTTAGCAACCCTAACATTCCGTATCATCCTCAGTACAACGTTAGCAACCCTAACATTCCGTATCGTCCTCAGTACAACATTAGCAACCTGACAGCCATAAGAGTTAATGTCAGTCAATTTGCTACAACGCTACGGCAGCTATACATGAGACTTGTAGTGGAAATGTCCTGTATTTACCAAATCATGAGAGCAAACCACACACAAGTCAGAGTTATCATAAAGTCCATCTTTAAATATATGAGCTCCATCACAACCCTGTGACTCTCAGATCAAATCAGTGTCTATAAATGAATTCTCTGAGAGTCCTTACACATTGCAACTGAGATCCTTTATAGCAAAGACACACATAGCCAGACAGCATTGGCTATACATTATCGTTCAGCTTTGTCTCCTAAACTATGTTCTTATCTCGTTCTCAGGACCATAAAACAAAACCTCATCAACAGGCATATATCAAATACACCCCTCCTGGACAAGATCACAGAGACACAGTGACTGGCACACAGACATTGTGGAGCCAAGAGATAATTGGTTCCCCCTCAATCATCCCTTAACATGGTTTAAAAGATATGTTTACATATGAAGACAAGCTTGACCCCTCCCCTCTCTGCGGCCCAAGTAACTGACCCCATGACAGAGAAAGGATAACTGCAAATGGCCACCACTATAGTACAACAAGATCAATTCTAAATGAGAAGTAACTCACAAGCATGTCATGAAAATAAAACATCTTATCTATGTTACCCAACTATTCTGATTAATCCCCAACAGACTTTACGGCTTTGTTAAATTGACCAGTTAAACTCTAACTATATGCACTCTTGAAACACACCACCTTGTCTAAAAAGATTGATATACAGTGGGGAGAACAAGTATTTGATACACTGCCGATTTTGCAGGTTTTTCTACTTACAAAGCATGTAGAGGTCTGTCATTTTTTATTATATTAGGTACACTTCAACTGTAAGAGACGGAATCTAAAACAAAAAATCCAGAAAATCACATTGTATGATTTTTAACTAATTCATTTGCATTTTATTGCATGAAATAAGTATTTGATCGACCTACCAACCAGTAAGAATTCCGGTTCTCACAGACCTGTTACTTTTACTTTAAGAAGCCCTCCTGTTCTCATCTCATTACCTGTATTAACTGCACCTGTTTGAACTCGTTACCTGTATAAAAGACACCTGTCCACACACTCAATCAAACAGACTCCAACCTCTCCACAATGGCCAAGACCAGAGAGCTTGGCCATTGTCAGGGATAAAGTGTAGACCTGCACAAGGCTGGGATGGGCTACAGGACAATAGGCAAGCAGCTTGGTGAGAAGGCAACAACTGTTGGCGCAATTATTAGAAAATGGAAGAAGTTCAAGATGACGGTCAATCATCCTCAGTCTGGGGCTCCATGCAAGGTCTCACCTCATGGGGCATCAATGATCAGAACTACACGGCAGGACCTGGTCAATGACCTGAAGAGAGCTGGGACCACAGTCTCAAAGAAAAGCATTAGTAACACACTACGCCGTCATGGATTAAAATCCTGCAGCGCACGCAAGGTCCCCCTGCTCAAGCCAGCGCATGTCCAGGCCCGTCTGAATTTTGCCAATGACCAACTGGATGATCCAGTGGTGGAATGGGAGAAGGTCGTGTGGTCTGATGAGACAAAAATAGAGCTTTTTGGTCTAAACTCCACTCGCCGTGTTTGGAGGAAGAAGAAGGATGAGTACAACCCCAAGAGCACCATCCCAACCGTGAAGCATGGAGGTGGAAACATCATTCTTTGGGGATGCTTTTCTGCAAAGGGGACAGGACGACTGCACCGTATTGAGGAGAGGATGGATGGAGCCATGTATCGCGAGATCTTCGCCAACAACCTCCTTCCCTCAGTAAGAGCATTGAAGATGGGTCGTGGCTGGGTCTTCCAGCATGACAACGACCCGAAACTCACAGCCAGGGCAACTAATGAGTGGCTCCGTAAGAAGCATCTCAAGGTCCTGGAGTGGCCTAGCCAGTCTCCAGACCTGAACCCAATAGAAAATCTTCGGAGAGAGCTGAAAGTCCGTATTGCCCAGCGACAGCCCCGAAACCTGAAGGATCTGGAGAAGGTCTGTATGGAGGAGTGGGCCAATATCCCTGCTGCAGTGTGTGTAAACCTGGTCAAGAACTACAGGAAACGTATGATCTCTGTAATTGCAAACAAAGGTTTCTGTACCAAATATTAAGTTCTGCTTTTCTGATGTATCAAATACTTATGTCATGCAATAAAATGCAAATTAATTACTTAAAAATCGTACAATGTGATTTTCTGGATTTTAGATTTTAGATTTTGTCTCTCACAGTTGAAGTGATGATATGATAAGAATTACAGACCTCTACATGCTTTGTAAGTAGGGAAACCTGCAAAATCGGCAGTGTATCAAATACTTGTTCTCCCCACTGTCTGTGTCACACCAAGGATGTTGACAAAGAATTATGAAGGTGAATAGCTGCAATGCGCTCCTGGTTTTGTTAAGTGTTTCAGTTCTCTTTGTTCTGTAATGGAAATGCCTCCCTGTGTGCACTACTGTGTTAGTTAAACATTGTAGGCCTACTCATGGAAAGAGTTTGAAACATTTTCACTCTACCTTGGTTTGGAAGGAGCTTCTGTTCTTTCAATTCGGTCTGTATCTGGGAGGATGGGATCCCATTGTATCTCATGGCCTGAACGTTGACATTGATCACTAGTGTCCGAGTTTCATTGTCGTTGCTGTTCAGTACAAGCTTGAGATCGATGTCTTTGCCGCTGACTGGCTTGTTCAGCTCCACGATCTTCATGGAAACGCCAGGTTTGTCGTCATGGATCCCGTTTGAATTCTCTTCTGGTATGTTGACTCTTTTCACAGCTTGATTGTACACATCCCTCTCCTTTTCCGTGCCTGTTTAAAATGTGACATTTTGGATGAGTACCTGGTGACTCAAGCAGTTGCTCTCACTCACTTGGGAGAATTATCGTGACAGGTAGACACAGCACCTTTCTGACTCATCTCTTAAAAAAGTACAGAAATTTTTCCCAGACCAACCGTAGTTCTCAAATATATAAAATACACTTATACCCTTATGATAGGCATAACCCTTGTAACGCTGCATTATTTCTGAAATCAACTGATAACAGTTCAATCTTGATATAGTCAGACTCTCGGTTCATTCAATACCAACCCTCTGCATGTTTATAGTTGGCAGTGATGTCCACTCTCTTGTCGCTGCCCACTGCCTTGGTGCTGATGTTCTGACCTACGGACACACTGTCCGTGAAGATCTTTTTCTTGGAGCCGTCAGCGAACACCATCCAGGTTACACGGTCGGCGTTGACTTCGGCGAAGACAAAGGGCACATCGTATTTGAGGTCAACGTGACCCTGCAGTATGGCCTTGACTGGAGCAGGGCCGCAGCAGTAAACACCTGGGGGAGGGGAAGAGAAAACAACATGAGCGTATAACAGGGAGTTCCCTTCATGTCTCCCAGACCCAGGACACGAACTCAGAACCATCTGCACAAAACACAACATAATAAAATAAAATCAAATGTATTTATATAGCCCTTCGTACATCAGCTGATATCTCAAAGTGCTGTACAGAAACCCAGCCTAAAACCCCAAACAGCAAGCAATGCAGGTGTAGAAGCACGGAGGTACAGTACACACAACCTCCAGAAGTATGTTATCATGGAAGATGGTGTGAGATGAGATGGAAGTTGGACCGTACCCGTGCTTTTCTCCTGGGGGGTGGGGTCCACAGCCTGCCAGCCGTCGTATAAGGAGCCTGCTGAGAGATCGGGCCTTCTCATCCAAGCCTCCACCCACACATGGTAGTTCCTGAGCAGAAACACCCGTCTTCAAAACTTCATGCTATTGGCATCACCCTTCATACTGTAGCCACAATTACCTCATGTTACACTTACCATACACTGTCGGGGCTCTGTTTGGGTCTGACTCCATAGTCGGAGAAGAAGTCGTCAATTGTCAGGTTTTTGTCGGTGTCGTGGGCTGACTGGAAGTTGGTAACCACTCGACATGGGATTCCCAAACACCTCAATACTGACATGGAAATACATTTCAGGCATACTGGTTAACTAAAACAATACATTTCAGGCATACTGGTTAACTAAAACTAAAATAAACACATCAAAGGTATTGACATCAGCCTCTCTCCTCTGGCCAGAGGTGAATCGACCTATCCTTCCTGTTTGGCCCTGTCCAGGGGTGTCCTCGGATGGGGCCACAGTGTCTCCTGACCCCTCCTGTCTCAGCCTCCAGTATTTATGCTGCAGTTGTTTATGTGTCGGGGGGCTAGGGTCAGTTTGTTATATCTGGAGTACTTCTCCTGTCCTATTTGGTGTCCTGTGTGAATTTAAGTGTGCTCTCTCTTTCTCTCTTTCTTTCTCTCTCTCGGAGGACCTGAGCCCTAGGACCATGCCTCAGGACTACCTGACACGATGACTCCTTGCTGTCCCCAGTCCACCTGGCCGTGCTGCTGCTCCAGTTTCAACTGTTCTGCCTTATTATTATTGGACCATGCTGGTCATTTATGAACATTTGAACATCTTGGCCATGTTCTGTTATAATCTCCACCCGGCACAGCCAGAAGAGGACTGGCCACCCCACATAGCCTGGTTCCTCTCGAGGTTTCTTCCTTGGTTTTGGCCTTTCTAGGGAGTTTTTCCTAGCCACCGTGCTTCTACACCTGCATTGCTTGCTGTTTGGGGTTTTAGGCTGGGTTTCTGTACAGCACTTTGAGATATCAGCTGATGTACGAAGGGCTATATAAATAAATTTGATTTGATTTGATTTGAATCGGACACAAATGGTGGGTAATCTTGCCATCCCTCTCAAAAACCAATCACAGCCCTGGGTCTGAGCGCATGCAATAGTCAGTGCTATTTAAATAACATTGTATTGATTGATTGACTAAAATAATAATTGAGAGATTGGACAGTTATATCCTACCTGTGCACATTACAGCGGCGAACACCCAACACTGGCCATACTTGACTGGATTACCACCATATTTGAGCCACCTCCTTAGTACCTCCACACTGCCGTTCCAGTGAGTGGGGGACATGCCACCATCGTATTGACCATCCCACCGCCCCATCAGGACACCTCCGTCATCGTTAGCGTTGATCTGGGCAAGGAAAATAATGTTCAAATTAGATTCCAGAACTGTCATTTGGCTGAGTGAATGTGTTTTTGTACAATCTAAAATGTAGTTGCTTTCCTGGATCTAGATTGAGCATAGCCTTGGACTAAAAAGCATGTTCAGTGTGGAAAGTTAGTTTTAGTCCAGGACTAGATTTAATCTGGGTCTGGGAAACCTGTCCTGTATGTGTAACAACACCTTAATTAGTGGCACTGGACCCATTTATAGTGAACAGGGCCAGAAATAAACCAATGGATTTTCTTGTGCTGTTTAAACAGAACTATGAGCTGATGATGATTTAAAGAATGTCACTGTTATTAGTGGGGTTCAATAATGTTGTCACGGCTACTAGTGGGGTTCAATAATGTTGTCACTGTTATTAGTGGGGTTCAATATTGTTGTCACGGCTACTAGTTGGATTTAATAATGTTGTCACTGTTACTAGTGGGTTTCAATAATGTTGTCACTGTTACTAGTGGGTGTAACGGTTTTCTAGTGGTGATGAAGGAGAGTCGGACCAAACTGCAGCGTGTCGATTGCGATCCATATTTATTAAACAAAAAAACGTAAATACGACTAAACACTAAACACTACAAAACAATAAACGTAAATGAAAACCGAAAACAGCCTATCTAGTGCAAACTAACAGAGAGTACAAGTAAGACACTAAGGACAATCACCCACGACAAACTCAAAGAATATGGCTGCCTAAATATGGTTCCCAATCAGAGACAACGATAAGCATCTGCCTCTGATTGAGAACCACTCCAGACAGCCATAGACTTTGCTAGACAACCCACTAAGCTACAATCCCAATACCACCACCAAAACCCCAAGACAAACACACCACAATTACAAAAACCCCATGCCACACCCTGGCCTGACCAAATACATAAAGATGAACACAAAATACTTTGACCAGGGCGTGACAGAACCCCCCTAAGGTGCGGACTCCCGAACGCACCTCAAAACAATAGGGAGGGTCCGGGTGGGCGTCTGTCCATGGTGGCGGCTCCGGCGCGGGGACGTGGACCCCACTCCTTTAATGTCTTAGTCCCCTCTCCCTTCGTCCCTGGATAGTCCACCCTCGCCGCCGACCATGGCCTAGTAGTCCTCACCCAGAACCCCACTGGACTGAGGAGCAGATCGGGACTGAAGGACAGCTCGGGACCGAGGCAGCTCGGGACTGAGGGAAGCTCGGGAGTGAGAGAAAGCTCAGGAGTGAGAGAAAGCTCAGGAGTGAGAGGAAGCTCAGGAGTGAGAGGAAGCTCAGGAGTGAGAGGAAGCTCAGGAGTGAGAGGAAGCTCAGGCCGGTAAATAGATCTACCAGCTCCTGGCTGGCTGGTGGTCTCAGCAGATCCTGGCTGACTGGCAGATCCTGGCTGACTGGCAGATCCTGGCTGACTGGCAGATCTGGAAGAGTCTGGTTGACTGGCAGATCTGGAAGAGTCTGGTTGACTGGCAGATCTGGAAGAGTCTGGTTGACTGGCAGATCTGGAAGAGTCTGGCTGACTGGCAGATCTGGAAGAGTCTGGCTGACTGGCAGATCTGGAAGAGTCTGGTTGACTGGCAGATCTGGAAGAGTCTGGTTGACTGGCAGATCTGGAAGAGTCTGGCTGACTGGCAGATCTGGCGGCGCTGGGCAGACTGGCAGATCTGGCGGCGCTGGGCAGACTGGCGGCGCTGGGCAGACTGGCGATGCTGGGCAGACTGGCGGCGCTGGGCAGACTGGCGGCGCTGGGCAGACTGGCGGCGCTGGGCAGACTGACGACGCTGGGCAGACTGGCGGCGCTGGGCAGACTGGCGGTGCTGGGCAGACTGGCGGTGCTGGGCAGACTGGCGACGCTGGGCAGACTGGCGACGCTGGGCAGACTGGCGACGCTGGGCAGACTGGCGACGCTGGACAGACTGGCGGCGCTGGGCAGACTGGGGGCACTGGCGGCGCTGGGCAGACTGGCGGCACTAGCTGCCCCATATAGGCTGACAGCTCTGGCGGCTTCTTACAGACTGACCGCTCTGGCGGCTCCGTGCTGACTGGCAGCTCCTTGCAGACTGGCAGCTCCTTACAGACTGACAGCTCCGTGCAGACTGACAGCTCCGTGCAGACTGACAGCTCCGTGCAGACTGACAGCTCCGTGCAGACTGGCAGCTCCATGCAGACTGGCAGCTCCATGCAGACTGGCTGCTCCATGCAGACTGGCTGCTCTATGCAGACTGACATCTCTGGCTGCTTCATGCAGACTGACAGCTCTGGCTGCTCCATGTAGACTGGCTGCTTCATGCAGACTGGCAGCTCGGGCTGCTTCATGTAGACTGACAGCTCTGGCTGCTCCATGCGGACTGACAGCTCTGGCTGCTCCATGTAGACTGACTGCTTCATGCAGACTGGCAGCTCGGGCTGCTTCATGTAGACTGACAGCTCTGGCTGCTCCATGCGGACTGACAGCTCTGGCTGCTCCATGCGGACTGACAGCTCTGGCTGCTCCATGCGGACTGACAGCTCTGGCTGCTCCATGCGGACTGACAGCTCTGGCTGCTCCATGCGGACTGACAGCTCTGGCTGCTCCATGCAGACTGACAGCTCTGGCTGCTCCATGTAGACTGGCTGCTTCATGCAGACTGGCAGCGCGGGCTGCTTCATGTAGACTGACAGCTCTGGCTGCTTCATGCAGACTGGCAGCTCTGGCTGCGCTGAACAGGCGGGAGACTCCGGCAGCGCTGGAGATGAGGAAAGCTCCGACAGCGCTAGATAGGCGGGAGACTTCGGCAGCGCAGGAGAGGAGAAAGGCTCCGACAGCGCTGGAGAGGCGAGGCGCACTGTAGGCCTGATGCGTGGTGCTGGTACTGGTGGTACTGGACCGAGGACACGCACAGGAAGCCTGGTGCGGGGAGCTGCTACCGGAGGGCTGGGGTGTGGAGGTGGTACTGGATAGACCGGACCGTGCAGGCGCACTGGAGCTCTTGAGCACCGAGCCTGCCCAACCTTACCTGATTGAATGCTCCCGGTTGCCCTGCCAGTGCGGCGAGGTGGAATAGCCTGCACTGGGCTATGCAGGCGAACCGGAGACACCGAGCGCAAGGCTGGTGCCATGTAAGCCGGCCCAAGGAGACGCACTGGGGACCAGATGCGTAGAGCCGGCTTCATGGCATTTGGCTCGACGCTCAATCTAGCCCGGCCGATACGCGGAGCTGGAATATACCGAACTGGGCTGTGCACCCGCACTGGAGAGTGCCTGCCCGGTCTCTCCAGCCCCCCGGTAAGCACAGGGAGTTTGCGCAGGTCTCCTACCTGGCATAGCTATACTCCCTGTAAGCCCCCCCCCCAAGAAATTTTTGGGGCTGACTCCCGGGCTTTCTTGCCAACCGTGTTCCCTCGTATCGCCGGCTCCTCTCTCCGGCTGCCTCTGCTCTCCTAAGTGCCTCCACCTGTTCCCATGGAAGGCGATCCCTTCCCGCCAGGATCTCCTCCCATGTGTAGCAACCCATGCCATCCAATATATCGTCCCATGTCCAATCCTCATTGCGCCGCTGTTGCTGCCTTTGTTGCCTCTCCTCTTTCGGCTGCTCCTGCCTGTTGACACGCCGCTTGGTCCGTTGGTGGTGGGTGATTCTGTAACGGTTTTCTAGTGGTGATGAAGGAGAGTCGGACCAAACTGCAGCGTGTCGATTGCGATCCATATTTATTAAACAAAAAACGTAAATACGACTAAACACTAAACACTACAAAACAATAAACGTAAATGAAAACCGAAAACAGCCTATCTAGTGCAAACTAACAGAGAGTACAAGTAAGACACTAAGGACAATCACCCACGACAAACTCAAAGAATATGGCTGCCTAAATATGGTTCCCAATCAGAGACAACGATAAGCATCTGCCTCTGATTGAGAACCACTCCAGACAGCCATAGACTTTGCTAGACAACCCACTAAGCTACAATCCCAATACCACCACCAAAACCCCAAGACAAACACACCACAATTACAAAACCCCATGCCACACCCTGGCCTGACCAAATACATAAAGATGAACACAAAATACTTTGACCAGGGCGTGACAGTGGGTTTCAATAATGTTGTCACTGTTACTAGTGGGGTTCAATAATGTTGTCACGGCTACTAGTGGGGTTTAATAATGCTGTCACTGTTACTAGTGGGGTTCAATAATGTTGTCACGGTTACTAGTGGGGTTCAATAATGTTGTCACGGCTACTAGTGGGGTTCATTAATGTTGTCACTGACTACTTTGGTTCAATAATGTTGTCACTGTTACTAGTGGGGTTCATTAATGTCACTGTTACTAGTGCTGTTCAATAATGTTGTCACTGTTACTAGCAGGGGTCAATAATATTGTCACTGTTACTAGTGGGGGTCAATAATATTGTCCATGTTAAATCAATAATGTTGGCATTAGCTAGGCTTTCCATCCAATTGGCGACAGATATTAATGCACATTTTTTTAAGTCATAAAAGCATAAAAACAATATGCGCGCATTTTCCCACCAGTGATGTGTTTCCATTAAATGGACTTTTCTTTCAGATAAGAGGCTGTGTGTGATGAGAGAAAAAAAAACTTATGCTGTTAAATTCATTGTGACTCGTTTCAGGAAACTTGGTGCATGTCGCACGTCACTACTTCACAGGAGCAGCATTTCAACGTAAACATAATTTGTTTTATCAAAGTTTTTGGGGCAGAAATGACTTCTAGAAAATGTGAACTTTCATGTGCCTTAATTAGAAACTTATATTCCATCCATAAATACGAATAAAATTGTTAATTTACGAGCCCAGTTGGTTTAGCCATGGAAAAAGTCAGGAACCTTCACGCTAGCCATGATTGGCTTAGATAATATATGGGCTGGACCTGAGCTTGTATTGGTCTGCCATGTAGCATGCTTCTGTCTGTGACATGAGCTGTTCAGAATGTGTTAACAGTCATTTCTACTGCGCCGTTTTCGATACATATAATGTTAGCCTTTGAGAACTACAAATCTCAACAACATTGATGTCTTGAATTTATCAGGCGCTATCGACAGGTCAGTAGGAAAAGTGATGGGCTACTTACTGTATACGCCACCGTCAGTGTGAACTGGAGTGACTTGACACAAATCTGGCCAAACAAGATGTAGCTAAAAACATAACCGAGTTAAATGTCTCGGGTCGGCCGTGAAGCGTTCATCCATATATATGGGTAAGAGTCTAGCTACATTTCCCAGAAAAAGTTTTCTAATTTTGTAATAAAGTTGTTGTCGTTGCAAGTTAAAGCGTTCTGTTAGTTAGCTACTAAACGTTAGCTTGCTGGCTCGCTAGCAACGCTATGTATATGGTCTGCATAGTAAATTTATTCGAATCAGAAATCCATTTGCATTGCTAATTATACCCTATTCTTAGCTAGCTAACATTGAACCTATTTTGTTAGCTTTAGCTACCTGCAGATTCATTCTACAGCTATGACAATGTTTGCATTGGTAGTAGTTTGAGTTGGGGTTATACTAGTGCATTGTTTAGCAAGCTACCTAGCTAGCTACATGTCTAAACAAAAGTCTCCACTTCGGCCAGATTATTACATGACCCATCAAATTAGCAGGTGTGTCTGGGGGTGATTATGGCCATCAATTGTATTTAATGAACATGTGTGTAATGTAGTCTGTGTGTAGCTGGTGTAGAGGAGTCAGGCGCAGGACAGCAGATATGAGTAAATAAACAACCTTCGTAAAGTTGACTGCCACATTTTCCATCAGCACTTTCATGAAATGTCATAAAATGCTTTATCTGACAGGTACTTTACTCGCATAAAAAGGTTGGATGGAAACCTTTTTACTGTTACTAGTGGGGTTCAATAATGTTGTCACTGTTACTAGTGTGGGTCAGATCTCCAATCTTACCATGGCACTGACCACCCTACTGACATAGATGGGGTTACAACGAGCAGAGAAGTCCTTGGCGGGGTCACTCAAACACTTGGGATTCACGTCAAGCAGCTTCAGGCAAATGTCCACTATATCGTCTTCAAACTGGAGAAACAATACATTAGGGCAGGTTAGCTAGCAACCTACAACAATTTATAAAATGTCTTGTCTATACTAACTTACAATTTAGTCACTTAACAGATGCTTTACCAATGGAGCCACACAGGACTCTAGCCAATCATGTAGACTAAGACTAATATATTGTGTGACACTTGGTCGGTTTCCTGGACAACAGATTAGTCCAGAGTAAAAATACTTTTTTTTTTAGTTGAGGAATATATTTAATCTGTATCCAGGAAACAAGCCCTATATGTTATGAGCAGCTAGCTAGTACTTTTCAACGGTACAATACTGTTTGGTTTGTTCTGTGTACCTGTCCGAAGTTCCACGCCATAGAGCTGATGTATTTGTCAGAACCTTTGTACACCAGGCCTTGTTCTCTCATCACATACTCCTGCCTCTCCTCCTCCTCAGGTAGATGCACCGAGTCCTCTACAGCCCGCAACAAAATACAGACGTTTTAAAACATCAATTATAAGAATTTGTTCCACTGACTTGAATGGTTAAATAAAGGATAAATAAAAAATACATTGTTATTTGTTATTATTAAATGAAAGGGTATCTGGACAATGTTTTAATTGCGAGTATCTTTAACATGTTATCATGCTGTTACTGTGTTGTGACCACTGTCTCCCATGCTAGAATGTAGTGTTACCAAGCTGTGTTACCAGGATATTACCAGGATGTTACCAGGCTGTTACCAGGATGTTACCAGACTGTGTTATCAGGCTGTGTTACCAGAATGTTACCAAGCTGTGTTACCAGGATATTACCAGGATGTTACCAGGCTGTTACCAGGATGTTACCAGACTGTGTTATCAGGCTGTGTTACCAGAATGTTACCAAGCTGTGTTACCAGGATATTACCAGGATGTTACCAGGATGTTACCAGGCTGTTACCAGACTGTGTTATCAGGCTGTGTTACCAGACTGTTACCAAGCTGTGTTACCAGTATGTTACCAGGATATTACCAGGATGTTACCAGGATGTTACCAGACTGTGTTATCAGGCTGTGTTACCAGAATGTTACCAGGATTTTACCAGGATGTTACCAGGATGTTACCAGGATGT
Source organism: Oncorhynchus tshawytscha (assembly GCF_018296145.1). NCBI lineage: Eukaryota > Metazoa > Chordata > Actinopteri > Salmoniformes > Salmonidae > Oncorhynchus > Oncorhynchus tshawytscha. Next base: position 65,708,927 of record NC_056435.1, read on the forward strand.
TACCAGGATGTTACCAGACTGTGTTATCAGGCTGTGTTACCAGACTGTGACCAAGCTGTGTTACCAGGATTTTACCAGGATGTTACCAGGATGTTACCAGGATGTTACCAGACTGTGTTATCAGGCTGTGTTACCAGAATGTTACCAAGCTGTGTTACCAGTATGTTACCAGGATGTTACCAGACTGTGTTATCAGGCTGTGTTACCAGAATGTTACCAAGCTGTGTTACCAAGATGTTAGCAGGATGTTAGCAGGCTGTTTCCAGGATGTGTTACCACGCTGTGCTACCAAGCTGTGCTACCAAGCTGTGCTACCAAGCTGTGCTGCCAAGCCTTTATAATAGGATGTGCTACCAAGCTGTGCTAATAGGCTGTGCTACCAAGCTGTTACCAGGATGTGTTACCAAGCTGTGCTACCAAGCCGTGCTAATGGGCTGTGCTACCAGTCTGTGCTACCAGACTGTGCTACCAAGCTGTGCTGCAAGGCTGTGCTACCAAGCTGTGCTACCAGGCTGTGCTACCAAGCTGTTCTACCTGGGTGTGCTACCAGGCTGTGCTACCAAGATGTGCTGCCAGGGTGTGCTGCAAGGGTGTGCTGCAAGGCTGTGCTACCAGACTGTGCTACCAAGCTGTGCTGCAAGGCTGTGCTACCAAGCTGTGCTACCAGGCTGTGCTACCAAGCTGTTCTACCTGGGTGTGCTACCAGGCTGTGCTACCAAGCTGTGCTGCCAGGGTGTGCTGCAAGGCTGTGCTACCAAGCTGTGCTAATTGGCTGTGCTACCAATGAACTCATCACATGGTTTAAACAGCAATGCAACCATTTTGATATTAGAGAACAGCATTCATAACCACAGATTGTTATTCATATAATGTGGCTCTGGATGTTGTGGCCCATTGTTTGTATCTGTGTGTCTATTATGTCCCAAAACAGTTATGAGGCATCTTTCCAACCCATACAGAGACATGGGTTACAACAATCTCTGTAAAGTTAGCCATTTCCAGCTGTTAAACTGATAAGAACATTCAGGAATGCAGCATTTGACACCCCCTGGATACTGTATCAAATAATGACTGTGTGTTACCATGGCTGTATTGAATCATTCACCACATTTGTTGTCCTTTATGTGATTAAAAAGATTAATTTATCACAGTTCTAGTTAACATTTTTAGGAATGCTTTATACTTCATTATATGTCCCAGAATGCCCCATGCGGGATAATGAAGTTGTTTTGAATTGAATTGTCTTTACCTTGGCACCAGGGATTAAACAGCAGAAGGAGCTTGCCAAGGCTGCTGCCCACTGAGGTGGTGGCGCTGGTCTTTACAGACAGGCTGTACTCTCCCACTGGGGCGTCTGCTGGGCTGGTGATGTCCAGGGTGATTGAACCCGCCGGGAGCACTGAGCCCTGGTGAACCTTGACCTTCCAGGAGGAACCCTTCCCACAGCCCTCAGGTAGCCCGAACACTGACCTGGTCCCCAATGCCTCTGAAGGCTGGGGCCCTGGATGGAGAAGGGAGAATGTTGTGGGTTGTGTTCAGTAGGAATGAAATTGATGAAAACTTTCAGAAACAGTGATGTACTATTTATTTTATTTTACCTTTATTTAACTAGGCAAGTCAGTTAAGAACAAATTCTTATTTTCGATGACAGCCTAGGAACAGTGGGTTAACTGCCTGTTCAGGGGCAGAACGACAGATTTGTACCTTGTCAGCTCAGGGGTTTGAACTTGCAACCTTCCGGTTACTAATCCAATGCTCTGACCACTAGGCTATAGACTGGGAGTACAAAAAATTAGGAACACCTTCCTAATATTGAGTTGTTGAGGGTGTGAACGTGAAAAAACCCAGCAGCACTGCAGTTCTTGACGCACTCAAACCGGTGCCCTTGGCACCTACTACCACACCCTGTTCAAAGGCACTTAAATCTATTGTCTTGCCCATTCACCCTCTGAATGGCACACATACACAATCCATGTCTCAGTTGTCTCACGGCTTAAAACATCCTTGTTTAACCCCGCTCCTCCCTTTCATCTACACTGATTGAAGTGGATTTAATTAGGGATCATAGCTTTCACCTGGATTCACCTGGTCAGTCTGTGTCATGGAAAGAGCAGGTGTTCCTAATGTTTTATACACTGTGTATTTGTCCAATAAGATTCAATATTTTCTGTCCGCGTAACTTTGATGTCAGGAGTACAGTACATATACAGTACAAGTGGAGGTATCTCAAATCCTGTCAGTGGTGCAATTCAGTCTTTAGATTAGATTGAATTGACCCCAACTCAGGTATGTACAACATATACAAGGATTTGTTCTAATGTCATTATTACTGCACGTGTCTGTCTTGTCAAAACCTAGAGTCCTAGTGTGTTTTAGTCCAGGACTAGCATAATCTGGGTCTGGGAAACAAATACAAACAGCCCTAATAAATAGCAGCGATAAATAAAATGTTATATTCTAGATAGCTCACCTGTCTCCACCGTCAGCTCCAGTAAGTCCGTTGTGGGCCTGGTGGGGTCATGGAGTTCAAAGGTGACCAGGAAGGACTGGCCTCTCCTGACTATCAGTCTGTTCACTGAGATGTCATTGGTGTTGTGGGCTGTGTTGTTCTTCTCACAGTTGAGATCTATTTTACCAACGTCTGCAAGAAAGAAAGAAATTAATAAATATATAGATTTGAAACTGAATTATCCCTTAGTCAAAATCCTGATTTTCAATTTTTCCTGATTAATTTAACTTTTTTTGTTGTTCTAGTGTGGGTGTCTGTTTCTGCATTTGTTGCCGTTGTCTTGCCCAATGTTGTCACATTTTTGCCTGACAGCAACATAGCAGAAACAGACTGTCAGTTGGGCTAGTTTAGATCACTCGATAGAAAAAAACACTTGTAGCCTTTCACCATGCAGAATGCATAATAAATATGCAGAAAGAAATAGGCGAAAGACCATAGACTTAGGAATTAGAATGTAATATGATCTCTATGTAAAAGACAACGATGGGCCAGTATGAAATGGTATGAGGAACCTAGGACAATAATTCAAGTGAAACATCTATTTTTCTAGTTTGCTTATGTGTTATCTTTGCCAGTGGTTCCCAAACGTTTTATATTCCCGTATCCTTTCAAACATTCAACCTCCATCTGTGCCTGTATTTAGTTTTCATGCTAGTGAGGGCCTGGAATCCACTCTCACATAGGTACGTGGTTGCAAAGGGCATCAGTGTCTGAGCTCAGCCCTATCCAGAAATCTTGCAGTGCTCGTCTCTCAATTTAAAAAAAAACATGTCAATACTTTGCCCCTTGATAACCAACGCACTTCTCTATGTTGTAAAAACGTTACATGGTCACTGCCCATATCATTGCATAATGCAAAAAATACACAAGAGTTCAGGGGCCTTGCTTTAACACAGTTAACCATTTCCTCTCATGTTGTCTTGGTTTCCAGTGGTTTGCAGAAGAGGATGTCTTCCTTAATTGACCCCCCATAAACGTAACGAACATATACCAGGAGCTGTGCCAGGCCTGCCACATCTGTTGACTCATCCAGCTGTAACGCATAGAATTCACTGGCTTGTATGTGAAACAGTAATTGTTTCAAAACATCTCCAACCATGTCACTGATGCGTTGTAAAACAGTATTGTTTGATAAAGTGATTGTCTGTATGGTTTTTGGGCTTTTTCCCCCAGCAATGTCCCAGCCATATCCGCAGCAGCAGGAAGAATGAAGTCCTACACAATAGTATGGGGCTTGCCTGTCCTAGCCACTTGGTAGCTCACCATATAAGACGCTTCTAGCCTCTTCTTATTAATCGTATCTGTTTCTTTTATACATGCCTAACTACTCAAAAAAACTCCTGTGGCTTATTTTTCAAATTGTCATGTTTTGTTTCTAAATGTCTGCACAAGAGTGAAGGTTTCCCGCGAGAGAGTAACGGTTAATGTTATTGGATGTTAATTAATTGACCTGTATTTGACATTGTGTTGTTATTTCGCTGAACACTAGATGGTTTAATTTTATTTTTGGCAGTGAAACGAGGCTAATCAGCCGAGAAAAAAAAACTCACCCAAATGAATAGCACCTTTGGAAAACATAAATGTCCTGTTTGAAAATGTTATTTTTTAGTATTTTTTTCTGTTTTTATGTGAATCCCATATTTTTTTTGTTGGCGTACCCCAATTTGGGAATACCTGATCTATGCATTACATTACAGGCCAACTTTTCATATTTTCTTTAATGACTCATAAATAATAAAAGCTGTCAGAAATCATATTAATTTAACAGATGAACAAACACTAACAAGGATGATCTTCCATTGTAAGAAAAAAGTTCCATTCTACAAGTCAAGTCACCCAATTACCCATTCACTGTACTATATTACCCTCTGTCACTAAACATGACATAGGCTACATTGACAATGCAATATCCACATTTTTCAGCATCTGAAAAATCTTGCAACGAGCAGTGTTAATTGACTTACCAAAACCCATTGAAGCTGTCTCACACGTGGTTGTGTTGGTAAGTAAGATGCAGTTGCTTGTTGTTGTACTGCAGTACTGTTAGTAATGAAAGGATGCCAGGGCTTTTAAAAGGAGCCCAACCCGTGTCATAAGAATGTCTCAAATTTCACACAGTTACAAATGTACACACCTTTTTTTACTTTAAGGAAAATGTGTCATTAGATAGTCATCATCACCACATCAGCATCTATATTAAACCAGAAATGTGAGTTTATGTGCTGCGTTGAGATTGAACTGCTGTAGTTAGCACTCTCTTGACTGTTTGAGTTGTATTACATTGTTCAGTGTGTGTTTCTGTCATGTGGTGCTTTTAACCACAGACAATCAGCATGGCAGTGAACCAGCACCAGTGACTACTACTATCATGAGTGTCATCTTGAGGTTCAAAGGTGGTTATCCCACAGTACACTGATAGAAAACAGGCTACAGTCATCGTACATTTGGGATTGACATTAAGGGTTACGCTATTGCCCAGGCTAAGAGACTTGAGCAGTCACACAATTTGAGCCTGCTCTGAGGTTGCCCCATTGGGATTTGTATTTACTGATAACCGAAACACAAATAATTGCAGTAGTCTGGTCTTTCTGGTTCCTCCCCTGTGTATAGGTGAAAATAGCTATTTGAAATTGTTGAGCAAGTGATCATAATCTTCATGCCTTTCAGACCTTAATGTCATTCCCCTTCCATGATTCTGGTTCAAATGGACATTTAGACCTCCTATTTGCCAAATTGGCATCTATTTCAGATCCAATCAGTGTATCTGTCCAGAATACATCAGGTGTAAACAGTACAGTGAAATGCTTACTTGGATTCTCTTCCTCAACGTTGCAGTGCTAGCTACTATGTCATATAAAATAAAAACACACAAAACATTTTTTAAAGTACAATGTATTGACATGCAGAATATATTAACATGTATGCAAGAGTATTGTGACTATCAGAAATAGACACTATTGAAATCTATATACATCTTGATTTCTACACAGGGCAAATGACACATCAAAGATGAATACTAGTCTCAGTTCCCTGTATACAGTGCATTCGGAAAGCATTTAGACCCCTTGACTTTTTCCACATTTTGTTACGTTTACAGCCTTAATCTAAAATGGATTAAATTGTTTTCCCCCTCATCAATCTACAAGCAATGCCACATAGACAAAGCAAAAACAGTTTACATTTTTTGGGGGGGACAAATGTATAAATAAATAAAAACTGAAATATCACATTTACATAAGTATTTAGCAATTTACTCAGTACTTTGTTGAAGCACCTTTCACAGTGATTACAGCCTTGAGTCTTCTTGGGTATGACGCTACAAGCTTGGCACACCTGTATTTGGGGAGTTTCTCCTATTCTTCTCTGCAGATCCTCTCAAGCTCTGTCAAGTTGGATGGGGAGCGTCGCTGCACAGCTATTTTCAGGTTCAAGTCTGGGCTGTGGCTGGGCCACTCAAGGACATTCAGAGACTTGTCTTGAAGCCACTCCTGCGTTGTCTTGGCTGTGCTTAGGGTCGTTGTCCTGTTGGAAGGTGAACATTCGCCCCCAGTCTGAGGTCCTGAGCGCTCTGGAGCAGGTTTTCATAAAGGATCTCTCTGTACTTTGCTCCATTCATCTTTGCCTCGATCCTGACTAGTCTCCCAGTCCCTACCGCTGAAAAACATCCCCACAGCATGATGCTGCCACCACCATGCTTCACCGTAGGGATGGTGTCAGGTTTCTTCCAGATGTGACACTTGGCATTCAGGCCAAAGAGTTCAATCTTGGTTTCAATAGACCAGAGAATCTTGTTTGTCATGGTCAGAGTCCTTTCGGTGCCTTTTGGAAAACTCCAAGCAGGCTGTCATGTGCATTTTACTGAGGAGTTGCTTTTGTCTGGCCACTCTACCATAAAGGCCTGATTGGTGGAATGCTGCAGAGATGGTTGTCCTTCTGGAAGGTTCACCCATCTCCACAGAGGAACTCTGGAGCTGTGTCAGAGTGACCATCGGCTTCTTCTCCCTCGATTGCACAATTTGGCCGGGTGGCCAGCTCTAGGAAGAGTCTTGGTGGTTCCAAACTTCTTCCATTTAAGAATAATGCAGGCCACTGTGTTCTTGGGGACATTCTATGCTGCAGAAATGTTTTGGTAGCCTTTCCCAGATCTGTGCCTCGACACAATCCTGTCTCAGAGTTCTATGGATAATTCATTCTACCTCATAGCTTGGTTTTTGCTCTGACATGCACTGTCAACTGTGGGACTTTATATAAACAGGTGTCTGCCTTTCCAAATCATGTCCAATTGAATTTACCACAGGGGGACTCCAATCAATTTGTAAAAACATCTGAAGGATGATCAATGGAAACAGGATGCACCTGAGCTCAATTTTGAGTCTCATAGCAAAGAGTTTGAATAACTATGTACTGTAGATTTTTTAAATACATTTGCAAAAATTTGCTTCATCATTATTAAGTATTGTGTGTGGATTGATGTGGAATTTAAAAAAAAAATACATTTTTAGAAAAAGGCTGTGAAAAAAAGTAAAGGCGTCTGAATACTTTCCGAAGGCACTGAATGTGCCATGGTGCAACGGCAATGCATTTGTTTGATAGAACAGTTCACATGACTACAATCATTTAAACTTTAAAGGTACTTTAAACATGAAACTTTTTAAAAACTTTTTTTAAAGGTACTTTAAACATTAAAGGTACTTTGTTCTCATCTCTCTGGTTTCTACTTTTATTCACCAATAAGCAGTGTCACATTCTGTCATCCAGGTTGCTCATGAAATCTTATTTCCCCATCTCTGACTAATGTGATTAGACCTTTTTGCAGCACCTTTTTTTCACTGGTTTATCTTGATTATAAATGTCAGTTCATCTACTTTTCTGCCTCTTGATGACTTCATGAAGGGAGTCTTGCTGCTCGGAACCATTGCGAAAGCACTTACTCAACGTCCGACGTAGGAGAGGTAGGCAAACTTCTGACTAAATGATGAAGGGGAAAACATTGTCTGTTTTCAGGTTTTTGTTCCAACCCAACACTAACACATCTGATTCAAATGATCCGACTGCTCATGCGATTCAATCCAGAGTAGTTAGGAACTGGTGTGTTGGTGCTGGGCTGGAATAAAATCCTGTGTACACGGCTCTCCAGGACCAGGCTCTTGGCCATCTGCCCTGTTCTTGACATGCAGCTCTGGTCACGCATCCCCCATCCACGCCCTCCTTGCCTGGGCCCTCATGGCTGTGTTCTGCCTCACTTCCACCCTGCCCTCCACCCCACAGCTACAGCGCCCCAGGTGGGCCATGTATCTCTGAGCGTGGGCACCGCGGTGCCAGGTGCGTAGCTGGGAGTCATGTTTCTGGTGGGCGAACAGCTCTGTCTCATCCAGGTGAGGCTTGAGGCGCACGCCCTGCGCACGCTCCTGCCAGTGGAAGAGGAAGAGCTGCCGGGTGCTCTTCCTCTGGTCCCAGCGCATGGCGGTTCTCAGAGCTGTCATGCCCTCAGTGTCCTCCAGTTGGTGTGGGGCACCAGTAGCTCCTGGATGGACTGCAACTGGCCCTCGGTGGCGGCCACGTGGAGGGCCCCGCGCCCCGGGGGAGTCTGGCCCTTAACATGGGTCCCGACAGAGATAACAGGGTCACATTTGTTTGGCAGGAAGAAAGAAACCAGTCTGAAACAAGGAGGGACTGGCTTGACTTTTGCAAAACGTTTTCCGTTCATTTTCTGCCTAATTAACATGACCCAGGTGTTGTCAGCGTACCGGGAAAACCCTGTATCTCCAAAAAGTTAAATTGCCAGGAATTTAAAATAATAACAGACCTATTGCTAGACATTAATTGAAGTTCACTAGGCAATTTAGAATTATTTATATTAATCCTAGAGAAATATATTTTTTTATTACTGCTTGCTTTTCTGAAGTCTACCAACCTTGCCAGCAGGCATGCCAGCTAAGATAGTTACACAAGCTAGCTACTCTTACTTGGTTGATAGGCTGAATTGGCTTCTTGAAAGCTGGGAGATCGGGAACCAATCTGTGCCAGCTAAAGCCATCTTCATAAAATTGCTAAGTGGCTAGTAGTATAACAGAGAGTATTACATGTTTTTAAATGTGGAGTTTAATGAATGTGTTAAATATCTGAGGGGGGGCCTCCCGGGTGGCACAGTGGCCAAGGGAGACAGTGGCCATCAGAGACTCTGGGTTCGCGCCCAGGCTCTGTTGTAACCGGCCGTGACCGGGAGGTCCGTGGGGCGACGCACAATTGGCCTAGCGTCGTCCGGGTTAGGGAGGGCCTGGCCGGTAGGGATATCCTTGTCTCATCGTATCATCGAGTATTACATGTTTGTTTGTTAAATAGCTGAGGGGGCACCTGCCCCTGTGCCCCCCATGGGCATCATGCCTCTGTGAGGGATGTCTACATTCAATTTATGTCAAAATAATACTTATCAAAATCACCCCAAGTGAGATACAAGGTTTTTCCAGTGTGCCGGTGATATCCAGATGTTTTGCCTCTGCGGTGGTTGGTACCTTGTTGGAGCAGGAAGTGGACAGCGGGAATGTGTCCACGGTGGGCACTGATGAACAGCGCAGAGAAGAGACGGTGAGAGAGCCAGGAAGGAGCTCCACTCATAGAACCCATAGCACCGAGATGGGAGGAACTGTGGCGGTGCTGGTTTGGACATCACACTCTTGAGCTACATGAAATAAAGAGAAAATAGTCATTTTTATGTGTGAAAAGTCAGTGGAAATGTTCATCCTAAAAAAAGGGAAGAGTGAAGTAAATAAGGTCTACAGTTTGTAATAACAGCTGTGAGATGCTGTTTAGATGTGCAGTATTTACAGGCTAGCCACATTAGATCAAATAAGGAGGATCTTTCTGCAAGTCTGGTAAAGAAATGCATTATTGTTATTAGGTGATGATGTTTTTTTTTATTACTATGATCAATAATGACCTGAGACATAGAGAGTCTCTGTGTAGGACTGCTGTAGACTATTCTAGGTTCTTCTTTCATGCCACATCACCTTGAATACATCGCCAGTAGCTGCAGCGATCACAAGCTCAGCCCATCCATCATAAGGCCAGATCATCAGGGTGACAGTAGTTCCAGGGACGATGTCATTACAGTGAATAGTGGTGTCGTCGTAAACAGTGCATTCAGAAAGTATTCAGACCCCTTGACTTTGTACACGTTTTGTTAAGGTACAGCCTTATTCTAAAATTGATTAAATACTTTTCCCCCTCATCAATCCACACACAATACCCCATAACAACAAAGCAAAAACTGTATTTTTTACATTTTTGCTTGTAATAAAAAATGGAAATATCACATTTACATCAGTATTCAGACCCTTTAGTCAGTACCTTGTTGAAGCACCTTTGGTAGCGATTACAGCCTCGAGTCTCCTTGGGTATGACGCTACAAGGTTGGCACACCTGTATTTGGGGAGTTTCTCGCATTCTTCTCGTTAAAGGACCAGACCCTTTACTCAGTACATTGTTGAAGCACCTTTGGTAGGAATTACAGCCTCGATTATCATTGGGTATCATGCTACAAGCTTGGCACACCTGTATTTGGGGAGTTTCTCCCATTCTTTTTGGTCAAAGAAGCATATCATTAGATAATTAGTCTAACTGGAAAACACCCTCAATAAAATGTTCACCATGACGGGCCTGTCACTGCTAGCCTACTTTTGAGATACATAAGGTCCGTGATTCTAACTTCATTGAACCCAATAAAAATCTATGAATACATATCTAATCATTTAATCAACAACATCTCCCCAGTTCTCATTAAAATATGTCAACAGTTAAACCAGCAAATGAGATCAAAGGTATTTATTTTACCATTATCCAGGTAGCATACTCTCTGGAAGTCTGTGGGAACCCCAACCACAAATTCCATGGTGTTTTTTAGCTCTCTGATTCTCATATTGTGGTGGCAGTCGGGCACAACGAACATCTCTCCCGTTTCACGCAGCCTGGCACCAAGACTGAACTTGACTTTCTTCGACGGGTCACGGTAAACTGCACTTTTGGGTCTCGGTACCTGAAGTGAAATCTTCTTCGTTGAGGTGATAAAATGACACTTACATTCAGTATAAAGACATTATTGCTTACAATGCCGAGTTTCACTATGAAGATTAAAAATGATCAGGCCTACTGTACATCCTACTGTATAAATTATTGTTGAAAACAAGTTTAGGTTGGAACTGTTGCTGTTAAAATACAAGTAATCATTTGTCTTCTTAACTGGAATAAACTGATTGAAGCAAGATGCTTTTTGAGGCAAACACAGTTCTGGGTTGCACATCGATAGCAGGACGAGGTTTCCTGCCTGACTGAGAAAGCAGTAGATGTTCTGATCCAGTTCTGATCCAGCACCACATACCTCAACTCAGAAACAGACTCAATGCTGAGTATGACCTCAGGGTTGCACAGTCAAAAACTTATCCCAGAATATACATGATTATTGAAAACCTCTCATTAGGACTGTGTATTTTTTCTGGTCTACATCTGTTCAGAATAAAAATGATTTCTTGTATTTTAACAGCAACAGTTCCAACCTAGACCTTTTTTACAACTGTACTTTCTACAGTAAGATGTACAGAAGGCCTGATCATTTTTCATCTGTACTGTTACTTAGGGTTGCACTATCAAAAAGCCTGTGTGTGTTCTGTTATACATCTGTGTGATGTGATCGATCAGTTTGATTGTATTTATTGTATTTTTACAGCAACATTTCCAACCAGGACAGATATGTAAGAGAGTTTTTAATGAGCAAAAAGTAAACATGAATTGCTATTTATATTGGTATTTAATTTCATTGTTATTTGTTTTTGTCTATATTGCATTTGTTTTAGGCATAAGGGAAATTAAATGTACCGATATTTACGTATAGCATGTTTTCATAAGCTTGGGTCCTAGGAAAACACAGAATTTCTCATTTGGATCCCAGGCTGAAAAAGTTCATGAATCCCTGTCCTTTAATTATATGCTGTTAAATTCTGTTATTTTTTAAAAATTTTACTAGGCAAGTCAGTTAAGAACAAATTCTTATTTTCAATGACAGCCTAGGAACAGTGGGTTAACTGCCTGTTCAGGGGCAGAACAACAGATTTGCACCTTGTCAGCTCAGGGATTTGAACTTGCAACCTTTCGGTTACTAATCCAACACTCTAACCACTAGGTTATATCCTCCACCCACTATGTTTGAGTGTAAGGCTAAGTCCAGTACATATTTGTTGTTGTTGATACATTGATTGAGATTTAATAAAATCACTTTATATAGCATGGTTTTTATTACTGTTGATAGTCAAATTGTTGAACAATAATCTGCAAAAAGTCAAATGATTCAAGTGTGGGCAGCAGAAGTACACAGAAATCTCGTTCCTTCATAACGGACCACAATGGGAACAAGGCTTGACTTTGTCTATGTAATCCTCTGACTTGTGGTACATGTATTGTTGACTGGTGTGGCTTCTTCATGCATTTTAAATGGTCAAATAAAATAAAATGCATAATTTGCTTAAATATCCTGATTAACTTATTGTTCTTTCAGAATTCAAGTCTGTCACTCAAAGAAAGATTTCCAAACAGGCTTTTGCCACTGTTAGCATCTGGCTGTATGTCCCATTAAAATACAAAGCATCTGGCTGCATGTTCCACTAAAATACAAAGCATCTGGCTGTATGTTCCACTAAAATACAAAGCATCTGGCTGTATGTCCCACTAAAATATAAAGCATCTGGCTGTATGTCCCACTAAAATACAAAGCATCTGGCTGTATGTCCCACTAAAATACAAAGCATCTGGCTGTATGTCCCACTAAAATACAAAGCATCTGGCCGCATGTTCCACTAAAATACAAAATAAAAGATGAATGAATCTGTAAATATACATACACTCATGAAGCAAAATGTATGTTTGGCATTAAAAACGATATCCTTTTTAGATGAAACTGTAATAAATATTTTCATATGTCACCAAATAATTGATTAAAACACACTGTTTTGCAATGAAGGTCAGCAGTAACTTCAATAGCACTATCTGGGGAAACACCATGGTGTAGCTGGGTGACAGCTATCTTCAGTCCTCCTCTGCCCACATTGACTTCAATACAAAACCTTTTGAAGGCCTCACCCCTTTCCATAGACAACCATGGTAATTATGACCACTTCCGGAGGACGTCCTCCAACCAATCAAAACTGTTGCAGTATAAACTGACATGTTGTCCATCCAATCATAGAATTTGGATCAGAGAATGAACCTAGTGAGTTGTTTTGGGATTGTGCCACAGAGCATTATGGGGGTTCTACTAAACAAAAACCCAGTTCATTCTCTGGGATACACGGTGCAAATTAAAAAGCGAGTGGCGATCTCTGCCTGCGATCAGTTTCCTGAAGAAGGATGAAAAGGTGAAGGCGTTCAATACCAACTGGTATCAAAAGTATAACGTTAGCTGCTAAACAAGAAGTCTTTCATCAACCCACCTTTATTGGGGCTGCAGGAGCCTAGTTGTTAGTGCGTTGGACTAGTAACCGAACAGTTGCAAGTTCAAATCCCCTAGCTGACAAGGTACAAATCTGTCATTCTGCCCCTGAACAGGCAGTTAACCCATTGTTAACTGCCTATTCAAACTGTGCGACACAATGAGAAAGTTAGAAAAAACAGGGATGTTCTCAAGCGGTTTATCAACACCACTGCGTTTTTTGGGGCCTGAAAGAACGTGCTTTTAGAGGACACTACGAGAGGGAACGTTCTGCCGACAAGGGAAACTACAATGAGCTTGCAGAGGTAATTGCGCGTAACTTTACTTGCTGAACATATCGATTTTTCTACTGTCTTTTATGGGATGTCGAAATCAATTACGAATGATTTTATAGCTTCCATCGCATTATCCATTAAAAGTTAGATCAAAAAGAGGTTGATGCGTGGCATTTTTTCCGTGTGCACTCAAGTAGGCTTTCCACTTTCCTAAGGTATTTATTGAACAAAGATGAAAACGCAAGCAAAAACTCATGATCTGACATTCTGTATGGGATGAAAAGACAACAATTTTTCAGTCTGATCAACTGTAGGTTACTAATAAGAGCAGATGCATACAGCCTATGTGCGCTGTCCATTTGGTCAGGGTAAACTAATTGGTAACATTATGCATTTATAGTCCATTTGTGTGTCAGGAGAAAATGTGAATGTGATAAAATTTGGTTTAAATTCAAAATTGGGCTGGCTAGGCTGCCTATACGTTTTCAATCCCAAATTATTTACTGGAATGAATCAATCAACATAATAGTGATGACATACATGAGCTCATTTAAAAAAAATAAGGCCTCGAATTGCATAGAACTGCATTGCAACATGCATAAAGCAAGCGCAGCCCTGTGAGTTGTATTGTCAATCAGTTGTTGTCTCTGTGTCTGTGAAGAGGAAATCCCCTTCCTAATCTAGTCTAAATATTATTAATATGAACAAGTATAAGGTTGGTGCTGTTTGACAGGGTTTTCAGCCCTCCAGGATGAAAGGCCAGGAGTTTTTTTCCTTCAGTCTTTTAAAACCATGTGACGGGATTAGGAAAAACTGGTCCAATCATAGCCCATATAAAACCTTTTTACAACTGATTAATCACTGTAATAGGGTTGAGAGTTTTCCTGACTAGGTTACCAGATAAGGAAAAACTCCAGGTCCCAGGCGAGAACCCCCCCAATCTGGGACCTATGGTGTCATCAGCCTGCTTGCAGTTGTCAGTTATCATCAGGTATGTGGATGATCAGGGTGTTGGTCAGGGCATTATTCAGGAATGTTTATTGGGCTACTTTGATGTGTCAAGTGGGCAAGATGCCAACTCTGTGTTTAACTTCACGGAGAAACTTGTCCAAACCTATGATGGCGCAGTTGTAATGGAACGTATCAACTATTTGTATTTCCAGCTAAGTCCCCTCCTGTTCCCTGATTTAAGAGGTGATGACCACTCCACTACCATTGTCAACTACCTCCTGACAAGAACTGAAGCCACGTCTCATGTGCCCCGCTCATCCACTGGCACATTGAATGTTTCCCCTCCAAGCACTATGAGTACCCCTGTCAATTTTCTCTCATTACTTTATGTAGAGTCCATCACATACACAAACACAATCACAGTCTTATACGTCAATGATTGTACTCCTTGCTTGGACTAACTCAATCTTAGCTCTTGTTTAACTGTGTCGTGTTATTGTTTTTTGTATTCCCAGACAAATCATGTCCTGCACTGAAGTCAAGCCTCTGAACACCTCAACTCATGCCTCATACCCTCATTCAATCACTGCTGTGATCCCTTCCAAACACTGTAAGTAGCCCTCTCATCCCAATCCCAATAATATTGTACTATACAATGTCTTTATTAAATGTTTTAGATTAAAATAATTACTTTTTGATGATTTTTGAAACACACTTTGACATCTCTGTGCATTCAGCACCTATACCGTAGATATACCGTCCTCCTAAATTGATCACGTCACCAGCCTCCACTGGTGTACCAGTAGAGGAAGGAGGAGAGAGCGAGGGAGAGGGCTGTGTACCGGTAGAGGGAGGAGAAGAGAGAGGGAGAGGGCTGTGTACTGGTAGAGGGAGGAGAAGAGAGAGGGAGAGGGCTGTGTACCAGTAGAGGGAGGAGAAGAGGGAGGGCTGTGTACTGGTAGAGGGAGGAGAAGAGAGAGGGATGTGTACCAATAGAGGGAGGAGAAGAGAGAGGGAGAGGGCTGTGTACCAGTAGAGGAAGGAGGAGAAGAGCGTCACCTTGAAGGAAAACAAAAGGGGAAAATTACATTGAGACACGGCCAGAGTTTAAGTGAGAGGTGATGTCATTATTTCGCTCATGAGGGTGCAATGGCTGGCTTCCTGCCTACAGCCATGATGCAACAGGAACTACTGGCTTTCTGTAGCCTGTTGTTCATCCAAGGCCTGCCATTGTACTGTGACAGTAGTAGCCAGTTTTGGCATTGTACTGTCTGACAGTAGTAGCCAGCAGTGGTGGAAAAGTACACAATTGTCATACTTGAGTAAAAGTAAAGATACCTTAATAGAAAAGGATTGAAGTAAAAGTCACCCAGTAAAATACTACTTGAGTAAAAGTCTAAAAGTATTTGGTTTTAAATATACTTAAGTATCAAAAGTAAAATTTGAAATAATTTCAAACCAGACTGCATAATATTTATGATGAAAAACAAAAAAGTCATAGCCAGGGGGACACTCCAACACTCAGACACAATTTACAAATTAAGCATTTGTGTTTAGTGAGTCAACCAGATCAGATGCAGTAGGGATGACCAGGGTTGTTCTCTTGAAGTGCATGAATTGGACCATTTTACATTCAAAATGTAACGAGTACTTTTGGGTGTCACGGGAAAATGTATGGAGTAAAAAGTGCATTATTTTCTGTAGTGAAGTAAAAGTGATCAAAAATATACATTGTAAAGTACAGTATTTTTACCTAAGTACTTTACACCACTGGTACCCAGTTCTGTCATCGTACTTTCTGACACTACTAGCCAGTTCTGTCAGCGTACTGTCTGACACTACTAGCCAGTTCTGTCATCGTACTGTCTGACACTACTAGCCAGTTCTGTCATCGTACTGTCTGACACTACTAGCCAGTTCTGTCATCGTACTGTCTGACACTACTAGCCAGTTCTGTCAGCGTACTGTCTGACACTACTAGCCAGTTCTGTCAGCGTACTGTCTGACACTACTAGCCAGTTCTGTCATCGTACTGTCTGACACTACTAGCCAGTTCTGTCATCGTACTGTCTGACACTACTAGCCAGTTCTGTCATCGTACTGTCTGACACTACTAGCCAGTTCTGTCATCGTACTGTCTGACACTACTAGCCAGTTCTGTCAGCGTACTGTCTGACACTACTAGCCAGTTCTGTCATCGTACTGTCTGACACTACTAGCCAGTTCTGTCATCGTACTGTCTGACACTACTAGCCAGTTCTGTCATCACTGTCTGACACTACTAGCCAGTTCTGTCATCGTACTGTCTGACACTACTAGCCAGTTCTGTCATCGTACTGTCTGACACTACTAGCCAGTTCTGTCATCGTACTGTCTGACACTACTAGCCAGTTCTGTCATCGTACTGTCTGACACTACTAGCCAGTTCTGTCATCGTACTGTCTGACACTACTAGCCAGTTCTGTCATCGTACTGTCTGACACTACTAGCCAGTTCTGTCATCGTACTGTCTGACACTACTAGCCAGTTCTGTCATGTCTTTCCTGAAGAGGATTAACAGATACGCCCTACCAAGTGGATGATTCAGTAGGCGACAGTTAAAAACATAAGTCCCTGTGTGGCTGACACACAGACAAACAGGTGTGTTAAGCAGCACTACTGTACTCACCTGATGATACCCAACACTCCCTTCAGCACCATAGCCAGTTCCCACACCTGCAATGATGACAAACAGACAGAGTGTATCGTTCCTCAGTTACTAGTAGGACATGTCATAGATATAGAATCTATACTGAACAAAAATATAAAAACAATGTGTAAAGTGTTGATTTCATTAGCTGAAATAAAAGATCCCACAATATACATGGATGTCAAATTGGTTTACACATCCCTGTTTGTGAGCAATTCTCCTTCGCCAAGATACTCCATCCACCTGACAGGTGTGGCATATCAATAAGCTGATTAAATAGCATGATCATTACACAGGTACACCTTGTGCTGGGGACAATAAAAAGCCACTCTAAAATGTGCAGTTTTGTCACACAACACAATGTCACAGATGTCTCATGGTTTGAGGGAGCGTGCAATTAGCATGCTGACTGCAGGACTGTCCACCAGAGTTGTTGCCAGAAAATTGAATGTTCATTTCTCTGCCATAAGCCACCGCCAATGTCGTTTTAGAGAATTTGGAAGTATGTCCAACTGGCCCTACAACTGCAGACCACATGTAACCACGCCAATCCAGGACCTCCACATCTTCAAAGTGGTAGGCATGTTGTGTAAATCAAATGTTACAAATCCATTTTAATTCCAGGTTGTAAGGCAACAAAATAAGAAAAATGACAAGGGGGTGAATACTTCCGCAAGCCACTGAAGTTAGGGACCATCAGTAAATTACACAATGTACATGATACAATATTTTTTTTATGTCAACAACTCCAAATTGAAAAACTTAGACTTAAAAACCTTAAGCCAACTATAAATTGTAGAAATGTATATACAAATATTGAAAGAATTTAATGAGACAACTAAAAGGTGTGCAACATGAAAATACTGTCCAATTTCCATTGTGTAATTTATTGATGGTCCCTAACTTGCCCCGGAGCTAGGCAAACCAACTCTACCACGGTTGCACACCAACTGGCTGAAGCGAATTATTTTGCTAACTCTTCCCTCCTACGAACACACACACACACACACACACACACACACACACACACACACACACACACACACACACACACACACACACACACACATCAAACCACACCCTGAAACCAACTCACTTTTAAATTCAGTCATGGCCGCGAGTACTTCTTAATGAACCAAATCTAAAACGAGACCAAATCAGGAAGTGTAGTCGTCCTTTTAAGTAAAAACTGAAACTTAAAGTGATACTTGGGGGATTTTCACAATGAAGCCCTTTATCTACTTCCCCAGAGTCAGATGAACACATGGATACCAGTTTTATGTCTCTGCATGCAGTTTGAAGGAAGTTGCTAACTAGGTTTAACGGAATGAATGATGATTGGCTGTGTCAAATACCCATACTAACCGCACTAACTGTACTATTTGTGATGTGAATTGAGTATATAGTATGCTTATTGGTCATAGTATGGGACAATAAGGCTATTTTGTATAGAAACAAGTCTTTATTTTTTAAGAACTGGTTCAATAATCCTTTTTTATTCATTTTAATTTTATTTCACCTTTATTTAACCAGGTAGGTAAGTTGAGAACAAGTTCTCATTTACAATTGGGACCTGGCCAAGATAAAGCAAAGCAGTTCGACACATACAACAACACAGAGTTACAAAAACATACAGTCAATAATACAGTAGATAAATAAGTCTATATACGATGTGAGCAAATGAGGTGAGATAAGGGAGGTAAAGGCAAAAAAAGGCCATGATGGCGAAGTAAATACAATATAGCAAGTAAAACATTGGAATGGTAGATTTGCAGTGGAAGAATGTGCAAAGTAGAAATAAAAATAATGGGGTGCAAAGGAGCAAAATAAATAAATACAATAGGGGAAGAGGTAGTTGTTTGGGCTAAATAACAGATGGGCTATGTACAGGTGCAGTAATCTGTGAGCTGCTCTGACAGCTGGTGCTTAAAGGTAGTGAGGGAGATGAGTTTCCAGTTTCAGAGATTTTTGTAGTTCGTTCCAGTCATTGGCAGCAGAGAACTGGAAGGAGAGGCGGCCAAAGGAAGAATAGTTTTTGAGGGTGACCAGAGAGATATACCTGCTGGAGCGTGTGCTACAGGTGGGTGCTGCTATGGTAACCAGCGAGTTGAGATAAGGGGGGACTTTACCTAGCAGGGTCTTGTAGATGACCTGGAGCCAGTGGGTTTGGCAACGAGTATGAAGCGAGGGCCAGGCAACGAGAGCGTATAGGTCGCAGTGGTGGGTAGTATATGGGGCTTTGGTGACAAAACGGATGGCACTGTGATAGACTGCATCCAATTGATTGAGTAGGGTGTTGGAGGCTATTTTGTAAATGACATCGCCGAAGTCGAGGATCGGTAGGATGGTCAGTTTTACGAGGGTATGTTTGGCAGCATGAGTGAAGGATGCTTTGTTGCAAAATAGGAAGCCAATTCTAGATTTAACTTTGGATTGGAGATGTTTGATGTGAGTCTGGAAGGAGAGTTTACAGTCTAACCAGACACCTAGGTATTTGTAGTTGTCCACATATTCTAAGTCAGAACCGTCCAGAGTAGTGATGCTGGACGGATGGGCAGATGCAGGCAGCGATCGGTTGAAGAGCATGTATTTAGTTTTACTTGTATTTAAGAGCAGTTGGAGGCCACGGAAGGAGAGTTGTATGGCATTGAAGCTCGTCTGGAGGGTTGTTAACACAGTGTCCAAAGAAGGGCCAGAAGTATACAGAATGGTGTCGTCTGTGTAGAAGTGTATCAGAGACTCACCAGCATAAAATTACTGGTATAAGAACACTCCATCTAGCCCTTGTCTCCACCAATACAATGCTTAAAGATATGTGGGTAGTAGTGAATGAGTGTACACTCCAGACAATAGAAGAAATTATTGGGATGCACATGAGAATAGTAGGATACAAATGGACATATGGAGAGATGAGATGACAGGAGGAACTCAGTGAAAATACAAATGTAGAAATGTCAGAAGTGTACAGCCATTTTTAGCTAGCAAGAACTACAACTAGAAAAGGGTAATTTTCCTGAAGGAAAATTGGTGAGAAGTAAAATCAAGATGTCATTAGTGAGAGAGTGAGGGCTCCAGTTCCATCTCCTCTATGGCATCCTTCACCACCCCGATATGGGAGGCCAAGAGCCCCAGCACTGCTACCTGGTTATCTGGATGGACAACCGTGACAGGCACAAACATGCAGAGGTTATCTGGATGGACGAACACAGACATGTAGAGGTTCTTTGGATGGAAGAACACGACAGGCACAGACATGGAGGTTATCTGGCTGGACGACAACGACAGGCACAGACATGCGGGGGTGTGTGCATCATGATTAACGACTCATGGTTTAATCATAAGAACATACAGGAACTTAAGTCCTTCTGTTCACCTGACCTAGAATTCCTTACAATCAAATGCCGACCACATTATCTCCCAAGAGAATTCTCTTCGATTACAGTCACAGCTGTGTATATCCCCCCCAAGCAGATACCTCGACGGCCCTCAAGGAAAATCACTGGACTCTATGTAAACTGGAAACCATATATCCTGAGGCTGCATTTATTGTAGCTGGGGATTTTAACAAAGCGGTTTGACTGTAGCACTCGCGCGGGCAATACACTGGACCACTGCTATTCTAACTTCCGCAATGCATACAAGGCCCTCCCTTCGGCAAATCTGACCACGACTCCATTTTGCTCCTACCGTCCTATAGGCAGAAACTCAAACAGGATGTACCAGTGACTAGAACCATTCAACGCTGGTCTGACCAATCGGGATCCATGCTTCAAGATTATTTTGATCATGCGGACAGGGAAATGTTCCGGGAAGCCTCTAAGAATAACATACATTTATACGCTGATGCGGTGAGTGAGTTTATAAGGAAGTGCATTGGAGAGGTTTTACCCACTGAGACTATTGAAACCTACCCTAACCAGAAACCATGGGGGTAGATGGCGGTTTTCGCACAAAACTGAAAGCGTGAACCACCGCATTCAACCATGGAAAGATGTCTGGGAATATGGCAGAATATAAACAGTGTAGTTATTCTCTCCGCAATCAAACAAGCAAATTGTCGGTATAGGGACAAAGTGGAGTTGCAATTCAATGGCTCAGATACGAGACGTATGTGGCAGGGTCTACAGGCAATTACGGACTACAAAAAGAAAACCAGCTACGTCGCGGACGCCGACATCTTGCTTCCAGACAAACTAAACACCTTCTTTTCCCGCTTTGAGGATAATACAGTGCCACCGACACGGCCCGCTACCAAGGACTGCAGGCCCCCTCTCCTTCTTCGTGGCCGACAGGAATAAGTCATTTAAACGTGTTAACCCTCGCAAGGCTGCTGGCCCAGACGGCATCCCTAGCCGTGTCCTCAGAGCATGCGCAGACCTGGCTGGTGTGTTTATGGACATATTCAATTGCACCCTATCCCAGTCTACTGTCCCCACATGCTTCAAGATGGCCACCATTGTTCCTGTACCAAGAAGGCAAAGATAACTGAACTAAATGACTATCGCCCCATAGCACTCATTTCTGTCATCTTGAAGTGCTTTGAGAGGCTAGTTAAGGACCATATCACCTCCACCTTACCAGCCACTCTAGACCCACTTCAGTTTGCATACCGCCCCAACAGTTCCATAGATGATGCAGTCGCCATCAGACTGCACACTGCCCTATCCCATCCGGACAAGAAGAATACCTATGTAAGAATGCTGTTCATTCACTACAGCTCAGCATTCAACACCTGTTGCATTTATCAACTGAAGGTAGGTGAGGAGTCAAATGCAGGAGAGCAGGGATGTCAGTGTAGCGTATATTTTAATCAGGTCAAGTCCACAAACACGGTACAGTACAATACCCCAAAACAAGGCAATGGAAACTAATAGTACTAATAGTAAGGTGCAAAAACATAACAGATCTATCTATAATAACCACATGCGAAATACACTGAGGAAAGCCTCCATAAGCAACAAGAAAAATAATCCTGCACAAACCTAAGCGGGGAAACAGGGGTAAATATACACACAGAAATGAAAGCAAATGAAAACCAGGTGTGAATGAACCAAAGACAAACGGAAAAGGAAACATGGATCGGTGATGGCTAGTAGGCCGGTGATGGCTAGTAGGCCGGTGATGGCTAGTAGGCCGGTGATGGCTAGTAAGCCAGCAACTCCGGCCGCTGAGCACCGCCCGAACAAGGAGAGGAACCACCTTCGGTGGAAGTCATGACAACACCATAGTACCCTCCAAGCTCATCATTAAGCTTGAGACCCTGGGTCTCAAACCCGCCCTGTGCAATTGGGTACTGGACTTCCTGATGGGCCACCCCCAGGTGATGAAGGTAGGAAATAATATCTCCACTTCACTGATCCTAAACGCTGGGGCCCCACAAGCGTGCATGCTCAGCCCCCTCCTGTACTCCCTGTTCACCCATGACTTTAAGACCATGCACGCCTCCAACTCAATCATCAAGTTTTCAGACGACACAACAGTAGTGGGCTTGATTACCAACAACGACGAGACAGCCTACAGGGAGGAGGTGAGGGCACTCGGAGTGTGGTTTCAGGAAAAGAACTCAACATCAACATAACAAAGGAGATGATCATGGACTTCAGGAAACAGCAGAGGGAGCACCTCCTATCCACATCGTTGGGACAGCTAGATTTACTGTCGCTATTACATTATGACATACCAGCTAGATCAACTGTCTCTATTATATTATGACAGACCAGCTAGTTCTACTGTCTATATTATATTATGACACACCAGCTAGATCTAATGTCTCTATTATATTATGACAGACCAGCTTGATCTACTGTCTAAATTATATTATGACAGACCAGCTAGATCTACTGTCTCTATTACATTATGAGAGACCAGCTAGATTTATTGTCTCTATTATATTATGACAGACCAGCTAGATCTACTGTCTCTATTATATTATGACAGACCAGCTAGATCTACAGTCTCTACTATATTATGACAGACCAGCTAGATCTACTGTCTCTATTACATTATGACAGATCAGCTAGATCTATAGTCTTTATTATATTATGACAGACCATCTAGATAAACTGTCTTAATTATATTATGAGAGACCAGCTAGATCTACTGTCTCAATTATATTATGACAGACCAGCTAGATCTACAGTCTCTACTATATTATGACAGACCAGCTAGATCTACAGTCTCTACTATATTATGACAGACCAGCTAGATCTACTGTCTCTATTACATTATGAGAGACCAGCTAGATTTATTGTCTCTATTATATTATGACAGACCAGCTAGATCTACGGTCTCTATTATATTATGACAGACCAGCTAGATCTACAGTCTCTACTAAATTATGACAGACCAGCTAGATCTACTGTCTCTATAACATTATGACAGACCAGCTAGATCTACTGTCTCTATTATATGATGACAGACCAGTTAGATCTACTGTATCTATTAAATTATGATAGACCAGCTAGATCTAATGTCACTATTATATTATGACAGACCAGCTAGATCTACTGTCTCTATTATATTATGACAGACCAGCTAGATCTACTGTCTCAATTATATTATGACAGACCAGCTAGATCTACTGTCTCTATTATATTATGACAGACCAGCTAGATCTACTGTCTCTATTACATTATGACAGACCAGCTAGATCTACTGTCTCTATTATATTATGACAGACCAGCTAGATCTACTGTCTCTATTATATTATGACAGACCAGCTAGATCTACTGTCTCTATTATATTATGACAGACCAGCTAGATCTACTGTCTCTATTATATTATGACAGACCAGCTAGATCTACTGTCTCTATTATATAATGACAGACCAGCTAGATCTACTGTATCTATTATATTATGACAGACCAGCTAGATCTACTGTCTCTATTATATTATGACAGACCAGCTAGATCTACTGTCTCTATTATATTATGACAGACCAGCTAGATCTACTGTCTCTATTATATTATGACAGACCAGCTAGATCTACTGTCTCTATTATATTATGACAGACCAGCTAGATCTACTGTCTCTATTATATTA